>NC_052050.1:5938406-6238406 GCF_903992535.2 Arvicola amphibius
GTATATGTCCACGCCATCCTCCCAAATAAACAAATGTAAAATATGGTGGTGCAGGGCTTTGATTCCAGCCCTTAGGAAGCAGAGGCAGGTGGATCTCTGTGAGTTCAAGGCCAACCTGGTCTACGTAGAGTGTTTCAGACTAGCCAGAGCTACACAGACCTTGCCTCAAAAATAATACTAACAAAAATAAACCTTAAGAAGACAGATAGCCTTCCTGAGTAATCCCCTTCTCCCACCACACACTGGAGATTAAATCTAAGGCCTTGTCTTTAAAAGGTTCTGCACCTGGCCAGGGCCTCAGAGAGGCTAGAATGCAGGGACATTGGGGAAGGAGCTTGGTGTGTTTTCAGCACTCAGGTGTATGTGCCAGGCCAGGTCAGTGCCTTGTGGACATCGGCCACTCCAACAGGCACCCAGGCCACTCTGGAAAACAAGACCTCTGCATGTTAATTAAAAAAAATTTAGCCGGCCGGGCGATGGTGGCGCACGCCTTTAATCCCAGCACTCGGGAGGCAGAGGCAGGCGGATCTCTGTGAGTTCAAGGCCAGCCTGGTCTATAAGAGCTAGTTCCAGGACAGCCAGGGCTACAGAGAAACCCTGTTTTGAAAAAACAAAACCAAAAACAACACCACCAAAAAAAAAAAAAATAACAAAGCAAAACAAAAAAAATAACTGTTGGGTTTGGTGGTCAGCAACCAGTGACTCAGGAGGGGAACAGAGAAGCATCACAGCTGCCAGCCTGCATGGACTCACACGGCAGTGTGAGGCTGCTCCGAGTCGCCCTGCAGAACCTGGCTCACATCGATGAATAAATGAGTGACTGAGGGTGCTGCACTTGCTCAGACTACATAAAGTCCTAGGCCCAGTCCCTAGCAACCGCCCCCACCCCATGAAGTAAAACTTTAGTTACTAGTTAAGTTGCTTGTTTAGTGTGCACGCGTTTAACGGGCTCCAGCCTGAGTGCGGCCCACCACGGGCTGTGTTGACAATTCTTCAGGGGTATGCTGGACTGTATTATGACACAGATCCCCAGACTCCATGAAATGCAGAGTGAGGGTGGCCCTCCTCTAATTCAGGCCTCCGAAGGTGGAGAGAGGGGTAGATCCCCAGACCAGCTGTCTAGCAAGTTTAGCTACCAAGGAGTCCTGGGTTTGGCTGAGAGACCCTGCCTCAAAGAGTAAGGTGGACAAGCAGTGGAGGACGTTCCTAACATCAGCTTCTACATGCCTGTGCACCCCACATGCACGTAAACCCATGCGCATGTAAGAATGTGGATACATACACACACACATACACACACATACACACACATATACACACATACACATACACACAAGTGTAAAAACATGCTGAAGGAGGGGCTGGAGAGATGGTTCAGTGGTTAAGAGCATTGGCTGCTCTTCCAGAAGTCCTGAGTTCAATTCCCAGCACCCACATTTGGTGCTTTCTTCTGGCCTGCAGGCATACCTGTGGGTGGAGAACACCATATTTACATAATAAGTAAAATATCTTTTGCCAGGCGGTGGTGGCGCACGCCTTTAATCCAGCACTCAGGAGGCAGAAGCAGGCGGATCTCTGTGAGTTTGAGGCCAGCCTGTTCTACAAGAGCTAGTTCCAGGACAGCTAGGACTGTTACACAGGAAAACCCTGTCTCAAAAAACCAAAAAACCAAAACCAAAGCAAAAAAAAAAACCAAAACAAACAAACAAAAAAAACCCAAAAAACAAAAAAAAAGTTGAAGGATGAAAAATATTTATTTTTACCATTTGTCTTCAAAAGTATGGTTTTGCTACGTTGCTATATGTTCATGTGTTTTTTTATTCTATATGTTTATGAGTGTGTGTTTTAAAATCTCTTTGTGTGTGTATGTGTGCCCTCGTGTGGAGGTCAGAGGTCAGCCTCAGGCCTTGGCCTTACCTTCTGCCTTGGGCCAGTTTCTGTGTACTTCGGGCTAAGATGGCCTGTGAGCTTCCGAGATTTCTCATGTCTCTGCCTCTTATCTCAATCTGGGAGTGCTGGGATTACAGGGACCAATTAGTTTGTTGTGCAGGGGATTTGAACTCAGGTCCTCATGTGGCAGGCACCTTACCCACATAGGGAGCATCCCCCTCCCCCGCTCCAGGTTCTGTTTCTTTTTTAAATATTTATTTATTATGTATACAATATTCTGTCTGTGTGTATCCCTGCAGGCCAGAATAGGGCACCAGACCCCTAAACAGATGGTTGTGAGCCACCATGTGGTTGCTGGGAATTGAACTCAGGACCTTTGGAAGAGCAGGTAATGCTCTTAGCTGCTGAGCCATCTCTCCAGCCCCGTTTGTTTGTTTTTTGTTTGTATTTACAATTGTACCTATCCTCTAGACTCCAGCATAATCTGAGAACACCCCAGTACCACGTCTCAAAGGCTCTATGTAAACGTGACTCAGTTCACGTTTACATTTCTGAACTGCCTAGACATGTCTATCACCATGGCTTCCTTTCGAGTCCAAGTCCGATTCCGGTCACCTGCACCATCCGACTAGGTCTCCTCCCTAATCTAGCAGATTTTCGTTCTCCACAGCGATTTTTCTTCAGGATGAGTCTTATTTGCCCAGTGGGTAACATGCTTACTGTTCAAGCATGAAAAACGTCACTCAAATAAAAGCTGGGGGTGGTGGCATAATCCCGTAGCCTGGGGGGAAGGGGCAGGCAGGTGACTAGCCAGTGTCGCTGGGACCAAGAGCTCTAGAAAGATAAATACAAAGTGGAGAGCCGGCTAGACGGCTCTGTGGACAAAGGTGTGTGCTGACCTGAGTTCAATCCTGGAACTCACATAAAGGTGGGTGGAAGGAGACCCACTCCATAAAGTCACCTTTGGTCTCCGTGTGTGCCATGGTATGTGTGTGTACACACACAGAGGTGGGCCATAGTGGCGGCACACACCTTTGATCCCAGCCCTTAGGAGGCAGAGGCATGTAGATCTCTGTGAGGTCAAAGGCCCCCTTGTCTACATAGTGAGTTCCAGGCCAGTTGGGGCTATATAGCCTTGTCTCAAAACAAAACAAAACAAAATAACAAACAAAACAAAACAAGAAAAGTGATCAGTAGTTAAGAGCATGTGTTGCTCTTGCAGAGGACCCTGGTTTGGTTCTCAGCACTTACACGGTGGCTCCCATCATCCCTAACTCCAGTTCCAGGGGACCAGATGCCCTCTCCTGGCCTCAGCCACCAGGCATGCATGCGGCACACACACTTGCAGGTAAAACACTCACACACAGAAAATAAAAGTTTACAAAAAGGCATCTGATGATCTGATGCCAAGCTTTGGTCTTCACACAGGTGCAAGTATGTGCCAACCCTGCAACCGTGCGCGCGCGCACACACAGTGTAAGAGGAAAACACACGTTTACAGAAGTACGTGTCAACGTGGTCAGATCGCTGCAGAGGGAATTCCCAGAATGACTGCACTTGTGTGTGAGGACCCAGGCAATCCCTGCTTAGACAGACGCCTTTATCCTTCTCTCCCTGGTCATTTCCTGCTATGAATGCACACATCTAGTGTCTGATTCCTGGAGCAGAGAGCACCTTCCTCGCCCACCACAAAGATGATTGACTGATTCTTTGAGTTTCCTGGCAGCCCCCTCCATCAATGAATCTGGAATTGGGTGAGCTATTTACCTCTTCTTTTCGTCGTCTCTTGGAAAAACATGTCAAGTTTCAAAAAGCAAAACCACAAATTCTGATCTCCCCCAGAGGAAATGTTGTTAAAGATAATCCCCACGGGGACCGACTCCAAGCCTTGTCTGAGACGCACCCCGGCTTCCCCTCCGGTTTTCTACTTCAAAATGACGAAGCAGCCAGGCCTGCTTCCTCCACACTGACCTTTAAAGAGGCATCTGTTGTCTGGGGAAGCCCAGCTTTCTGGATTGATCTGATTTTTTTCTTCATGTGTAGGGATTAGTGCTTTAGGATTTGAGGGAGGTGGCTCTGTCCACCACAGGGGTCCTGGAGATTGAACTTCGGTCACCAAGCTTTCTGGCAAGCACTCTTACCAGCTGAACTATAACCTTTATTTATATTTATTTACTTATTTGGTCTTTTGAGACAGGGTTTCTCTGTGTAGACCAGGCTGGCCTTGAACTCAGATTCTCCTGCCACTGCCTCCCAGTGCTCAGATTAAAGGCATGTGCCAACACTGCCTGGCCACACTTTCTTTTCATACTTTTTTTTTTTTTTGGTTTTTCAAGACAGGGTTTCTCTGTAGCTTTGGAGCCTGTCCCGGAACTCGCTCTGTAGACCAGGCTGGCCTCGAACTCAGAGATCCGCCTGCTTCTGCTTCCCAAGTACTGGATTAAAGGCATGCGCCATCACCACCCGGCTCATACTTTTTTTTAAAAAAAATATCATTACAGGGGCCAGGAGAGATGACTCATTAGTTAAGAGCACTCTGGTTGCTCTTGCAGAGAACTGGGGTTCAGTTCTCAGCACCTACATGGCCACTCACAATCGTCTTTAAGTCCAGCTCCACAGGACCCGATGCCTCTTCTGGCCTTCATGGGAACCAGGGACCCTGGTGGAGCAGACATATATAAAACACCCTTACGTAAAATAAAACAAACGACTACACACAGACTTCCGCAATCCACTTCCAAAGGGGCTTGTAGAGTCTGAGCTGGCGGAGCATGTGCTTTGCGAAATGCCTTAAACGAGAGGCAAAGAAGCAAAGTTGCAATGGTGTCAGCTAGGCCGGGGAGTTGGCCACATCCCCATCAAGGGCTATTTTTATTTGTTTGTTTGTTTGTTTTTGTTTTTTTTGAGACAGGGTTTCTCTGCAGTTTTTTAGAGCCTGTCCTGGAACTAGCTCTTGTAGACAAGGCTGGCCTCGAACTCAGAGATCCGCCTGCCTCTGCCTCCTGAGTGCTGGGATTAAAGGCGTGCACCACCACCACCCGGCCAAGGGCTATTTTTAGACAGGGTCTCAGGTAGCCGAGGCTAGCCTCTGCTTCCCAAGTGCTGGGATTATAGGCACGTGCCACCACACTAGCTTATACATGCGACAGAGGGGATTGGACCCAGGTTTTCCCCAAACTCATATCTCTGAACTGCCCACCTCGGACCTGGGTGTTCTGTGCCAACGAGGGCACCATCTGTCAGGGGTTGCAGGGCAAGCCTTTCCAGGTGCTCTTGGGAGGGCCTGCAGCAGGAATTCCCCCACCCCCAAATGTTGCAGAGTGCCTTCAAGGAGAGAAAGGGACGAGTGTGACTCCGTTTTTATTTTAGGGATCTCACAGGCAGTTTGTCAGTCCTTGGATCACAAAACAAACACCAGCCACAAACTCAGCAGCACCTTCCTTGGTCTCTGTTGGTCCCTTCACAGCCTGGTTTCCTCCTCTGACACTCAGCCTTTCCGCAGTGTGGGAAGGAGAGCTGCCAGAGGGCACGAAAGGCAAGCATTCCCCTCTGGCATCTTGGGCTGATGAACCTGTTTGGGTCCTAAGAGGGGTGACTGGTGCTACCCAGAGCCTGCTGCTGGGCAGAGATAACGACAGAGGAAGGGTGGGGTGGCAGAAACCTTCCCAAGAGCAGGCTTTCACATAAACAATGAGCTGCTGCCCCGGCCAGAGCAGGAGGTGATTCATCACCACCACTGCGTGGATCCTGCTGGCCACACTCACTGGGCACTGAGGGACTGGGGTGGCCTTGGCCAGGTGCCCACACCTTGCTCCTGCCCTGGGCAGGTTGGGAGTCACATCCCAGCCCTCTGTTAACTGGCCTGATTTCAAAAGCCTGGGTGTGTATCAGAAGCAATGTGGGGAGCACTTAACTGCACCCATGGGAGCAGAGGCCTCTGCTATTGCCTGAGAATTGTTGCGATCTGGTTTCCGGGTCAGGAAAGCAGAAATCAGGAAGGAGCCTGTGTCTGACACCCCTCTTGAGCCCCCTCCTGCCCATGCCCCTGGGCACACGCTGGGAATGACCACAGTCACTCCCTGGGCCACCCCTCCGAGACTCTCAGTTTCTGTCATGCCATGGTTCATCCTGAGCAGTAATTCTGGCTGAGACGGGGGGGCACTTGTTTGCCTGAACACAGCATGGGAGAGGCCAGTGCACCTGGCGTGCAGGGACCTAAGAATGCAGTACTTTTAATTGGGTGAGACCCCAAGAGGTCTATGGACAGCCTGTCCAATGCACCCCACTGCCTCTGCTGCAATGTCCTTCCGGCTGGAATGTCACATAGAGGCTCCTTTTGGAAGGCGCATGGGGAGCACATCTTAGTCCTGAAACAATGGCACCTCCCAGCGGGCAGCAGTCACCGGACAGCAGAGTCCTGCCAAATCCTGGGGGTGCCCTCTGGTCACTGCTTGGCCTTCTTCACAATGGTGCCCACAGCAGAAATGACGGTGGTCTTGGAGCCACTGGCACTAGTGGTGACAGTGACCACTGCTGGCAGCGTGGCTGTGGTGGTGAGGATGGTAGGCTGCGCTATGGCCGTCACTGGAATGGCAGAATCCCATTTGCTCTTTCTCTTCTGGGCATCTAGAGGCAACAAGAGAGAAATGGAGCTCAAAATCAATCAGAACAGGATCCCAAAGGCAGGACCCCTTTACTACCAGGTCAGAGGCTTAGGACAGAAACAGGAGTCCCTGGTGCAGAAACCCAGAGAGGAGCCAGGAACCTGGAACCTACCCCAGGATCCAGGACTTGCTATGTTCACACCCAGCAGAACATAGCAAGGCCGAGCCTGGGCACAGACCTTTTCAGACAAACCCAGGAAGCCCCTGCTCTATCTGGTGTCCCTGAGGCAGTGCTGGGACCGGATGAGAGGCTTCTACCTGCAACAGCTGTGCTGGCCGTGGTGGTGGTGGTGGCCGTGGCATTGGTTGTGGTGCCTTTTTTGGTGCCCGTGACAAACTCAATCTGGAGAGAGAGAGGACAGTGAGACCAGTGCAGAGCGGTGTGTTCATGCTCTGTGCCGGCCGCCTGCTCCCAGGGGACAGGCGTTTGGCACTTAGACAAAAGAAGCCCTGAAAACCACCTTAGCTGGGAGCACCTGGGGGAGGGAAAGGTGCCCGAGAGCCTGAGGGCTTTCATCACTCTTCCAAGACCTTCCCCAACAGACCTGGGGTCCCGCCAGCATCACAGGTCACTGCACATGCCTGGCACCCCCGCCTAGTGTCCCCCCCCAGGCCCTTCCTCCTCACACCCTGGCGGAAGCGGTGCCTTCCACACAGGGGAAGGACAGATGTGGTCCCCAGGCGCTGCAGACATGTCCCTGCAGCCCACCTGGGGTTTGGAGGGGAGAGGGAAAGAGGAAGAAGGGAGATTCACTCAACGGTTTAGAATGCGAATGCGAATATAGTTAATCCCCTCGCACCAGCCCCCACATTCCTGGTCTGCCAACAGTGCACCAGGCCTTACAGTCCCCCAGTCTGCAGGGAAAGGGAGCATCTTGTGGCCATGGCTGCTGTGAGGACACAGGGCAGCAGGAGCTGGTGTCCTGATGAACAGTTACCGCCGTGGACTCTGTCATACGGTACAGCACAGAGGACTCTGTTTTGATCTTGGAGTTAACCTGATGCTCCTGAAGAACCCAGATCGCACTGTACAGAGTGCTGCCTGGTGTCCAAAATGATGGCTATGTGGCTATCAGACATGAGATCCATAAGGACGCAACAAGTTGGCTGCTGAGATCAGCTCTGCAGGCCAAGAAATGCACCAGCTGGAGCAAGTCTTGGCACTGCTCTCTTAGAAGGAGTACCAACTTCTAACCAGGTCAGGGGGCACCAGAAGAGACAAAGCCACCAGGGCTCTGCAATGGGGACAAAAAGGAGCAGAATGTAGGGAACAAAGCAGTGGAGGCTTGTGTAAGCCAGGTCAGGTGACAGGGGACCCCAGGCCGAGGCCACTCAAAGCCTCATGGGCAATGAAGAGGACGGGTGGGAGGGAGCCTAGGGCTCCTGACTCAGACCCAGCCAGCAGGACCCGCACGCTCCACACACCTGCCTCTACCCCAGCAGGTCAGGACTTACTTTGGTTCGCTCCTTCTTGGCCTTTTCCAATTTGTCCATTTCAATCTTCTGGGCCTTGGCTGTGGAGAGAATGCACGGGCTGTTATGAGCAGCGTGTGGTCGCGGGAGGTCTCTGGCCTAGAGGGCTGCATGGGTTCAGCATCCTGCACTCGGCAGGATGAAGTGCTAGGCTTGGTCAGCACAGAATGTGGGCCTTGACCAAGGGTCTGGGGGCTGCACATCTGGCTGGGAAGGGTCAGCTGATCCTGAGGCAGTTATCTTCCTACTCATTAAGAAACATGAGATATAGAATTTTATTGCAAATAAAAACATTGGTAACTTGGGGGGCTAGAGGGATGACTCAGGAGTTAAGAGCACTGACTGTTCTTCCAGGGGAACCAAGTTCAATTCCCAGCACCCACATGGCAGTTCACAACTGTCTGTAACTCCAGGATCCAACACCCTCACACACACACACACACATACATACATACATACAGGCAAAACACCAATAAAATAAAAAAAAATTAAGCCTCTGATTTGTGAATGGTGACTTCCAGGCTCAGTTCTCTGTGTTGTGCTCATTGGCCTCTCACGCACCTCCTCTGCCCAGGGCATCCTGGCTCCCACATATCACCAAACCTTAGCTCTAACAGTGTCCTCAACAGGGCCTCCCTCGTCCTTTGGTCAGGTCAAGCGACTCTGCCTGCCAAAGGCTCCCAGCTGTATGACTCTGCTCAGATTGTTTCAGTGGCAGCAGCGTGGGGACAACTGATCCGACCAGCTGTCATGACTATGTTCAAGTATGGTCAGCAAGGGCAGAGTCAGTCCAGCCAAGGCTAAGTCGGGAGTTGTCCTGTGGACACGGCCTGGCATAGAGACCCTGGAATCTGGGTCACTAGATCACGGACTGGATGTGCAGGTGGAAGGGTGTGTGGATGAGCAGAGAAGCAGGGTTAATCGAGGTTACCTAAGGCCTCATAGTAGGAGTCTTCAGACCAGCCATGGGGGTCAAACATATCCTGAAAAGAGAAGGCCAAGCTGTGGTCACAAAGGCCAGAGAACACAGGGCCCAGAAATGGATCTTCCTAGGCTTGGCCCAGCCCTCGTGAAAGCACAGGGCTTCAGCTGTTCAGCTGTCACCCTGACCACCAGACAGATAACCAGCAAACTTTTTTTTTTGTTTTTTTTTTTTTTTGTTTTTCGAGACAGGGTTTCTCTGCAGCTTTTTTAGAGCCTCTCCTGGAACTAGCTCTTGTAGACCAGGCTGGCCTCGAACTCACAGAGATCCGCCTGCCTCTGCCTCCCGAGTGCTGGGATTAAAGGCGTGCGCCACCACCGCCCGGCAACCAGCAAACTCTTAAGAAGTCAGGGAATGAGCACTTGCTCAGATGGCGGCAGTCCTAGCCCTGGCTTCTAACTGGTTGGCACCCAGAGACCAAGCCCTCCACTGGCATCTGCAGACCACCAGCACTGGCCCTCCAGGGAGTCACACGCAGCCCAGCAAGCCCTACCACTCTGCAGCGCCTGTGCGCAGGACATGCATGTGTGCAGGACATGCATGTGTGCAGGACATACCTTTGGGTAGTTGGTGCCCAGCTCATCAATGGCACAGAACTGGATCAGTTTCTCATAGATGCTAGAAAGGGAACAGAACAATCAGTGAGCCATGTCTGTATTGGCCCCACAGCCCTGGATGGAACCGGAACCATCAGCTCCTGGAACTACGACAAACCTGAACCCACCCCACATCTTCCAGTGCAGCCTCCTGAGGGGAGGCTGCCTTCTTGTCACTTCCGGCCCTGCACCTCCCTCAAATGCACCGTGGCTGGAGCCTGGATGAGGGGTCAAGACAACAATGGCATGCTATGTCTGACGTAGATGCTTCTGGCCCTCAGACGGCTGGGTTGGAGCCCCACACTCACACCCACACAGTGCCTAGCGCAGGTCTCCATTACACACTATGTTCTTTCTTGGGTGTTTTACTCACTTGAACATTTGAAAGAATAAGACCCAGACATAGCCAGGCACAGTGGGGCAACTTTTATGGACAGCACTCTAATCCCAACACCTGGGAGGCAGAGGCAGGCAGATTCTGTGAGTTCGAGGCCAGCTAGGGCTACACAGTGAGACCCTATCTCAAAAACCGCCAAACAACAGACTCCGACATAGCTTTGCTCCTAAGACATTTTACCAAGAAGCAAAACCAAGATTTTTGAGTTGGAAGAACCTCTAGTGAATGTCCTCTTTGAGAACCAGGTTGGTGGCCAGAACCCAGGAGGCCTCTTAGGTATCACTGCAGAGTGGCTCACACCCTGGGTTCTATTTGTAAACCTCTGATTGTCTAGCGGGCATCTAGTATAAATGAAGTCTGGGGGAAGCCACTTTGGGCTCAGATGGGAACAAAGTTGGACCGCTCCTTGATAGCTTCTTAAGGTGTTCCTGGTCCCCACCTTGCACTGTCACCTACAGGCTTGCAGGCGCTCACCTGGGGTTCCGGAACTCCTTCTTCCTTTGAATGATGTAGTTCATATCCATTCCCTCCTTTATCTTCCTCTCGTAAAGCTTCTGGATCTTGTCCTGGGAAGGTGACAGAAGGTGAACATGACAGGAGCCTGCCCCCCCACAATCCAGTCTGTCACACCTTGCACCAGCCTCTGACCACAGTGTTGCACAGGCAAGCCCAGATCCACTGCTGATTTCTCCTGATCCATTCTCGATGGTCAAGATAGAGTAGAGAAGAAAGGTCAAGTCCGAAGCCATGACCCAAGCCCATGAGTGAATTTCAGCTCCCCAATTCCCCGAGGAGTGGAAAGTCTTAAGAGCTGAGGAGCAAGGGTGAATGCTGGGTCCAAGCATTGACACGTGATGTCGTTAGGAGACCTTGGAAAGCACCGCCACCTCAGAGGGAGGCAGGCGGGCTATTCTGGAGTTGGTTTCAAACTGTTTAGATGCCTTTTTTGCGTGTTTTTCGTTTTTCAAGACAGGGTGTCTCTCCGTAGTCCTGGCTGTCCTGGAACTCACTCTGTAGACCAGGCTGGCCTAGAACTCAGAGATCCACCTGCCTCTACCTCCCGAGTGCTGGGATTAAAGGCCTGCACTATCACCGCCTGGCTGGAAGAGGGAATCTTTTTTTTTTTTTTTTAAAGATTTATTTATTTATGATGTATACAACATTCTGCCTCGATGTATTCCTGCACGCCAGAGGAGGGTGCCAGAACTCAGTACAGATGGTTGTGAGCCACCATGTGGTTGCTGGGAATTGAACTCAGGACCTCTGGAAGAGCAGCCTGTGCTCTTAACCTCTGAGCCATCTCTCCAGCCCTGGAAGAGGGAATCTTATGAGAAAAAGCTTCTATAAGACTGGCATGTAGGCAAATCTGTTTTTTGTTTTGCTTTGTTTTTGCTTTTTTCAATTTTTTTTTTTTTTTTTTTTTTTTTTTTTTTTTTTTGAGATAGGGTTTCTTTGTACTGCTGTGGCTGTCCTGAAACTTACTCTGTAGACCAGGCTGGCTTTGAACTCAAGAGAGGTCCACCTGCCTCTGCCTACTACATGCTGGACTAAAGGTATGCTCCACCACTGCCTGGCTTAGGTACAGTTTTTAAATCACAGCAATAGAAATCCTTCAAGCGAGGGCATCTGCTGAGGGCAGAGCACGGGCAGTGCTCCAGAGCGTGGCACTGACACACAGGTTCTCCAGAAACAGAAGATCTGGGGAGCACCTTGCTTGGCAGAGATTGGAGGGGTCAGAGGTCCTAGACAGTTGCCCTAGGCATTTTTCAGAAGAGGAGCCCACCCCCCTGGTTAGAGGATCAAAGTTGCACTTCTTTTTGCCTGCGGTCTGTAAAGCATGCCATTACCAGGGAGCGGGAACCACTTTCCTTGGTGTTCTATCAGGGCACTGCAGGGAGGCCTGACACAGGAGGCTCAGCAGCCCCAGGTGAGCCCTGCCGCACAGCTGCCTTGTTGGGGGCTCCAAGACCACCAGAAGTTCTGCTGTCTGCTTAAATGCCACAGTCCCTACCTCCAGGAGGATCAAAAAAGAAGAAATATTCGGAACTTAAGAGCTCTGAGTGGCTGGTTGTTTCTGCTTGGCAGGCCTGTGGAATTGTCCTTACAGGCTTGAACTTGTTTAACATGGAGGGTGACGGCATCCTGCGGGTGATGGGGAGGGAGGCAGACAACTCAGCCGAGGGAGGAGACTGCTGGGAAAGGAAGAAGTCTGTGCTAGGCCTGAGTCCTGACTTTGGCCCTCCCCTGGCCTCCTGCATTCCTCAGCTCTAGGACCCATTAGTCATCCATCCGTTTGGGTGGTGCCATGGGCTTGCTGGATAGCCGGGGGCACCCAGAAGTAGGATCAAAGGCAGGGCAGGTGGAAAAGGTCCACAGTTATATAGCCCTCGGCACTTACCCTATTGTTAATTGAAAGGTCCCATCACAGGGGAACTTACAGAGGGACAAGGAGAAAAACCGTATGGGTGAAATCTCAGCTGTGCTGAGCTCCTGTTTCCCATGGTCAACTGCAAAGATGAACAGCTCTGTTCGTTAGGCATTTAAAGCCTTGGTCTATGGGCATCAGGAACACAAAGAC
Organism: Arvicola amphibius; assembly: GCF_903992535.2. Classification (NCBI taxonomy): domain Eukaryota; kingdom Metazoa; phylum Chordata; class Mammalia; order Rodentia; family Cricetidae; genus Arvicola; species Arvicola amphibius. Next base: position 5,950,987 of record NC_052050.1, read on the forward strand.
AGAAACTATGCATTTAAACGCTGCATCTTACACTTCTGGAATTTATTTTACATTCTGATGGGTTCTCAGTTTCTTGGCACATTTCCCTCTGAGAAGTCCCCTGGCTCAGAGAGGCTGTAGAGAAGACTCACCCTATCTCGTTGAGGTAGACTTAGGACCTCAGTGAGGGCAGACTAGGGGACCCAAGAGGTAGCACATGGCAGGTGTGGCACTGGGCGCTAATTCCTGAGATCAGGTTTACAGGGAGTATCCAAGACTGCAGGCTCCTGCCCACCTGGCAGTTTGACTTGGTCCCCTTTTCCTGTCATGGCCCCACCAGACAATGTAACCCAGGCATTCTTACCCCCACGGGCAGTCAGACCCTCGCTTACTTGTAAATGATTTGAGCACCTGCCAGGTGGCTCTGGAGGGATCTTGATTTCATCAGGTGACATGTTTCGGACCCTTTCGGAGAAGGAGGCTGTTGAGAGAACAGAGGGGGAACTCTGGGGCTACAGAGCACAAGCGCAAGCCAACTCCAGAGGAGAGCAGGCTTTGAGAACGGGGGAGCAGGCTGTGAGAACGGGGATCAGGCTGTTCAGGGCATCTTGGAGAATGTTACCTGAGCTGAGATCAAATGGTCAGAAGCCTGCCATGTGTCAACCTGGGAGAAGGGGGTTGAGGTAGAGGGACAGATGTAAACAACAACACTAAGAAGCTCCAGGAAAGAGCATGTCAGGGAAGTGCTAGGGGAGGGAGAGGGAGGAGCCACAATCCAAAGCAAGGGCCAGTTTCTACACTGTAAATTCTGCCTAGCTAAGCTTAATCTCAAATTGCCAATGTGGAAGACACTGAACCCAAGGCTGGAAGAGACACAAGTCAGCTTCAAATACAAGCCAGGTCCAACCTCCCACAGTCCTCTGGGAGTCACAGCTGCTTGGCCCTATCCTTCTGGTCTGGGGCTGTCCTGCTATGGGAAACTATGTTCAGGGTTCTCAAGGTTTGGGGCCCCAAACAGCTTGTGCATAAAAGGGCCTGAACAAAAGGCCTGATTCTGACACGAAGAACCCCAACTCTCAAGGGCAATTTGCTCAGAGAATGGCCACGGCCCACCCAAGCCTTGCCTCTTCTCCTTGTTGCCTTCCCCGTAGCCTCTGGCCACCCCAGGCCCCCAGAGTCCCGCTCTGGAGCACACAGACAATGGACTATTTGTGAAAAGGGTCTGTTGTGCTCTTCTGACGTTCACTCATGAAAAGGACCATACAACGAAGGAACAAACAGCCTAGGGTGGGGCAGGAAGAAGGGAGAGACCGAGACCCACCACCAACAGCAGGCAGCAGAGTACTTGCTGGAGACCTACTGTGTGCCAGGCCTTCTTTACCTAAGCTCTTTCTCGGAGCAGCTCCCTAGGGCTGACGCATGCCTGGGTGGAGGGGCTAGAGCAGCATAGCTTTCCTGGTCCTTTCGTCCCAAGGCTAGATTTATTTACTTAAAATTTTTAATTTTAAAAATTATATGTAGCCAGGCGGCGGTGGCGCACGCCTTTAATCCCAGCACTCGGGAGGCAGAGGCAGGCAGATCTCTGTGAGTTCGAGACCAGCCTGGTCTACAAGAGCTAGCTCCAGGATAGGCTCCAAAGCTACAGAGAAACCCTGTCTCGAAAAACCAAAAAAAAAATAAAAAATAAAAATAAAAAAAAAAATAAAAATTATATGTATGTCTATGTGTGGGTTCTTTGCATGTGTGAGTGCAGTAAGTGCCCTCATAGTCTAGAGAGGGTATCAGGTCCCCTGGAGGTAGAGTATAGGGGTTGTGAGCCCCTGGATATGGGTGCTGGGACCCAAACTCAGGCCCTGTCTAAGCAGAGTGGGTCAGCTACTGAGCCTCCTCTCTAGCCATGATTTTAAAATAATTCCAGATCTCAAGGGATAAAAAAAGGTGTGTGTGTGTGTGTGTGTGTGTGTGAAGCACTCATGGCGCCCAGGCTGGCCCCAGTCCAGGCTTCAGCAACTCTCCTGCTTCAGCCTGTTGATCCGTGCCACCAGGGTAGGTTAATGTTTTCTTCTGATAAGGTGCTGTGCGCGCTGCTCAGTTTGCCATCACTGTGACGAATGCAGTGCTGAGTAAGACAGGGACAAGGCCTCAGAGGCCCCAAACATAATGACTGCTACTTCAGCCACTGCGGCTGGGGCCTCTGCAGACTACAGAGACCAGGGGTCAGGCCCACGGCAGTCTTAGCATGTAAGCGCAGGGCTGAGTTTCAGCACCGCCAGCAGGGTTAACTAGACACACCCTCAGCACAGGCTGGGTGACATAGATCAAAGGTCCTGCTGTGGGCTCAGGAGCAGTCTCCACAAGGGGACTACTCGCTTGTCACCCGCAATCTCCTGACTGGCCCTCGGGCGGGGCACCACCCAGCTCTGGCAGGAGTTCAAGCCAAACCTTGGTTTCTTCCTTCTTCCCTGCCCAGGGATAAGCAAAAGTTCTAGGTCTGAGCTCGGACTACAGGGGCTAGCTGAGAGTGGAAGCTGCTGGAAAGAGCTGGTTATGGCATTCTGTGAGCATTAGTAACAAAAGCAAGAAGGCCTTGGCAGGCGCTGGGGCTGGAAAGGGTATATGTGCACGTGACAGAGACAAAGAGTGCCCTTTGGCATTTGCCAGGAAAGCTTTTTAGAAAAACAGGGTGTGGCACTGTTACTGTAGCAACCCCCCACCCTCTGAGGCGTACTCGGTAGGTGGTAGAACAAGAGAAGGAGCCCCTGAGGAGCAGGGGTAGAAACAAGGGAGTAAATGACAAGAAAGTGACAGATTCTGGACACAGAATAAAAGTTTGCTGCACAGACTGAAGATGACTTCAATGACTCTTTTCTAAGTTCTAGGATGACAGCTGTCCTGCGTGTCTCAGAGTAGCCAGAACCCCAAACCACTTTCTCAGGAAATCTGCTAATAAATGTGTCCACAGACACTTGAGGGCAGTGTCTCTGCCCTAGCTGCTGCTCGGCTATGCCAGGGAGGCTGGACTTAATATCTGAGAAGCTTGCTGTCAGCATGAGTCAGACTGTGAATGCCTTTGTCAGAAAACATCTGCAGTATCCATGGCCACCAGGTAGGTTCCGAGCAGCAGCTGGTCCCTGGGATTCAGGACATGGCAGGGAGCAAGCCCCCCGTGGGGCTGAGGACACCTGCAGGGTACTCAATGGGCAGTAAGCACCTGAGTAACTAGGAAACCCGTGCCCCCCCCCCATCAGCACTGTTCCAGGCCAGGTTGGCAGCTGTCGGGAGCTGTGGTACTGGAGAGACCATGAGTTGGCTTCTTGGCTCTTTGCTTGTTCTTTCAGAGGTGGGATCTACACATCCGACACCCAGGATTCAATTAAAAGAGCTGAGTTTAGATAGAGGGGGCAGCAAACATCACATGACAATCAGAAGCCACTCTGCCACCTACCCCTCAAAGAGAAAATAGTACCATACCTATGCAGACGAAAGAGGGACTATGTCCCCCACAAGGGAGCAAATGAAGAAACCATGTCTGCTACAGTGAGAGGTTCCTTAGCCAAAAAAACAAATGACTAAAACAGCTATGCTCCACAGTGCGGATGCAAAGTGTCGAGACAGAAAGCCAGGCAGGAGAATCCGATCTGTACCACATGCTCAACTTGAGGTGATTCTGCTTCCCGAAGGGACACTCGCCACACTCACCTGTCCCATCTCAGTGGAGGCAGAGGTGAGAAGGCAGTGCTGCCCAGTGGGTGGAGAGCAGTTCTGCTGCTAAGCATCCTCTCACATTAGGACGGCCCTCATAACAGAGTGATCCAGCCCAAGTGCCAATGGGCCCTAATTTACATAAAACTGTCAAAATAGGGCTGCCTGCCCATCCAGACCACTTCTTGAGATTTACTCATCCTGCACAGGGGAGTTAACACTGAGGACCATTAAGAAGGGTGGAGGTGACTGCTTGTAACTGATGGTTGGTCAGGCTAGCACAGCTACATGCTTGTCAAATCCACCAATGCACACTTAAACTCAACTCTTACTCCATGAACTGCACCTTAATGAAGCTATTTCAAACACAGCACAGAGGCTGGCTGTGCTGGCACTTCCTGTACTACTAGACCTTTGGAGGCTAAGGCAGAGGACCAGTCAGTCCAAAGTCAGCATGGGCCATATAGTTGCTGAGGCCAGTTTGTACTACCTATATGAATCTAAAGTCAAAACAAAGCCAGAGAAAGAGCCACACTGGCTGTGGAAGAGGCCCAGCTGGTGCCCACACACCCAGCTCTCTGACGCTGCTCAGATGAGTGGTTCATGGCCAGGTTTTCCTTGGAGCCCAAGCCTTGAAGTTTCTCTGTAGTGAACAAAGGACTGAAGTGGGACCCAGATGGAGGACTACAGCTCCTACATCGCCTGGCCTTGTAGACCCCTGGCTCCCAATTAGATATGTACCTTGCCTCCTCTGCCCTTTAAGTTGTCATATCTCAAATCTCATTCTCTCTCTCCCTCTCTCTCTTCCTCCCTCTCTCCCCCCTCCCTTGCTCCTTTATCGAGATAGGGTTTCTCTGTGAAAGCTGTGCTGGAACTCACTCTGTAGACCAGGCTGGCCTTGAACTCAGAGATCCACCTGCTCCTGCCTCCCAAGTGCCAGGATTAAAGGTGTGCGCCATCACCACTTGGCGCCAATTGTCATTTTCTAAAGAACAAATTTTAAGGTTTAAGAAAAACATAGTTCGGGCTAGAGAGATGGCTCAGAGGTTAAGAGTACTGGTTGCTCTTCCAGAGGTCCTGAGTTCAATTCCCAGCAACCACATGGAGGCTCATAACTATCTACAATGAGATCTGGTGCCCTCTTCTGGCATTCAGGCATACAGGCAAACAGAACATTGATTACATAATAAATAATTAAATCTTAAAAAAAATAAAATTTCTAATTTACACAGATATGTGTCTGAGAATCATGTGTGCGCAAGCACCCACTGAGGGCAGAACAGGACACTGGATCCCTGAGCCTGCAGTTACAGGAACTTGTGAACCACCCGACATAGATGCTGGGAAAAGAACCTGGGTCCTCTGTCAAAACAGCAGTGCTCTTAACCACTGAGCCATCTCTTCAGTCTATCGGAGAATCCAGGGATTAAGGCTGAGTAATTATGTTCTTGCCCAATGGGTCAGAAGAAAAACAGAATGAATAATTCCTAGCACTTAGTTATGGAAAACCAGTTACTCCTCAACAACCCACAACAAATGGCACTTCGTGGGAAAGGGCAGGTGGGCGGAGCCCTGGAGGAACGCTTTCAAGCCAATTTTCTGCGCTTTGAACCTCAGGGCTGGAAAGCACAAGCCCTGAATGCTGGCACAGAGATGCAGGGGTGGGCTCTGCAGGTGTCTACTGGGAACAGAACCAGAGAGCCGGAGCGCAGCTGCCAGGGAGCTCTGAAGAAGGAAGGCTCTTTCCCCAGTCCATGGCCAAACGGAGGAGCGGAATGGCTTTCTAAAAGGGTTAGGATGCTGGGGCTGGCAGAGGGAACGGAGGGAATGTGGTTTCCCACAAGTTATTCTATTCTCCAACGTTACCAAGGGCTGCATATGCCAAGGCTGTGAGCCACATTCCTGCCTGGGGACGAGGTGAAGTGCAGAGGCCCCATGCTGACTCCCCGAGCAACATTAATATGGCAGCGGGGACAAAGGGGACAAAGACAGAGAGGTCAGGTTCAGGGCACAAGTGGAAGAAGCGAGGACCAAGAGGAGCTCCCAGCTGTGCGGGACTCTGAACTCCTCTGACAACATTGGCAACCCACCAGAGCCCAGAAAAACACACCCAGAATGCCATTCCAAAGAATGGTGCCTGGAGATCTCACCTAGGCACCCCACGAAATGCCCAAGGTCTTGGGAACAAGGATGTAGGGAAACTGCTTACAGCAGGGCAATAGCTCAGAAGTGTGCACGCCCCCAGGGTACTCCTGCTTACAGTGGGACACACACACACGCACACACACACACACACACACGCACGCACGCAGGCTCAGAAGTGTACATGTCCCCAGGATACTCACCCACTAATTCCTGGGGATCCCGCTTCTCTGCTTCTGTATTATCCTGTGGGGACAAAGAAGCACACAACGGTAAGGCTGGGCTCCCGGGCCATAGCCACTCTCATCACCAAGACACCTGGGCTTCTCGTGGACACTGAAGGGGGTAAGTGCTACCAGCATGCGAACCGTGAGCAGTGTTTCAAAGCTCCTGGAACCCCAGGGCTCTGACCACTTCTCCTCCATCACGGCAGCTGGGAGCTCCATGACCCCCAGGAGGGACCAGCACTGAGCCATGTTGCTGAGAGTCATAGCGGAACCCTCTGAGTCACCTAACTCCGGAGAACGGTTGCTCCTGGGAGGTTTTTTTTTTTTTTTTTTTTTTAATTTCACTCCAAACGAACAGGGCACACTTTATTATGAGCACTAAGGGGCCACTCAAAGTCCCCTTTAGTGACTAAATGAGGTTCCCAAAGGCCCTGGCTTGAAGTCTCTGGCTCTCCTTGACTCACTTCTTATGTTGTTTTTATATTCTGTCCAAAGAAATATGTACAAACATACATATATACATAATCTTACACCAAAAACAAAAGTCTTAGTTCACTGCTTCGCCTAACCAAACCATGGCTGAGAGGGTGACAGCTAGGCTACAGGTTTATGGCAGAGCAGGAAGGCCTAACTCTTGCCTCTGCTGACCCAAATGTCCTCCAACTCAGTAAGATCAGGGATCTTCAATGTAACAAGGTTAGTGATCAAAATGGCAGAGGAGGAGTTCACGGAAGGTCTCAGATCTGGTTTCCGCCCCTTCCTGGTGAGAGAGGAGGTAAGACAGCAACGGTTCTGCAACAGGACCTACACATGTGAGCAGAGGTAGAGCTGGGCCCGGGCACCGAGAAAGGAAGAGAAGGGGTCTAAAGGGTCCAAATGACCTCCAAGTCAGCCATGGCCCTGTGACAAGATCAGACCCCCTACCCTCTTCCCCCTGATTCTGAGACAGACCTCAATCCCCTTTTCTCCGAACACTGAGGCTATTCATTAAAACTGCAAGGGCAGTTTCAACAAGGTTGACGCCAGGCTGCCTAGCGACTTGTCTCCCTCACCATCCACCTCCTGCCAATCAGGTGGGTAAAGCGGGGCTGGGAGGCAGGCCTGGAGGGCTGCCACATTAAGTTCAGGTTGGAGTCATAAATCAACCGCTGTTCAGACAGTGCCAACATCTCTGGGACCAACAACAGCTCCTTTGTAGCAGCAACGGAGGACTCAACATGAAGGAGCATTTCAGTGAGCCGGCGCGGGACTAAAATTTCCTGTGTTTTTCCACTAGGAGACAGCGTCCTGGGTGCTGTCTGTAGGACAACACCAACCAGAGCTCCTGCCTTCCCCCGCAGACAGGCTGACACAGGGGAATCTCCAGAGTCACTAGATTGCTAATACGGTATTTGTCCCACAGTGACAGGAAGTGGGTCACATCTTTTTAAAGGGTCTGGCTAGTCTAGCTGAGCTTGCTCAGTCCTGTCTCTGGGAGGAAAGACAGTGCTGTTACAAAGGAAACTCATAGGCAGGAGCAGATTTTCCCTCTTTTGGTCCTGTGATCTATGGCTTGGAGCCTCAGCCTTTCTAAATTCATCTCTACCCAGCAAGGAGCTCGGAGTTACTGTATCACTTGCTCTGCGATGGAGACAGGTCCAGACATCCACGGCATGAAGGAAAGTGAAGTGGGAAAGGGGACCAGTGAAGATGGGGCTCTAAAGTTCAGTGGCAGAGCGCTTTCCTAGCATACACAAACTGGAGTTTGGTCCCCAGCACTGCAAAGACAAGTAAGCAGTCAAATCCCTCACCCTGCACTGCTCCAAAGTCAACAATTTACAATAGACATCCTTGAGGTAAGTTTAGTACAACGACTCACATGGCACTGTGCAATGACCAGTAAGAGCCCTAGCCACTGGTGGTGGAGTGGGCAGAACTGGGGAGGGATGGGTGTCACACCAAAGCAATAGTCCAGAGAGACAGCCTCCCACCAGCCTCGGCAGATGCTAAGAGTTCTGTGTGAATCTGAACCAGCATCCGGGAACTATGATGATGCTGGCCATAGCACTGAAGTACAAGTGAGGAAATCAGGGAAACATCAAACTGCAAACGGTACACCCCAGCCCCCAGCACTACAAATCTGCCCGAGGAGAGACTCATCAACCCTTAAAAGGGCCAGGAGGGGAAGAAGTTGTGAGAACACAGGACACAAGACTCCTCTGTTCTTCTTTCCTTCCCCTAGAGCACTGTTTCTAAATGCCCAGGGCATCCTTGTAAGAACTGTATAGCTCTCTCCCCTTGGCTTACAATTAGCTAGTTAACTTATACTGTGAGAGCTAGTCACCAGACGGTTGTCTGTATCAGCTGGGGGACCTGGAACCTGAAAGAGACCAGAAGCCCCCTCAGCCTCAGGGCTCTCTCAGCAGAGGGTGGGAGGGGGAAGGTAAGGATAGCAGTCCACAGAAAGGGAGAGTGGCTCTGGAGCTGACTTTTTTTACCCAGGCTGAATCCAGTGAAGAAACAAGGAATACACAGTAAAACCTAAGCCCACAGCTTTCCAAGCGAAGCTAAAGGAGAAAGGGAAGAGATGACCAGGGCTCACACGCTGAGGCTGAGGCAGGTCGACTTCAAATTGTAAGGTCAGCTTGGGCTAGCTAACAACATCCTTGCCTCAAATCAAAACAAAAACAAGAGCCCAGCGTGGTAGTACACACCCAGGAGTCTGAGGCAAGCAGGTGGGCAGGGCTAAATAATAAGACCAGTCCAGAGTCTCAACAAAGAGTGGCAGGACACGTAATTTAATCCCAGCACCTGGGAGGCAGAGGCAGGTGGTTTTCTTTGAGTTCAAGATCAGTCAGGATTACACAGAGAGATAGTGAGATCCTGTCTCAAACAGACAAACGGTGCGGGAGGGAGAGACTGACCAGCCATTTTGAGGTGAGGACCCCTCTGTACTCACCTTTCCTCTCTCTGAACCTTCACCTGAGGCTAATATCTCCACAACCACAGCGTGAGGTGGCTGCAGGGCTGGGAAACAGTGCTGGGAAGCTGCCCGTTTGGTTCCCCCCCAATAATTGTGACTGACACTTGCAGGTCAGTGACAGAAACCTTGCTGTCACAGCAATTACAGACCCTGGAATGTAGCTCCCATGCAGATTACCAAAGTCTGGTCTTGGACAGAGCTAACAGGCAGAGGGAGAAGAACCATGGAGCAGGAGAAGCTGCCAGGTGAGCAGACAGGAGTTAGGCAGTGAGGAGCAGCCCCACGAGGCATCACTCCAGTGACAACCTGAGTCACAACACAGCCTACGGCACCGGACTCTGCCAGCTAACATGCCAGGCTTTCTTCCAGGCCTCGGGAGCAGCGGGCGTAGAGGAGGCACTCCAGGCAGGGCACAGGGCAGCGTGCAAGGTGCAGGGCAAGCGTACTGCACCCTAGGTGTTCCCGCTGGACAGTGAAACCTGGCACCCGAGGAGAAAGACCAAAGAAGTAGCATCTCCCACCTTACCCTCACAGACTGTGACAGCCCTTGAAGTTACCAAGTCCTAATATGCCATCTTATGTATCGAGCAGAGTTTACTCAAAACAACAAAAAAGGAATTAATTCTTAAAACCAGGTGTGGTGGCGCACACCTATAATCTCAGTAATGAGGAGGCAGAGACAGTTGGATTGCCAGTCTAGGCTGACCACACAAAACCAAAATCTCCCTCCCCCAAAGAATCTTCACCGTAGTCTCCAGGTTCTACCCAAGGTTTCAGCCCCCCACCCCTTTTCGATTTTTTTGAGACAGGGTTTCTATATGTAGCCTCAGTGTCCTGGAACTCACTCTTATAGACCAGGCTGGCCTTGAACTCACAGAGATCTGCCTGCCTCTGCCTCCAGAGTGCTGGGATTAAAGGTGTGTGTGAGTCACCACCGCCTGGCCCTCCTCCTCCCCTTTCTACAGACGGCCTGCTCTTTGCCCTCTTTGATCTAGAAAATGCAGCAAAGTGGAATTGAAAACCTCACTTCTTGCTCTACACCCTTTCTGTCTGTTTTGAGACAGGGTCCTGCCTATGTAGCCCAGAGCTTCTGAACTTGTGGACGGTACTGCCTCACATCTCTGGAGTGCTGAGGTGCAGGCCTGTACCTCCATACCCAGCCCTGCAGCCTCTTTCTTGCCATTCACCCGAATGCTCTTAAATCCTGAGACAAAGGGGGGAAAAGGCACAATTAAGCTGGGTGTGGCTGGTCACTTGCTCAGGAGTGAGGCCAGTCTAGGTAACTAGCAAAATCCTGCCTCAAGATAAACACACAAATAAAGACCAAATCCACAAACAACAAGACAATTGCTGACAGTTAGCTCACTTACGTATTCTATAAATAATTTGCTGAAGATTTAGTATGTCACAGACAATGGGCTAAGCACTGAGGCTGAAATAAGAAAATTTAATCCCAGGGAACAACTTTAGGTTTTATGTTAAGCCCTTTAATAAATGATCTCATTAGCCTAGCAAAGCATGTTCTGAATTATAAGATCACACTGTGACAGATACACCACCTCAGGAACCCTCCTGAGGGCATCACAAAGGCCACCGGCAGGGCCACCGGCAGGGCTCTCTGTAATCACACTTGGGAGGCAGAGGCAAGAGAACCAGGAATTCAAGGCCAATCTGAGCTGCAAGAGGCCTTGTCTCAATCCTCTCCCTACTCCTCCCTGAACAGCTCCCCCTGACCAAATGCCTCCCAAGGGCCACGAATGGGGTACACAGAGGACAGCCCAGCAACTTATGAAGTCACAACAGTCCGTGCCGTGTGGGAACATAACCCATGTGGTGGTCCAGAGGCCGACTCCCACAGTGTATCTGGAGAAACGCCCAGGACAGGGGGCTTGCATGAGCGCATGGCCCAGTCAGGGATGGAAACAGCGCACTTAGCAGGAAAATGGGCGGAAGTTGGCAGGGCCATTGTGGATGTACTGGAGTTGCCTTCATTCCCAAACAGCTCAGACAGGAAGGCTCAACTCACCAACCAGCGCCAGAGGAGGCTTCCACAGGAAGGGTTAAATAGAGTCTGCCAAAACAAATTAAGCCAGCCCCAGCTTGGCCTTGCAGTCTGAAGAAAAAGCAGGGAAGGGGAAGGAAATGGCTTCTTTCTCTACTGAAAAACCTGATCAAAACAAAGCTGTAATGTATGGATCCACAAGTATGCGCTACCACAAAAAACCTGTCGGAACCAGCCAGGCTTGAATGTGAAGTCAAAGTCTGGTCAAAAGCCATTTCCTATGGGGAGAGTTTTGATACCTGAGTATTCCAAGTATCACCCAGACTTGACAGGGAGGCAGGACTTTGTTGTTTCTTGGAATGTGCCAAGGGTGACCCTCTTCCTGACCCCTGGAGCAGTACAGGTGCTACCTTAGACCAAGGACCCTTCAAGGCTACCGTAAGGACAGGGTCTCTGGGCTTTAAACTGGTAGCTCTGGGGCCTGGAAGAGACTGGAGCTACAAGGGTGAAGAGAACTGCCAGGCTGAGAGCGGGAAACTAAGTCTCAGCCATCAGGCACAAAGCATTGCAGCCCAGGCCACCGACAGCTGAGAAGCAGAGTAACAGGAAACACTCTTGAGAACTCAGAACGGTGGGACTCAATGCAAACTGGTCATCAGGTATTGGCAGGAAGGGGATTCATTACTCTGGAGACCAGAGGAAGCCTGATACCTTATGGTGTGGGAGAAATTGCCCAACTCAAAATTTAGGAATACAGATGGTCACTGTGGGCACACCTTAAACCCCAGCACTTGAGAGGCAGAGGCAGGAGGATCTCTGTGAGTCAGAGGCCAGCCTGGTCTATAAAGCAAGCTCCAGGGCAGCCAGAACCACAAAAAGAAAAAAGGAAACAAACAAAAAAAATAAATTAGCGAAATCCTTCCAAAACTCAGAAACCACACAGGCAGTCGCATTGCAAGGGGCAAGGGTAAAACAAGAGAAGGGAGGTAGGAGTGCCGGGTTCCTAGGACAGGCGATTTTCCGCAGCGTGTAATTTCAAGATGAATCCCAGCTGGGAAAGGAGGGGCCCGCCACACCTCACTTAGCAATCCACGGCATCTGGCCCCGAAAGGAAGGAGGTATGTTGGGGCTTGCATGGCTGATAGGGGGGCAGACGGGCGTGCAGCAGCTTCTTCCTGGCTGCAGAACCACAGGAGAGGGGTGGGGCTCCCAGGAGTCTCTGCTTCAGCACACCTGCAGCAAGGGCAGTCAGGAAAGGTGCTCTGGCAGTGTAGGAAAGCCAAGAGGATCAGAGAAAATCACCTGGAGTCTGCAGCGCCCTCTGAGTAAAGTGTGAGTAGGCCTGAACGGAAGGGCTGGTCCTGGAGACTTTATCAGCCCTGACCTTGGCTAGAGACTTCCTGAGGACTGAGAGGAAAGCCCACCACATCCCAACCCCTGCTTGAACTCTCCTCAGTTTGGGGGTGAACAACTATGTAGGTTTTAAGAGGTGGAGCGTTAGGGGCTTTACTCCTGATCCGTGTAAGGAACACAGAGGCTCCCGCTCCCGAGAGCCTGCAGGGCAGCACTTTATCTACAACACATGCAGTAATGCAGTCAGGTCTGGCTGCAGAGCTGACTGGTACGCATGCTGAAGAACATGTGCACATGGGAGGGACAGTGTGGAAACGTGCGATGCTCACGGGAGCTGCTGCCAAAATTTCCACAGTTTTCTTTTAAAATTTATTTTTATTTGATTTGCATGAGTATGTTGTCTGCATGTATGTGTACCAAGTATGTACAGGAGCCTGCAGGTGCATCAGACCTGGAACTGGAGTTACAGACAGGCAGTTGTGAGCTGCTGTGAGGGTACTGTGGACTAAACCTGGATCCTCTTGCAAAAGCAGTCAGTGCTCCTAACCACTGAGCCACCTCTCCAGCCCTCTCCTTTCTTTTCTTGAAGGCAGAGTCTCACATGGTAGCCCAGGCTGGCCTGCCTCAGCAACTGGAATTACTACCATGTGAGCCATGGCATCCAGCTTCCTTTTTAAATAATTTCTTTTTTCTATTTTTGGTTTTTTGAGACAGGGTTTCTCTGTGTAGCCCTGGCCATCCATGAACTCACTCTGTAGACCAGACTGGTCTTGAAATCACAGAGATCTACCTGCCTCTATTACTACCGCCCGGCTTTAAATAATTTCTTATTTAGAAACATTTTGGAATGCATACATACACAGGTTTACTGTTTTATTTAGCATACAATTCTGTTTTTTGTTTTTGTTTTTAAAATTTTTAAGCTTAAGGTTGTTTCTTTGCTTGAGATAGTGTCTCACCGTAGACCAGACTAACCTGTAATTTATCATTCGGTCCAAGTTGGCCTCTTCTTCATGGCGACCCTTCGGAGTCTGCCTCCCGAGAGCTGGGTTACAGTCTTGAGCCACCGTGCTCTACTGTCACACATATTTAAGGTCACACTTCCCTATTGTGAGTTCTTAGTTCTCAGGGCTGACCAAAAGCACACAAACAGCCTGTTTCCAAGCCAGGCACAGGGGCGCATGCCTTTATCCCAGCACTTGCGCGGGGGCGGGGCAGAGGCAGGCGGATCTCTTTGAGTGAAGCCAGCCTTATCTACAAAGTGAGTTCCAGGACAGCCAGGGCTACATAGAAAGACCCTGTCTTGAAAAAACAAACAAGACAAAACAACCCAAAGGGCCTGTTTTCAATGAGAGGCAAATGGCCGTGGTCACATCTGATTACCCTCTAGTATCTCCTTCATTTTAGACTTCAGAGCCCTCAATGGTACAGTAAGCACACCTCGAGCCGAGCCAGGAAAACCTTTAGCTCTGCAGAGAGCCTGCACAAGCCAGTGTGGCGGACAGAGATCACGGATTTCACCTGTGATGTCACATACCCACCCCACAATTATACTTAAAAATACAACTCGAAGTAACATCACTTATTAGCACTGACGTGGGAGAGGAGGAAGAATGAAGAATTACCGAGGGAGATCTGCCCAGGACAAGTCTATCTACAGGGAGTCTCAAGTACACGCAGTGACCGGGAGCCCCAGACCACTCCAGGGCGAGGCAGAGAACCATTCACACAGCTGAGCTGGGCCTCCTGAGGGACTCACCCTCAGCCCACCGTGAATACTATCTCCCAGCACAGTTTCCAGCCTGTGTATCGGAGAACACAGAGTCCCACAGCACACAGAACGGCCATAGGACACCTAGAGCTCACACGGGAAGCACTTGACATCTACCAGATACCTCACACACACGTGTGCTTTCCAAGTAGCAACTGTACTGTGATATCGCAGCTAATTCCTTCACAAAGGAACCACACAGCACTAGGCCCACGGTTGGTGACCCGAGAACAACGACCTACAGGAAGCCTCCATCCCACGTCACATCGCTCAGCTGCGCTGCAAAGGCATCTTTTTTAAATACTTATTTATTATGCATACAATATTTTGTCTGTATGTCTGAAGGCCAGAAGAGGGCAGCAGACCTCATTTACAGATGGCTGTGAGCAACCATGTGGTTGCCGGGAATTGAACTCAGGACCTTTGGAAGAGCAGCAGCCCCCTGCAAAGGCATCTTGATACGGCCCTGACTGCTCCATTTTACTCTTGGAGAAGCACCCTCATGTCCCTCCCTACCCCCCGCACCTCCTAAGACCCTGTAAAGTGGGCAGCACGGTCGTGATGGGCTGGGTGAGGTGACAGGTGTGTGTCTGGGCTCCACGCTGAACGGAAGCCAAGCTGGGGTGCTGCCCAGGCCACCTAGCTACAAACAGTTACCTCTTCCCCTGCCAATCTTGTTAATTTTAGTCGTCCGACAGTGGTGTTCCCACTGTCCTGGAATTAAAAGATCCCCCAGCCGCTGTTGGAACTAAACGTGTGTGCCATCACGTCCTGCCAAATCTTTTTTTTTTTTTTTTTTTGAGGCAAGGTTTCACTGCTTAGACTAATTTGGCTTTAAATTTGAGACCCTCCTGCCTTAGCCTTCAAAGTTAGCCACCATGCCCAGCTTGGCTCTCAGCATTTTAAGAATATTTTCTTTTGATTTATCTGGGATCATACACACCTCTTCCAAAAATGCCATAAAAATTTCTCCTACTCCATGGTAGCTCCTAGAAAGGCCAGGATTCTTTCCCTACCACAGAGCCTAGACCAAAGACCTCAGGAAGCTCGCAAACTCAGGCCCTCCCTGACAGTTGCAGTTTCAGGTCATCTTTCCCTGTTTGTTTTCAACGGGAGTGCCAGGGACAGGGAGTGGAAATGCCTCTACCCACAGGAGTGGGAGAGGAGGGCAACAGCAGCATGGGGGAAACGCTCCAGGGCAACGGAGCAAAGCTGAACAGGAGAGCGGCACAGGGGGCACTCACGTACCGAGTGCAAACGGAGAGAGGACACACTGGAGCCATCAGGTGCCCCTGAAGTGCAGCACTTTGGCCAGAGACGACAGAGCGCTCTTGTCTATGAGATGACAAGTCTCGTCCATGTGGCTCTGTGCTGGTTCAGGTCCCACCTGGCTGCCGCTGCCCTTCCCTCCCAACTTTCACACAGCAAACACGACCACCTGCTCTGCCCAAGCACAGAGGTCAGAGGTAGCAGCAGCCTAGTGTCTTTCCACTTTACTTTCTGAGATAAGGCCCTTCACTAAACCTGGAGCCCACCAGCTACCTAGACTGACTGGGCAATGAGCCCTAGGGCTGCGGTCACAGATGCATGAGACTGCACCTAAGTTGGAAATATTTTTTTTCCTTTTGGTTTTTTTGAGACAGGGTTACTCTGTAGCTTTGGAGCCTGTCCTAGAACTCTGTAGACCAGACTCACAAGGATCCGCCTGCCTCTGCCTCCCCAGAGCTGGGGTTAAAGGCGTGCACCACCCCCGCCCGGCCTCAGTTGGAACTTCTGAGATATCAATATAGACAACGAGCAGAAGTTCGCTGGAGCTGCTTTTTCATTTGCTCTGAGAGCCCCAAAGAACAAGCTAAAAGTGCAAAAGGAGAGCGCCATCTAGTGGATAGAAACCACGACAGCAACTCATCAGCTAAACAACACAACTAAAGATCTGCCCCAGGGGCAGGTCCTTCTGTTAGAATTCTTCAAATCAAAAGCTTAGAACAAACTCCCTCATATAAATTTAAATAAAACAAATCCAACAGAATGGGAGAGATGACTCAGAGGTTAAAAGAACTTGGTGTTTTTGCAGAGGACTGGAGTTCATTTCTCAATACTCACACGACAGCTCACAGCCAACAATAACTCCAGTTCCAGAACTAGACACCTCTTCCGGCACCAGAGGGCACCCACCCATACAGACTGAGAGTGTGTGTGTGTGTGTAAAATATAAACAAACCTAAACAAAACACAACACAACAAACCCGAGATGTATTAGAAAAGGGCTCTGCTTGGAAGACAGTGTCAGCCCCAGCAGGAAGGAAGCAGGGGCAGGAATACTGTGAGGTCACACGGTAGGGGCAGTGACGTTTCCATGAAACTCACTCCACAGCAAGATCTGAAATTCAAATGATTGAATGGGATGCAGTATTGGCATTTGAAGGGGGAAGACCTACTTTACTTATTTATTTAAAAGATTTATTTATTTATGTATACATATGTTTTGTCTGCCCATCAGAAGGGGGCACTGTATCCCATGGGATTAGTTAAAGATGATTGTGAGCCACCATGTGGGTGCTGGGAATTGAAATCAGGACTTCTGGAAAAGAAGCTAGCATTCTTAACCACTGAGCCACCTCTCTGGACCCAGCATACAATATTGTCAAAGAATGAACACCTTTTCCTTCGTTGGTCTCACTATATAGGTCGGCCTGACCTTAAAGAGCCCCACCTGCCTATACCTCCTGAGTGCTGGGATTAAAGGTGTGAGCCACTCCACCTAGCTATTTATGTGTTGTTTCTTCGTTGTTACTTTGTTTGAGACAGGATCTTACCCGGTAGCCCAGGCTGGCCCAGACCTCACCTGTAGCCAAGGCTGGCCTCAAACTCCCCAGTCTTCTCAATTCAACCCTCCAAGTGCTAGGGTTACAAGAATGAGCCACCAGGTCCAGCTAAGAATGAAGACTATATTAGAAGTTTTTCCAACTTTGATGTGGAAACGAGAAAGGGGAAGACACACTCACAATCTTTCCAAGTTTCTCTTCCTCCATGTGTGTGTCTGTGTCCTGTTCTTTATGAGCTGCTCTTACACAGAGCAGTAAGTCTTTCGAGTTTCACTGGGGTCCCTCTCTCACAAATCTTTCCACAAGGGTTTGCTGGTGGGATCACAGGGTGACAGACAAGTGCATGCCAACTTCTCCAGGTGGCCTTCGGTCTTGAGCCACAGTCTGCCCCGTAGCCTCCTGCCTGGGTTTTTACTCTGCAGAGTAAGTAGTTTGCACCTAGTTTCTCAGGTCCACACTGCCTACTCTTGCATGCTGGTGCCCAAACTTGCTTCCTTGGTAAAATACGCTAAGTCCTCTGCAGCCTCTGCCAATGGCTATGCAGTCGTATCCAATGGCAGAATCCATCCCACTATGGATGGCTCAAACTATCTTTTCAGATACTATGGCCCTTCATATATACAGGTTTCACATCTATGAATTATGAATTCAAGCAACTCTTGAGTTGATTCCCCCCACCCCCCAAGACAGGGTTTCTCTGTAGCTTTTGGAGCCTGTTCTGGAGCTAGCTCTTATAGACCAGGCTGGCCTTGAACTCACAGAGATCTGCCTGCCTCTGCCTCCTGAGTGCTGGGATTAAAGGCGTGCACCACCACCGTCCAGCAAAATTGCATTTGTGTTGAACAACAGTAGATTTTTATCATTTTCTGAACAATAAAGTGTAACAACGATTTACACTGTACCAGGTAGCGCAAATAGCTTTAGATGCTCTGAGACCAGCAGGAGGATTCACATAAATTATATGCAAATATACCACTTTCATAAAGTCCGTGAGAAGCTATGGATTTGGGTATCTACAGGGCATGAAGGTGGGGTGCCTGGAACCCCGATCACCCACAGATGAGAGACTACTGCTTTATGTCACAACCAGGCACACTTTTCCTAAATCTCACTATGCCACCTTTAAGGTCTCAGCTGGTCTCAGGGCAGTTTGCAACTGTGAAACATGGGATTATTCTTTGGAGAAAAATGAACCATAAATTATGATTCTGCAGAAAGTACATTTCCAATGCCCAGTGCACAGCAAACAGCTGGGTCTTCATTACCACAGGCTCACTAAGGACTGTAACAAGAACCACTGTTAATTACTCTCAACCGCTACTGGACAGACCTATGAGAAGAAACAGGGATGCTTTCAAAAAGACCATTCTGATGCTTTTCCGAGTGGAAAAGCACATACCTGGGAAAACGAGGGCTTGACTCAACAACTCTGGCAAGGCCTCAGGTTGATCCCATCCTTTCAGAGCCCTCTGAGAGGAACCACAAAAGACAAGGGAGCCCTATGCCTTGACTCTAGAAACACTCCCTCACTGACCCCAAAGCCCACGCTAGTTGCAGTGTGTGCATGGATTACAGGATCCAGACAGGCCTCGTGTTTCTGATCTCGAGTCTCACAAAATCAGGGCAAGAAGTCCAGCTCACTTCAAGAATTCTTAGTGGCCTTAAGATTCTTCATTCAGTTGGCTTTATCCTACACAATACCCACATTCTGTGGGCTAGTAGGACAGATCCTGACCCGACATACGAAGTGGGTCAATATGATAAAAGCCTTGATCGAATCCAGCCACCCCGCCACAGCCAATACCAAATACCTTTGGGTCATCAGCCTCAGGTTTTTCAGTCTCTGAATCGTCATCTTCCTACAAGACAAAGAATTTACAGGATTAAACTTAAAAGGAGTGGGCCTGGGGAGTCTTACATACATAACCAGCGGTTGGAGCAAACAGCCTGTCTACCCAGCTGGGGTCATCCCACCAAGAACCCTTCCCTACCACACAACCCAGCGCTAGAGAAAGAGAAGGGAAAAGGAGACAAGCTGGGGGGAAGGGGGCATCAGTGGCTCAAGATCAGCGCGTCATCATCCACATCAGTGGAAATTCCTGAAGAAAAACATGTTCCAAACTGTCAGACCGCAATCACTAGAGCCAGGATTACGAACTCTTACCCCTTCTCTGACATTCATCCCACAGTTACTTAGATGGCCATCACACCGCTCAACACCTAGGTGCTGTGGCAGCAGCTCCGCAAGCCAGCGATATTGACACTAACATGGTTATGGGAAGGCGGCAGCAAATCACCAGACCACGTGACTCCAGAGACTGGAGACTAAAGGGCAAGGCAGCCTTTTGGGGTGCTCACGTTACTGTACAGCGACAGTTACTGTCATGATCCAGTTTTCAGCCCTCTTCCTTACCCAAATGAGGTCTGAGTCAAAACCATGGGGGCACTGAATTCTCCAAAGTAAGCCCACAATTCCACCAAACACAAATGCAACTACGGTCAAAAGCCAAGGAGATGTGGAACCACCTACTACATTTTAACCTCAACAGAACACGCACTCAGGACGTCAATACAATAGCACCTGGTGTGAACAAACTGCACTTGTGGTTTTGAGACAAGTGCCCTTGGTGGTGACAATGAATCAGAGACTCATAATACCACTTACACAACTTCCTTAAGATTAAATCAATCAACCAAAGAATCAAAGATAGAACTTGGCAAAATGCTAACATAGCTCCCATTGTCCCTGCTGGGGTTTGGTGAGTTTGTTTTTTTTTTTTAAAGTAAAATACCAAGCCGGGCGGCGGTGGCACACACCTTCGGTGGCGCACGCCTTTAATCCCAGCACTTGGGAGGCAGAGGCAGGCGGATCTCTGTGAGTTAGAGACCAGCCTGGTCTACAAGAGCTAGTTCCAGGACAGGCTCCAAAGCTACAGAGAAACCCTGTCTTGAAAAACAAAACAAAACAACAACAACAAAAAAATTAAAGTAAAATACCACACATAGCTTGAATATGACAAAAAGTAAATTAGGGTCAATATTTTAAAAATACACATGCAGGGGCTGGAGAGTTGGCTCAGAGGTTAAGATCACTGACTGTTCTTCTGATAGTCCTGAGCTCAATTCCCAGCAACCACATGGTGGCTCACAACCATCTGTAATGAGATCTGATGCCCTCTTCTGGTCTGCAGGGGCAGAATACTGTATACATAATAAATAATAAAGAAAAACATTAAAAAAAAAACACATGCAAAGAAATGCATTAAAGAGAACAGTTTTGGGTGTTGAGGCAGCATGCATATATTTAAGAAAAGCCAAAGAACGCAACAAAGCTTGCCAGCCTGCCTTTCTACCTCCTCGATAAGGATGACCATGGATTTTTCATCCTCATTCCCTTACCTCCCAAGTGCTAGGATTACAGGCCACGAGCCACCATGGCCAGTAGATGTAGTTGATGCTGAGGAACAACCCCATGGTTCCATCCATGCACACAAACACCATCAAATGAGGGATTTCCTTAGCTCACAAGTTTTCTAAGAAACTTTACTCAGCTCTGAATTATCACTAATGGGTGAGGCTAAAGGCATGAAAAATTCTCACAAAATAAAAAATACATTCTGTGAAATTTTTTTTTTAATGTGTATTTACTTACTATGTACACACTGGCCTACATGCCAGAAGAGAACACCAGATCTCACTATGGATGCTTGTGAGCCACTATATATATATGGTTGCTGGGAATTGAACTTAGGACCTCTGGAAGAACAGTCAGTGCTCTTAACCTCTGAGCCATCTCTCCAGCCGCCCTGTGAAATGTTTTATTTGCTTTTATTTTTATGTGGTACCAGAGATCAACCCAGGGTCCTGGGAATGCTAGGCGGGTGCTATAGCTGCACCACTGAGCTACCCCCACCCCCGTCTTCATATTTATTTTTTTACTTTTCTTTTTTGAGACAGGAATCTGCTCTGAAATCTTCCCTCTGCTTACTTTAGGGCTCTGACTGCTAGAATTGCAGTTATGGACCACTATAATTAGTTAAAAAGCATTTTAATGCTAACATTTACATATTAACATATAACAAAAAATTCAAACAAAAAAAAAGTATGTTGTGAGCATTTCAATGATTCAATATCCAAATTCATTTCAGATGTCTTCTTGCAATAAGCAATAGCCTGAATTTCCTTGCTTTTTTCCCTTCCAAACTTTAAAATCCTGATTTGTACTACTCGGGTGGTCGTGTGTCCTTAAACCTTTCTTGATAATGAGAACACAAGTCCTCCTTCTAGTCTTACCTGCACCTACTTAACTTCAAGGAAGGTTTGTGATCAAGAATCAGGGCCAGGCTGACAAAAACACCACGTAAAACGTAACAAAAGAATCCAGAAAGTAAATGGTAACAAAATAACTTCCCTTCCTTGCCTCCTCAGAGAGTGAAGCATAAGCGAATAAGCGGTTGCTGAACCACTACTGAGGATGAACATACTTACACAAGTAGGGAGACCAGTTAAACTCACAAGCCAGTATCAAACACCCATTGATACTTAGGTCACAGAAAACAACCAAGCTAGGAACGTGGCTCATGCTTAGAACCCCAGCTCTCAGGAGGCTGAGGCAAGGGGGTCTGGAGCTCAAGGTTACACAGCAAGGTTGTGGTCAGCTTGGGCTTCATGAGACTCTGTCTGAAACCAAACCAAACACCCCCCAAATCCCAAATTTCAGCACCAAAGTTTCTACAATACGGTCCAGATAAAAAACCAACTTAACTTTCAAAGGGAACTATTACTCCACCAATTCGACTTTTTTCTTCCTTTTGTGGTGCTGGGGATCAAGCCCTGGACGGCTTAGGCAAAGAATTCTCCCATGAGCGACATCGCCCAGGTGACTCCAAACAATAGCGGAAAAGGGACAAGAGTTAGCCATGGAGTGGGTGGGACACTGTTTTAAACAGCCCTGCATCTGGAAGATTTGCCTACCGACTGCTTGCTGTTCTCATCCTCCTCTTCTTCATAGCCATCTTCATCACCCCCTAGTCGAGAGAAGTCATCTTCTCCATAGGCATCAGATACCAAGCCACCTTTCTCTTCTGAAAGAGAGGGAGAGGATGATGAGATGGGGAGGGGGCCACAAACAGATTTCTGAAAATTGAGTGGCCAAGATTACTTCTGAAGACAAAAAGGGAACCCAGGTCTCAGGTAAGTGACCACAGGCCCAGATTAGAGTCCGCACTTAGGAAGACCAAATGATGAATAGGGGTGTTGGGGCCATCAATGGTAGCACACGATTTTCATCCCAGCACTCAGGAGGCAGAGGCAGGCGGATCTCTGTGAGTTTGAGGACAGCCTGGTCTACAGAGCGAGTTCCTGGGCAGCCAAGGTTACACAGAAAAACCTTGTCTCAAAAACCAAACAACAACAAAAAGAATTCTGTTCCCATTATGATTTCCAGTCAGGGGGCAAAACTGATGGGTTTCAAAAACTCAAAGTAAAAGAATCACCCTGGTGCCTTAAAAGGCTTAGGAATGCCCAGCACATTCTATCCTAGAGCTACAGAATTACGCACTTTGGAAACACGTACTTTTTTGATTTTTCGAGACAGGGTTTCTCTGTGTAGCTCTTGTAGACCAGGATGGCCTCGAATTCTCAGAGATCCACCTGTCTCTGCCTCCCGAGTGCTGGGATTAAAGGTGTGCGCCACCACCGCCCGGCGGGACACGTACTTTTAAAAGCCCTAAGACGATTCATTTAGTGCCTACTCCTAAATAAAAGTTACCAATTTAACGAGACACAAGTTTTCTCATCCTCCAGGTGCACTGCACTACTCTCTCTCCCCATCAAACAACGAGAGTGGGACTGAACCGCGATGCGGCACCCTTGGTCCTTCCTCCGGCGGGCACGATGCCTGGCAGAGGTTCGCAGAAAGGGAGCGCATTCGCACTAGAGGTCCTAACGCTCCGCCTGCCCGAGGACGTCGACTGCGCTCTGGGGTTCCAGGACCCGATACCTGGAGCACAATGAGCATCTCTTCCGCCTCAAACCCCGCTGGAGAAGCATTTTTAACCGTAACAGACTCCGAACCCCTTTCCAGCACAAGCCTCACCAGCTGCGCCACCCACAGCGTCAACTCCAGCCTCGCCATCAGATTCAGGCTCTGAATCCTCCGCATAAACTGCAAGAGACGACAAAACGTTCTTCTTCCCCGCCATCTTATTCCCACAGGACGGTGTGGCTCACGCCGATGACTCACATTGCCGATTGACGTGCGGGAAAACCAATTTCTTCCGGACCCCAGGAGCCGCGCCAGAACGAAAACCAATCAAAACGCCCATGCTTGGGTGGGCCCAATCAAAACGGCCATGCTTGGGTGGGCCCCGCCCCTTCGACGCGATGCTTGGAAACGTCATCAGCAGGGGACGGAAGTAAGGTTTTTGCGGCTTTTACTTCACCTGGAGCGGGTGGTTTTCTGAGTTGGAGTGGAGTGTTCATTGTAAAGCTGCAGAGCCAGCCGAAAAGAGCCTGGGTTCTGATGTCTTGGGGCGCATTCAACTGGTGAAGGGCGAAAGCTGTTGACTTGGGGGATCAGTGGAAGAAGAAGGAAGGTGGGGGTGGGGGGGGCGGTCTCCTGGAGGAATGAGTGGTTGTTATGACTTTGCTTCTAGAACAAGGACCCTAGAAAAAGGATTCCAAGTTCTCCTGGCGGTTTTGAAGACATTTATGGACTTTTGTTGTGGTCCAGTTTCTATGTCTGTTCTACTGGCCTGGAATAGTTCAGTGTTTTTTGTTTGTTTTTTTATTTATTAAGGGAGAAGTAATGTTAACCCCCCAGGAATGTATTGCGTGAAGCAATTCAACCTTCAGTTTTATTGCATGAGAATGATATGTTTAAGTGTAACATAGCAGGTTGTAATGGCAGAAGACACATCGCCTGTATTTTAAAGTGGGACGGAGCATTTTCGTAACAGCCTTTGACCACCCTTGCGTTAAGCTTTTGGCTGCTGCCTTTTGCTAAGATGAGCGCCCACCCTTCCTCCACTCCCTCCGACCAGGAGCGGCGAGTCCGGACTACCCTGAAGAAAGTCTTTGGATTTGATTCTTTTAAGACGCCTTTACAGGAGAGTGCGACCATGGCTGTCGTGAAAGGTAACATCCTGTTTTGCAGACTCCTGGCTGTACCGTGGTAGCACACTGTAACACAACACCTTCCCTTGACTCTTCCCATCCGCCTCACTCTGGGTGCGTTACTGGTTTGGAAATCTTTCACAGCCAAAGCTAGGGGCTGCTTATTGGTGATAGGTTTCTCTCTCCCTTCCTTCCTTCCTTCCTTCCTTCCTTCCTTCCTTCCTTCCTTCCCCTCCTTCCTTCCTCCCTCCCTCCCTCCCTCCCTCCCTTCCTCTCTCTTTCTTTCCAATCTGTGTACCCCTGACTGGCCTCAGATTTGAGGCCATTTTTCAGCCTCTGAATTATTAAGTGCTGAGATTGCAGGTGTGGGCCACTGTGACTGGCTACAGACTTGGAGTTTTAATGAGAGAACCACTGACACTTGTTCTTTTTTTTTTTTTTTTTTTTTTTTTTTTTGTAGCCAGACCTACAGATTGTCTTTGTAGTCTGATCCTAGACGCCCAGTCTTGTTTGTGTGCAGGGTAGCAGTAATGCCTAATTTTGTCATTGCCCTATGCAATCCTCTCACTGAAGATTGAGTAGCCTGAGTTCCAGATAGAGGAGAGAATGATAATACTGTAAATTGGAGATAGGGGGCCTGGGGTTGTCCAGGTGTGAGCAGCAGTGTCATAGTAAGGATATTTTTGTTGTTTTTGTTTTTTGAGACAGGGTTTATGTTCTGGCTGTCCTGGAACTCACTTTGTAAACCAGGTTGAACTCGCCTGCCTCTGCCTCCCGAATGCTGGGATTAAAGGCCACCACTACCCAGCCTATCTTTTAAATTTTATTCATTCATTCATTCATTTATTATTTATTTATTTATTTTGAGATAAGGTTTCTCTATCTAGCCTTGGCTGTCTTGGAACTGGCAGGCTTCGAATTGAGAGATCTGCCTGCCTCTGCCTCCTGAGTCCTGGGATTAAAGGTGTGCGCCACCACCAACTGGCAAGGATATGTTTATAAACAGACTTCTGAGTAACAAATAGCTTTGCATGTCTCCTCAGGTGTGCCCAGTATTCTGCTTTTCTGGCTGTTTAATCCAAACACTCATATCCCAGCAACTGAACATTACTTAATTCTTGTTTTTCTTCTCATTCTTTTTTGGAAATAGGTTTTCACTATGTGGCCTTGGCTGCTTAGCCGGCTGTGTAGACCAGGCTGGCCTCAAACTCCCAGAGATCTGTTTTTCCATACCTCCTTGAATGTATGCTTTTTCTTTCTTTCTTGAGACAGGATTTCTCTGTGTAGACTTGGCTGTACTGGGACTCACTTTGTGGACCATTTTTCAGTACTGTTATGAAGTTCAAGACCACTAAGACAAGACTTTCAGACTCAATTTAGATCGTAATTAGCCAGATTTATTAAAGCTAGCAGGACCACAGCCTCTAACCCGAATCAGATGTGCCACCTAGAGGTGGGAGAAGGAAGGCCTTTTAAAGTCACAATTAACAAGAGCTAAACCGGGCGGTGGTGGTGCACGCCTTTAATTCCAACACTTGGGAGGCAGAGGCAGGTGACTCTCTGTGAATTCGAGGACAGCCTGGTCTACAAGAGCTAGTTCCAGGACAGCTAGGACTGTTACATGAGAAACCCTGTCTCAAAAAAAACAAAAAAGAAAAATGAGTCCTTCCCCACCAGTAGCTATCTGTTAGTTAGTGAACACCCCTTCTTTATAAAAATTACTTCTTCAAGAGCCTTCATGTAAAAGCAGACAGGATGTATTGAGATGTCTTGTTCTTGCAGGTGACAAGGATGTCTTTGTGTGCATGCCCACGGGGGCAGGGAAATCTTTGTGCTATCAGCTCCCTGCCCTGTTGGCCAAAGGAATCACCATTGTAGTCTCTCCTCTCATTGCTTTGATTCAGGTGAGTCTTGGGGGAATGAACATGAAAACCCAAATGGATCAGGAGGGAAAAGAATGTTTTGCTGGTTTGTTTTGACCGTTTTTTGTTCAGTTTTCAGATAAACATATATTGCGTGTTGAATATAGTTCCTTCCCTTACTCCCCTACTCTTTCCTTGCCCCCCTTCTGTCTCTTTGTCCCCCTGCCTAATTTTACTTTTAATTTTATGTCATACGCGTTTTTAAAAGACATTTTCGCTGCACTATGTTTATCCTGTATTGGCTGCCTTCCTTCCACCATATAGGAACAGGAGGTTAACTGTCATGATTGGCAGCAGACACCATTACCTGGAGATCCATCTTGATGGTATTTGTTTTTAAGCCTAGGCTGCCTTTGAACTTCCATTTCTACCACCTTACCTCATGAGTGCTAGAATCCCGTGCATGTGCCTCCAGATCCACCTTGAAGAGAAGGGATTTTATAGCTAGAAATTTCACTTCTTGGGCTCAGTGGTTAAGTGAGTCGGCTTAGTGGTTAAGACACTTGTTCTTGCAGAAGACCAAGGTTCGAGTCCTAGTACCCACATGGAGTCTCACCACCTCCTCAGGCAATAGATACTCTTGTGGTACACAGACATATATTTAGGCAAAAGACACCACACACAAAGAAATTTCACTTCTTAATTTGGCCTCTGCCTCTTTTCTCTGATTTGCTTAGGTAATTATGCCGAGTTTCTCCATTGCCCAAATGTAGGGCTCTCCACTAGTGCATAGCATTCTAATGAGTCACAGGGAATCTTTGATTTGATTTTTTTTTTTTTTTTGAGACAAGGTATTATTGTGCAGCCCTGGCTGACCTTGAGTTCCATATATAAGGTAGCCTGGAAGTCACAGAGATCCTCCTGCCTATATCCGCCAAGTACCGGGATTAAAGGCATGTGCTGCTACATCTGGCTTGAGGTTCTTTCTTTCTGTTTATTGTCCAGAAAAGTATCCAGCCATACCTATACATGCATGCCTTCCCTCTCCCATGTGTGCTTACAACAGGAAAGAAGATAAGGGTGGATAGATCAATAAATTGTACAGGAGGCCTGGAGAGATGGCTCAGAAGTTAAGAGCACTGGCTGCTCCTACAGAGGACCAGGATTCGATTCCTAGCAACCACGTGACAGCCCACAATTGTCTTTAACTTTGGTTTCAGGGATCCAGCACCCTTACACGAACATACATGTAGGCAAAATACCAATGCACATAAAATAAGCAAATTTTTACAAAAATGATCTAGGGAAGTGTCTGGTGTTTTATTTTAGCACACATACAGGGATGTACAGCAGAAAAAAATGGAGAGAATCTGAAACTTATATTAGTTTCTGCCCTGTAGATGTTGAGACTGTATTTAGTGCCTGCAGGTGGGCTGGTAGAACTGAGGAAGCACAGTTATGCGTGACGAGCCGTCTGCGACATAGGAGAGCAGCAGGAAGACGTAATGTTCACGGCACCAAGGCTTTGTGCCGAGAGCATTTACATGCATCCATTTCCCTTGCTCTTTTTTTCCTTTTTTATTTCCAGACAGGGTTTCTCTGTAGCCCTGGCTGTCCTGAAGCTCATTGTGTAGACCAGGCCGGCCTCAGAGCCAGAAACTGCCTGCCTCTGCCCCCCGAGTTTAAAGGCATGTGGCGTCACTCCTGGCCTCCTTTCTTTTTTATCTTTGAGGCAGGGTCTCCTCTAGCCTGGGCTGGCCTCAGACTCCTGAATCTCTGGCTTCCACATCTGAGTTGCTGGGATTACAGGCGCAGGCACCATCTCCCCTTTGACCCTGTTCTGTAGTTCCTGTGGTGGGAGTGAGGGGCACGGTGAATGAGGATGAACTGGGTCTCAGAGAGTGTATGGCAGTTAAGGGAGCCCGCAGCAGGCCCAGGCTTTCTGACTCCAAAGCCTGTCCTCCCACCCATTTTTCTACCCATCCTGGGAAGAGAGAAGACGTAGTGGAGTGAGGAGGAGGCCGTTCTGTGTTCCGGGTGGAGATGCTATGCTCATTGTCCGGTCCTGAGGGCTAATGGTTCTCCACTGCATATCCTCTGTTCTCAGGACCAGGTGGACCACCTGCTGGCCTTGAAGGTGCAAGTTAGTTCCCTGAACTCCAAGCTCTCAGTACAGGAGAGGAAGGAGCTGCTGTCTGACCTGGAGCGAGACAAACCCCAGACCAAACTTTTGTACATCACCCCGGAGATGGCAGCTTCAGCCTCCTTCCAGCCCACCCTGAATTCCCTCGTGTCCCGAAACCTGCTCTCCTACTTGGTGGTGGATGAAGCTCACTGTGTTTCGCAGTGGGGACATGACTTCCGGCCTGACTATTTGCGTCTGGGTGCCCTCCGTTCCCGCCTGGCACATGCCCCGTGTGTGGCTCTCACTGCTACAGCCACCCCACAGGTTCAAGAGGATGTGTTTGCTGCCCTGCACTTGAAGCAGCCAGTGGCCTCTTTCAAGACTCCCTGCTTCCGGGCCAATCTCTTCTACGATGTGCAGTTCAAGGATCTCATTCCTGACCTCTGTGGGAACCTGAGGGACTTCTGCCTTAAGGCTCTTCGGCAGAAGGCAGATAAAGGGGTGAGGTGTAGACGGAAGTTATAGGGTGGGGAGGCCACAGTGCTGTCTGCAGCACAGATGTAGCTGCTGTTTTCAAAGCCCCTTGCTTTTCTAGTTATCTTAGCTAGGCTCCTTAGAACTTGTGTACAAAGAGAGTTTTCCCTTTTTTAACTGAACTTTTACCTTCCTCACTGGGATTCTCTGGTCTCAGATCCTGCAGTGGGAGGCAGGTGAACGGTCCTTGTATGTCTGGTAGGCCTACACAGGGTTCTCAGAGAGGAAGCAGGGGAATTAGAAAGCCTAGATTTTGGATTTTAGCTCTGGTCTCTTTTTTTTTTTTTTTTTTTTTTTTTTTTTTTTTTTTTTTTTAGTTTGTTTTGATGCTGGGTCTTACCATGTAGCCTTTGATGTTCTGTGTGCTCCTAATGTAGATGAGGTTGGTTTTGCCAGAGGTTTGCCTGGTCCCTGCTGCTGGGATTAAAGGCATACAGCACTATACCAGGATTGGTCCTGCTTTTTATTTTTTTTTTTTAAGCGATGAGCCCTGTTGACTTCTCAGCTTAAGAGAAGACTGGGACATTGACAAGAGAAAGCGTGGGGCTTTGAGAGCAGGCTGTGCTCTGGTGAGAGGCTGGTTGTGCCATCCTTCCCTGATTGCTATCTTCCTACCTCTTCCTGCTCAGCTGTTATCTGGCTGCGGCATTGTCTACTGCAGGACTAGAGAGGCTTGTGACCAGCTGGCCATAGAGCTCAGCAGCAGGGGTGTGAAGGCCAAGGCTTACCACGCAGGTAAGAGGCACCAACTCTCCTGTCCTCTGCACTATTGCACACGTCTTAGCACACCATCTCTTCGTTATGGATCCTCAAAGCAGGGTGGTCTGGTACTATTTAAGTCCCCTAGGAGGAGTCTAGAAAGTTGTGACTCTAGAATTCTTTCTTCTGGCCTGTGCCTACCCAGAAGCAGACAAAGAATTTTGGTTTTTATGTGTTATGGGTGTTTTTCCTGTAAGCTTATCTGTGTATCTTTTGCATGCCTAGTGCTCACAGATACCAGAGGAGGGCATCGGATCCCTTGGAATTGGGATTATAGATGATTGTGAGCTGTGGGTGCTGGGAATTGAACCCTGGTTCTCTGAAAGGACAGCTGGTGCTCCTAACTGTTGAGCCATCTTTCCAGGCCCAGGTGATAGTTTTTTATGGGCCCAGGTATTATTTAAAAAAACAAAAAAAAAAACAAAAAAAAACCCACAGACTTTGGAGACCTATGAACTTAAGTTCTTGGTTCTCATGTTTATTGAATATTCTTTGCCATTCCTGGGCTAGGTTCTTATATTTATTTTTGGGTTTTTGAAGCAGGATCTCACTAGGTATCTCTGGCTGTCCTGGAATTCACTATGGCAACCAGGCTTTGAACTCAGAGATCCTCCTGTCTCTACCTCCCAAATGCTGGGATTAAAGGCATGTGCCAACATACTTGGCTGGCTAGTTCAGGTTCTATGAGGTTAGGTGCCTGGTCCATGGTTATGTGGATAAGAAGTGATGGATCCAAGGTATAGGTAAAGTGTCCAGGACAGTAGCAAACCCAAGATAACTCCCACATCCTGAAGAGAAACCCACGGGAGATGTGTTTTCCTTGCTCACCTTCCCGTCCTTTCCAGGGCTGAAGGTGTCTGAAAGAACACAGGTACAGAACGAGTGGATGGAGGAGAAGGTCCCTGTAATTGTTGCAACGATCAGTTTTGGGATGGGAGTGGACAAAGCTAATGTCCGGTAAGCTCTGGTTCTTGCGTTATGTTGGGGTCTTGGCTTATAGTGCTGTGTGCAAAGTCTACAAGTCTGTGTGCTTGCCTAGGGCCACCGAGGAGGGCGGCCACCAGGGGAATCTCAGGTATACAGCCCGGATGCTGACAGTTTCTGGGTGGCATGGTTCTCCACCCCAGGGAACTTGGCAGTGTGTTACCAGGTTGTCCATAACCATCTGGTTCACATCTGTCTTTCAGGGGGGACCTCAGAGGCCTGGAGGAAGTAACTGTTTCAGCCTTTTCCCTGTGGGCGGCAGAGCTGAAGATCTTGTTTCCCTTATCACTGTTCCTTGGCAGTCTAGAGAGTAGGCTTCATCCTAGCCTCATCTCACTCTGGCGACCCTAGGAAAGTTTTTACTTCCAGCCATGGTCTGACGTCATGGGCTACTGCGGGAAGCCCCTTATCCTAACAAAAACAGAAATGCCTCGTATGATTTGCAGAGCACTTCTGCATACATGCCATTAAGTCTCACCCTGTCACTGGGTAGGAGTAGTCACTCTACTAACTGGAATTGTGCACTTGAAAAAACACAGATTGTAGAATCAGGAGTTGAGCCCGGTCTGCTGTGGCTCGTTAGGAGCCAAGTTTAAGTCAGATTCCCTCAGCTCCAATCCTAGCTCTGTTCTTCCTTCACTGGGTGTTCTCATACAGACTTGCCTCTTTGATCTCCTTGAAGAGCAGGCTGATTCGTGTGATGGCAACCAACAAATGAAGCATGTAGCAACTGATGCATAGTAGGTATTTAATAACTATCTCCTTCCCTCTTCAAGGGGGTTGTAAAGTCAGGTCATGCAGCTCATAAGAAACAATTTCTTTGAACTTTATTTTTGCATGTGGGTGTGCAGTACCCACAAGGGCCAGAAATGTATGTCAAATCTAGAGCTGGAGTTATAGGTGGTTGTGAGCCATTCAACATGGGTGCTGATAATCCTGGGGTCCTCTACAAGAGCAGTACAATTCTTAACTGCTAAACTATCTCTTTGGCCTCTGATCTTTATTTATTGAGACAGGGTCAAACTGTGTATTCCTAGCTAGCCTGGAACTCCCTGTATGATGTGGGATTCACCTCTGTATGCTGTGAATACCATTGGTTAAGAAAAAGCTCTCTTGGCCTGTGATCGGGCAAAAGAGTAGAGCTAGGCAGGGAAACTAAACTGAATGCTGGGAGAAAGGAGGCAGAGTAAGGAGAAGCCATGGAGCTGCCTCCAGAGACCAACGTGCTAAAACTTTGCTAGTAGGCCATGACCTCGTGGTAATGCACAGATTAATGGAGATGGGTTAAATTAAGATATAAGTGTTAGCCAATAAACAGCTAGAGCTAATGGGCCAAGCAGTGATTTAAATAATATAGTTTATTATTATTTTCTGTGTGGTTATTTCAGTTCTGGGTGGTCAGGACAAACAAGTGAGCTCCTCCAACTCCTATATAGACCAGACCAAAGTCTCAGATGCACCTGCCTTTGCCTCCTGGGTGCTGACTAAAGGTGCACACCAACATGCCCCGTCTGCTCTGGGTTTTTGATTTTGTTTCTTTAAGGTAGGGTTTCTCTTTGTAGCCCTGGCTATCCTAGAGTTTTCTCTGTATACTAGGCTGACCTTAAACTTAGAGATCCACCTGCCTCTGCCTTCCAAGTGCTGGGATTAAAGGAGTGTGCCACCACTGCCTAGTTCGTCCAGACTGTTCTTAAGTCTGATATTTATTCTGGCCTTTGGCTTTAAGGGTTTGTTTTGTTTTTCATTTTTATTTTATGTGTATGGGTATTTTGCCTGCATGTATGTCTGTGCACCACTGGTGTGCCTGGTGCCTGCAGAGACCAAAAGAAGGATTGGCTCCCCTATGCCTGGAGTTAAAGAAGGTTATGAGCTGCCACATGGGTGCTGGGACTCACACCCTTGTTGATGGAGGTTTCTGTCCTGCCCAGTCCCATAGCCATTAAGTCCCAAAGAAACAGAGTTCTATATTAATTATAAACTGGTTGGCTTATTAGCTCAGGCATCTTATTAATTAACTCTTAAATCTTACATTAACCCATAATTCTTGTCTGTGTTAGCCATGTGGCTTGGTACCTTTTATCAGCAAGGCATTTTCATTTTGCTTCCTCTACGTCTGGGTGATAACTGCAGACTGAGTCTTTCCTCTTCCCAGAATTCTCCTATTCTGTTCGCCCCACCTATACTTCCTGCCTGGCTACTAGCCAATCAGCATTTTATTAAACCAATACAAGTCACAAATCTTTACAGGGTATAAGACCATTGTCCCACAGCAGCACCCCCCCAACTTTTTTTTTTTTTTTTTTTTTCAAAACAAGAACTCTGAATCTAACCTTTGTTTGGCTTTTTTCCTGACCATTATCCATAACAACTTGTAATCAATACTCTAAACAAAGACAACCATCCATAATCCATTTTTTGGGACTATGGGCCTAGTTTTCTAGGCTACCTCCTGTTGATTCGGGGTGCCGATAGTCTTTTGGGGAACTAAAGATTTAGGATTATGGTCAAGTACTGACTGGAATATTCTGTGAGGCTTGATCATTTCAACCAGCAGTCTTGAGGCCGTTCTGAATGTAGACCTCGGAGAAAACTCAGACAGTGGTCCTCCAAAATGTTGGATCATCTGGGCCATTCGCTCCTATTGAAGATTTTTCAGGGGATCTTGGTCCATCAAACCACATTAGTCTGGAAGGAATCCACAGGTTCTCATCTTCTGTGGAAACAAAAGCAGAACACCCTATTCTCTGAAAGAACAGCTAGTGCTCTTAACCATTGGACCATCCCTTCTGTTCTGACTGTTGAGGTTTTTTTGTTTGTTCGGTTTTTGCCCTATTTATTAGACTTTCTCTGATAATTCCAGCTGTGGCCTCTTAGTTGGGCTGCTCTATGGCAGAAAGGCCTGTTTGAAGAGCCACAGGGGTCTTACCCAGCTGACTCTGATAGGATCTGTCTCTTGTGTGTTAGTTCCCTGTACGTGGCCCCAGGGAGAAAGCACTTCTCCTGACAGAATCCCTCCTCTGGAGCACTCAACTCTCCCATAGATATTGTATCCTTTTGTATTCTACAGATTTGTTGCCCATTGGAATATTGCCAAGTCCATGGCTGGCTACTACCAGGAATCTGGCCGTGCTGGCAGGGATGGGAAACAATCTTGGTGCCGTCTTTATTACTCTAGGGATGACCGAGACCAAGTCAACTTCCTCATCAGAAAGGAAATAGCCAAACTCCAGGTAAGTCCCAGGCAGTGGACGCCCTGTTGTCTGAACCTTCCCCTCCAATTCACATAGCTCGTTGCTGAGCCTAGGGAGTGTCTATAGACTAGAGGGCTGGTTCCGGCCTGGAAAGATACCCAAGGGAAATGGTGTGATGGGTGGGCAGGTTGCTGGTGACAAGCTGGCTTAAACTTCTCCTTGTTAATAGCTTACCTGAGTACCACCTCGTATTGGTTGTTAAATATAGACAAAATCATCCTTGCCTTGTTTTAGTGAGCCTTGTTACATAAGTGTTTCCCCGTGTTCTGTTTTTTTTCTTTAGCCACTTAATTTTTTTAAATGTTTATCTAAGCCGGGTGGTGGTGGCACACACCTTTAATCCCAGCACTCAGGAGGCAGAGGCAGGCGGATCTCTGAGTTCGAGGCCAGCCTGGTCTACAAGAGCTAGTTCCAGGACAGGCTCTAGAAACTACAGGGAAACCCTGTCTCGAAAAACAAAAAAAAAAAAAAAAAAAAAAAAGTTTATCTAATTATTTATAGAAAGCCCAAAGCAGACCCAAACTAGAAAGGAGTATGGTGTGAGATGGGTACTTTATAAGTCACCAGGAAAATGAGGGACTCAAAAGTCAGCGCTGGGGAAAAGATGAAATTAGTTCTTGCATGGTCTGTGTATGTGTAGCGCCTGCACTACAGGATGGCGCGTGAGCCGGGAAAGGAGCTAGGATTTAAACACACACACACACAGAGACACGGGGACATGGGTCATCTTTGAACCAAGAATGCCCCCTTTCTTGTGTTCCAGGGCAGCTTATATAGGGATCCTTAACTGACAGCCACACCCCAGGCAAACCCACCAGAAATCACTCCCCTGCCATCAGGGACTCCTGAGGGTCTCGTGCTCAGAGCAGCTGCAAACACAGGAAAACAAGTTGTTTTGCTCAGAGCAGCTGCAAGCATAACAAGTTGTTTACAGGAAATTCAGGGTCTGGGGTCCACAGCCCCTGACATGTATGAATTTCAAATGGGTTGACACTTCAAAAACACTGGGAAATTAAGGGTAAATAGTTTATGTTTCTGGGAAAAGAAAGATCATTTCAGTTTGTTTGTTTGGTTTTTCAAGACAGGGTTTCTCTTTGTAACTCCCCTGGCTGTCCTGGAACTCACTCTGTAGACCAGGCCGACCTCAAGTTCAAGACATTCACCTGCCCCTGCCTCCTGAATACTAGGATTTAAGGCATGTGCCAACATGTCTGGTGATTTTTGTTTTAATTTGTTTGCTTTGGTGTGGTGGAAACACCACTGCACGCAGTGGAGGTCAGAGGACAAACTGTAGGAATCCGTTCTCCCTCCACCATTTAGGTGCTGGATCCAGCTCAGTTTATTGACTTTGATAGCAGTCAAATCACATTTATCTGTTAAGCCATCTTGTCAGTACATAACTCAAAAAGCAAAAGCCAAAACGAGCTGGGCATGGTGGTAAAGACCTGTGATTCTGAACTCAGGAGGCAGAGCAGGGAGACTGAGGGTCAAGGACAGCTAAGCCTACCCTAGTGAGTTCCAGGTCAACCTAGGCTTCATAGCAAAACTTTGTCTCAAAAAAACCAAAGGCCGGGTGTGGCTCACTGGTGGAGCTCAGGATGAACACTCGTGAGCCCAGTTTGGATCCCACAGTAAACAAGCAAGCAGATAAAAACAAAACAGAAAACAGAAACCAAGCTTGACGCTGCGGTGTGTGCTCACACCACAGTAGCTTGGGAGAGAAGGAAGATGGTGAGAAGATCCTTGTACACAGAGGGGAGGTTGACGGGCTCCTATCCACCCCCCAACATGCAAATAAATAATAAATGTTGCAAATTGAACACAATTATTTCTGATCCCCACCCAAGTGACAGTAAAGGAATAAAAAGGTAAACTCACAAGGGTAAGGAGCACAGGAGAGGGGACAGCAGCAAGTAGCAGTGTCAGCTAATGGTGTAGTGAACACCCTCGCTCTCGGGAGGCTGGGACAAGAGGATTGCCATAGTTCCAGGTCAACCTGTGGTATGTAGTGAGTTCAAAGCCAGCCTAGAAGATAAAATGAAACTATCTTAAAAAAACAAAACAAGCCAGGTGGTGGTGGTGCAGGCCTTTAATCCTGGCACTCAGGAGACAGAGGCAGGATAATCTCTGTAAGTTCAAGACCAGCCTGGTCTACAGAGTGAGTTCCAGGATAGGCTCCAAAATTACAAAGGAAAACCTTGTCTTGAAAAACCAACCAACCAAACAAACAAAATAAACAAAAGAATAACAGAAAAAAGGCAAATGTCTGCCTAGAAAACCCCAATTTAGAAAACTTTATTTAAAAAAAAAAAACCTGGGGTGAGGGGCTTCAGAAATGGCTCAGTGACTTCAGTCCCAAGGAATTCAGTGCCCTCTTCTGGTTTCCTTGGGCATCGCATGCACATAGTGCACATTAAAAACAAGAACAAAGGCAGCACTCATACATATAAACAAATCTTTTAAGATATACACAAAAAATGCATTCAAAACTTGGGGCTGAAGAGTTGGCTCCGTAGTTAAGGGCACTTGCTGCTCTCGCAGAGGATCCAGGTCTCATATCCAGCACCCATAGAGCAACTCACAGCCATGTGTAACTCCACTTCTGGGGTACCTGATGCCCTTTTCTAGCCTCCAAGGGCACCAGGCGTGCATGTGGTGCACAGATATGCACACAGGCAAACACTCATACACGTAAAGTTGAAACAAGAAAACAACAGTGTGTGCTGGGAAGAGGGCCCAGAGGGCAGAGTGCTTGCCATGCAATGTGAGGGAAGCCAGAGAGAGATGCTTGCTGCCTGGAGCAAAATCATAGATGCTGCTGGGGGCGGAAGGCTCAAGGAGGTTTTCAAAAATCCAATTGACTGCTCTCTTGGGCTCCTGTGGAAAGGAATTCTTTGAGAACATTTGGAGGTGAACTAGTTGCACTGAAATCTAAAGAAGTCAGGACAGAGAGAGCAGTTGTTTTTCAGGGGAAACAGCGCTGTACAAAAGAGGAAATGTGACCATGGCAATGTAGAATTGTAACCGTGGGGTTCAGCTCGGAACTGTGTTGACATAGCCATGATGGGGATAGACTGCCATCACAAGAAACTGCAGCTGGGGCTAGAGGCACCTAACTGTCCAAGTTTAATTTCTAGCACAGCACATAAATACATAGTATTGCTGGGGTCGGAACCCAGGTTCTCAGTCAGGCCAGGCAAGTCACTGTGCTAGAGCCTTAGCTAAGATTCTTTAAAACAACAAGCTGGGCAGCGGTGGTGCATGCCTTAGAAGACAGAGGCAGGTGGATCTCTGTGGGTTCAAGGCCAGCCTGGTCTGCAGCATGAATTTCAGGAGACAGACAAGTCTACACAGAGAAACCCTGTCTTGAAAAACCAAAACAAAGAAACAAACAAGGAAAACATCAACAAACATGGGGCTGGAGAGATGGCTCAATAGGTAGGAGTCCTGGCTGCTCTTGCAGAAGACCCTGGTTCGATTGATTCCCAGCACATGACAGCTCACAACTATTTGTAACTCCCGCTCCAGGGGACCTGATGCTCCTCTGGACTCTGTGGGCACCCGGCACACAAGTGGTACACCAACATACATATAGGCATACACTCATACATATTGGTTAAAAAATGAATAAAACTTCTCTTAGCTTTAATGTACACGAGTGTTTTGCCTGCATGAGTGAGTGGGATTTTTGCACACCAAAAGAGGGTATCAGATCCCTTGGAACTAGAGTTACAGATAGTTGTGAGCCACCATGTGGGTGCTGGGAGCTGGACTGTGGGCCCTCTAAAAGAGCAGTGTGTACTTAGCTGCTGAGCCGTCTCTCTGAGCACTTTAGACTAGCATACAAAGTAATGAGTCTCGTTAGCACTCCTCACCGTGTAGTCGTAGAGTCTGCTGATTTTCACGCTCTCGGTGCCCTTGTTGTCTTTCCCCATGAAGTGTGCGTTTTTCTGTGTCTTGGGCGATTAAGGAACTAAATGCAAATTTTCAATATTGCTTCAGATAGCTATTTCCTGTATTTTTTATTTAAATTTTGATGCTCATGAGTGTTTACTTGCATGTCTGTACATGTACCACATGTGTGTTTGGTGCCCAAGGAGGCCAGTAGAGGGATGGATTGCCTAGAACTTGGGTTACAGATGATAGTAAGCCACCATGTGGGTGCTGGGGATTGAACCCAGGTCCTCTGTAAGAGCAGCCAGTGCACTTAACCACTGAGCCATCTCTCCAGCCCCTCTAAAGTGAGACTTTTTTTCTCTTACATTTATTGTGTGTGAGCACATGCCTCTGAGTACATGTAGAGGTCAGAGAGCAACTTTTGGGGGTCAGTTCTCTCCTCCTACCGTGTGGGTGCTGAGCTCAGACCATCAGGCTTAGCAAGTACCTACCCAGTAAGCCACTCTCTGACCCTAAATTGAGGAGTTTGTTTTGTTTTGTTTTTTAAAGACAGGGTTTCTCTGTAGCTTTGGAGCCTGTCCTGGAACTTGCTCTATAGTCCAGGCTGGCCTCGAATTCACAGAGATCCACATCTCTGCCTCCTGAGTGCTGGGATTAAAGGCATCCACCACCACCACAACCTTGCTCAATAATTTTTTTAAAAGGAATTTTGGTAATAGCTATAGAAGGAGTCAATAATGCACAATCTTATCTGCCCAGGGCTAACAGTTTAGGTTGTATCCTCTGGTATGTAGCACATGTACTCATATACATGTGTTAGTACTCAGAGCTTGTATTTACTGTAAACAGAACTGGGTAGAATCATAGTTTCCCAGATGGCAGTCCCAGAGCTTTTTTGCATGAGAATCACTTTTTTTGGAAAGGTGATCTTTTTGGAAATGGCACTTCTCAAAAGCTCCCATCCTTGAAAGTCCAACTCAGTAGTGAGTGGAGATGCTGATTTATCCTCAGGCCTAGGGGCCTAGGGTGCTGCTCGGGGGAGTGGCTTCTTGTCCTTTCATGTTCTGTCTTCAGGACTAACTGTGAAAGCGCCTGCTGTGACTGGAGGACTAAGTGGTCTCTTTCTCCTCTTTCTCCTGGCAGGAAAAGAGAGGGAACAAAGCATCTGATAAAGCCGCCCTGCTGGCCTTTGATGCCCTGGTGACCTTCTGTGAAGAACTGGGGTGAGTGGGGCTGGGGATAAGGTGCAGCCCAGTGGTAGAGCATTTGTGTAGCAGGTGCAGGGCCCTGTGCAAATCCTTGCATTGCCTCCCTGCTCCCCGAAGGGAAAAAGATCATTTCCTCTCCCTCTGACCATTACTGTACCAGCTAATGCAAGCCATCCTTTAGGCCACCGAGCGCCCCCTACTTGCAAAGCTCATATTTCAAGCAATGTGGAAGTCAGTGTTAAGAATATTTTCTAACGGGAGTTCTCTGCTGACATAAAAATCCTAATCAAATCAAATCAGACCAAATTAAAAGATATCCAGGTTTAATTGGATTCCTGTGCTCTTGGGTGGCCCCAACATGGGGTGGGGGGAGCGACCACGTGTTTATTTTGGGGGGAGCAGTTTAAATAGATGGGGGGAGTGGTCTTGACCTTTTCTGGGGAGGGTCAAGGTTTGGCAGGCTACCTTGACCCTCCTCGGAGAGAGGTCAAGGTGCAAGGAGCATAGGGGCAGGGCCTCCAAAGATGGAGACCAGAGACTGGATATACAGTCAGGACCCTTCCTTTTTCTTCTGGAGGCCATGAACTCTGGCTCTCATGTGTGAGGATTTTGCTCCACACTGGGGTTGTCATCTACCCTCTGCCTACTTCATCCGTGGTTGACTGGCTCCATGAGTGATGTGGCTGGCTCTTGCCACTGAGCCAGCTCTTCTGACTGGGTGTGAGTCATTCCTGCTGCTTTGCTTGCTTCTGATGAGGTCACACCAGTTTGCCCTGTGTCAGAGGCTGACCTTTGACTCCTGGTTATCCTGACTGCCTCCTCCTCCCAAGTGTTTGGATTGTAGGTGTGTGTCACACACCTGGTGAGCTGTTCTCACGTAGCCCCAACAGAAGCTTTGGGCCCACTCATAGCTGGTGGTAGCGGTGGGGGGTGTCACATGCTTTGGATAAGTCAGCTCTTCTGACAGGACACCAGCCAACTTGTGTAGAACCTGCTTACCTATCTTGTCTATGGGACGGGAGCTATGGGCCAGCCACGGAAAGGGACTTAGCTGCTCAATGACAAGTCATGACCGCGCATGTAGTCAGTAGAATCCTATGTGAATGATGCTCAAGAAGAGTCAGTCTGTGGAAAAATCCATCCCTTCATCTGTGTGGAAAATGGAGAGCTGATGGACGGAAGTGATTGCCTCAGACTTGAGATGAGTAAGCCAAGACCCAGACAGGCCGTGGTCACAAAACTCATGATAGAAGCCACTGTCCTTGGGCTCCTTGGCTGTCACAGTGGATGTGCTTGTCTCGTACGTGGGCCATAGTCTCTGGGGGAAGAGGGATGGCTGCTTTTCTGGTGTTAAGGATTGAACCCAGTTACTTGTGCATGTTATACGAGCCCTCTACCAGTGAGCTACTCTCCTAGCCCAGATACTGTCGTCTTGAAGCAGAGTGTTGCCACGTAACTACGTGGTACTAGTGTCTACAAGATGTGTTTGGGCTCTCCTGAAAATGGGAGGGGGTGCGCTTATTTGGGTTCTACATTTGTATTCTCAATCTCCCTCCTCACTGGTGAGTTGGTGACACTGAAGTATTTCCTTCTGGAAATGGCGTCTTTAATTTAGCCTCTGTGGCAGGAGCACATGCAAAAAGGTGGCGGGTTGCTGTGCCAGGCCCACTGTTGGCTAAGGCCATACCATTAGAGCCCTTTGCTGCCCCTGATACATGAGCGTGCTAAATTCACCTCCTCAGGCTGTTTCCACACTAGTTGTCAGTCTCCTCTGCTCCTCTGGGGCTGCAGTGCTATGGCCTGCCTGCCGGGCAGCGGAACAGGTCTACCCGGACCACTTCCTTTCTTCCTTCTGAGGCTTCTCAGGGCCTTGATAGGCCAGTTGGGAGTGTACATCTGTCTGTGGGGCCAAGAGGTCCACGCCCACCCCACCCAACCCCCCACGGTTCGGTCTCACACCTCCTGTCTTGTTGGCTCCAGGTGAGGTTCTGGATCTCAGGACTTCCAGGTCTCAGGTGGAGTAAACCTTGCTGGCGGAGCTGTCAGTCGCTGCTCTTTAGGAAGAGACCGCTTGCTGTGTGAACAGAATCTGGCACGAAGGGAGAAAGCCCCTTTCAACAGATGTTTGTTCCTTTTCTAATATTAGTTCTGGTTTGAGGCTGAAGTTGAGCAGTCTGTTCCCACCAGCCTCCCTTATGGCAGGCCCCTGGCAGTGAGGGGTAAGTCCGGTGGGGTGGGCTCAGCTGTGTGGGTACACAGCTAAAGGAAGCGGTTGTAAGGTTGGGGTGTGTAGGGTGGGATATGGTGGTCGGGTCCATTCCAAATGTGGCCAGGGCGGGGCCGCCAGTGGTTTTTATCTTGTCTTTGCCATGCAGCCATTTCTCAGAGCTGCAGCCGCAAAGCAGCGCGGCTCACAGCAGGGCTTTAACCAGCAGTCTGTGCATTTTGGAGCGCAGTGGAGCTGCCCCTTTGTTCTGGGTGGAATTGTCTTGTGGGTCTCTGGACTATGGAGCTCGCTGCTCAGCATCATCCAGTGGATCTGTCTGTGTGCTTCTTTGCCCTTTGCTTTTGCCAAGCCTTGTCTCATTGGAAAACACAATATTTAAAATTATGTAATTGTTCATGAATGGGCTTTGAAGAAAAAGTACATGGTGGCTTTGTTTTGTGTTTCTTTTTTAAAATTTTGTGTATGAGTGTTCTCCATGTATGCCTGGTGCCCACAGAGGCCAGAAGAGGGGGCATTGGTTTCCCTGGAACTGGAGTTACAGATAATTGTGAGCCACCACATGGGTGCTGGGGATCGAACCCCTGTCCTCTGCAGGAGCTGCTGGTGCCCTTAACTGCTGAGCCAGTTCCCTAACCCTGTAAAGTGTTCTGAGAGTAAGAGTTCCTCATCCGTCCCCGTCTCTGGGGTCAGACAGGGAGCATTTGAGAGAGACAGGTTTAGGCTGAGATGTGAAAGACAAGGAAGCGCTATACCGGCCATGGAGGGTGACGTGGTAGCCCAGTCAGGGGGAACGCATGCAAAAGACAGAGTTTAGGAACTGAAGTTACCTTGTGAACCTAGGGGCCCAAGCAGCTTGTAAGAGCGATTCTGTTGCCTACAAGGCAGACCCCTGAGGTCTTGCAGCCCTTACTGTGGTTTGCTAGAACCATGTCTGCGTAGAAGATGAGCTCACGTTAGTAGATTTGAAAAGAAATTTTTACTTCATCTGATATTTTGTGTCCTTCTCTGTGAAGGACTTGTAAAATTGCCGCCTGGGCAGGGACACTTATTAGAAGACCTTGTGAGCCTTTGCTGCTGTCTTCTGAGGTGGAACAGAGCCCCTCTCCATGCGCTCACAGTGTTCAGCTGGTAGCAGGGTGTGCAAGCCGGAAATGGTATCAGACCAGCCTTCCCATCCCGCTAATGGACCAATCCCAAAGCCAGACCCAGTGGTTAGATTTTGAGCCCAAGGTACTGGAAGGCTCCCGCTGGTGTGGGCTGTCCCCTGCTGCCCTCTGAAGGCTCTGGAAGTCACTTCAGTCCTCCTCGCACTCAGTACTTTCCATACACCCGAACACAATGGCGAATATGATGAAGAAGAGGAATGTGGCGATGAACAGGCCGATCACTATCAGGCCCCCCATGTCCCACGAGTTATTCCAGAATTCGTCATTCTGCGTGGCCTTGGGGATCACCATTTCGCCTGTGTAAATCTGGAAGAGGGGACAGAGGCCCTGAGTGCAGAGTGCTCTGAACAACTGGATACATCTAGCTAGCCAACACTGAGGGCTCTCCTGCTTGGAAGCTCTGGGGATGGCCTCGGAGTCTCTGGTTCATTTCTGACCAACTCGGGAATGAGCCAAGATGCCTCTCCCACCACTGAGGCCCTCCTAGCTAGAGCCTAAAATGTACCTCTGTAGATTGCCCTCTATTTTTATTGTCCCATTTGCCAGATGTTTGGGAGGCATTTTGAGAGACTGGTGTAACAACCCCACTGGCATTGATGGCACACTTAAGTCTCAGCTCCTCAGAAGGCTGAATTCCTGCTTGAGCCCAAGATTCCAGGCCAACAGGGAACAACAGAATCCTGTCTTAAAAAAAAAAAAAAAAAAAAAAAAAAAAAAAAAAAGTGGAATTGGAGAGATTCTGCTCAGAAGCTAAGAACACTGATCACTCTTGCAGAAGACCCAAATTCAGTTCCCAGCACCCATGTGGCAGCTCACAATATCATCCATAATGCCAGT
The DNA here is from genome assembly GCF_903992535.2 of Arvicola amphibius. Lineage (NCBI taxonomy): Eukaryota > Metazoa > Chordata > Mammalia > Rodentia > Cricetidae > Arvicola > Arvicola amphibius. The sequence continues at coordinate 5,993,916 of NC_052050.1, forward strand.
TCCAGGGTACCAGACACCGTTTTTAGCTTCTGAGGGTACCAGAAATGCATATGTGGACGTATATACACGTAGGAAGAACACACACACACACGAATCTTTAAAAAGGGTGGTGGTGGTGGTGGTGGATAGGAACAGAGGGTGACTGAGGCAGTGTCTGGAGACTGCTGGGAGCAGGAGGCCTGGGCATACCGGTGTCAGTCGGCAGCAGCCAGCTGAAAAGAGTATAGGGAGAAAAGAAACATCATTACCTGGTTCTTCTGCTAATAGTCTGTGTCTTATGAGGGCAAAGGAAGGTCACGATTGTCCTTCAGGCCTTACACTTTGGGGTTCCTGGGTGGAAGCGGCTGCCAGGTGACCACAGCTATTCAGCAACTCAAAGAAATGACTGTTGGCAGCCCAGAGCATTGCCAAATGGCTCTGACCACACCTTGGCTGCTGCCACCAGAGCAAACAAAGGTGGGCTAGACTGGTTGCCTGGCAACCGCCACTCCCTCCCTCAGTCCCTCAGCAGTGTTCTGCCCTTTTGTGATGGCGTCTCGTGGAAATGTTCGGGACACTTTGTAAGTTGTCCTTGAGAGAAGTCAAAGTTGGGGGAGGGTGAGAGTATAGATTGTGTCTGTGCTGCAGGCCACCTGTCCACCTCACCTGTGTGCACCAGGTGTTAGTTCTCCGTCTCCGTGACCTCTTGGAGCTTACTTGGGAAGGCGTTCTTTCCTGTGGTATGGGTGAATGTAAGCTTCAGCTCTGGCTGGAGCTTCCCAGAACCATTTCTGGATGGGAGTGCTTGCCACCCTTAGTCTTTTTCTCTTGTGCCTGCCTCGGGCATGGCCTCAGCTGTTTCATGTGGCTGGTTCCTACCCCTTGGTTAGAGAGAAAACTGGGAGGAAGGAATTGATCATACATGCCCTGCTTGAAACTTGATGTGAGAGGCTTTCCCTCCAACGAGGCTCATGTCATAGCCCACAGGTCACCAATCCTGTTGTAGAGTTTTGAGAAATGCCCACTTACAGCAATTTCTAGAATGCCCGGGTATCTGTTGCTCTAATCTGAAGGGGCGTCTCTCCAGATACAGCCTGGAGTGGTTGACAGGCGATGAGCAAACTCAGGAAAGCATTCTTGACCAACCCACGGCTCACCTGTTGCTTTCCGCTTCCTTGTGTAAAACCTGCTGACTTCCTGGCTTGCCAATGCACACAGTTGGCAAGCCGGTCTCTGGCACACCCTGGTACTTTGACGAGCCTATCAGTGAAATCAGGCTCTTATCAAGAGTCAGTTGTTTGTTCCCAAACTGGTTCATAGCTGTTGTGCTTGCTCCTATGACTGCAAAATTGAGTGTGACATCGTATAAACAAATGAAACAATGATTGCCAGAACTCCAGTCTTACAGACAGACAACAGACAGACAGACAGACAGACAGACACTAAGCAACTAAGCTGTGTAGATGGAGTTTGAAGCCGGCTCTCAGACCCTATACTTAGAGCAGACAAAGCTGTTGTCCCTGTTAATACCTATGTGGCCACTTTGATATCACTCCATATTCCCATCAAAAGAAGCACAAACATAACTAAACTTTGGGCATATTTTGTAAGACTCATAACATTAAAAATTTTAATACATTTTGTGTATGTGAATGTGTGTGTATCCCATGGCATGTGTGTGGAGGTTAGCAGGAAACTTGTTGGAAATAGGTTAACTTGTGGCTTCCAGGGAACTGAATTGAGGTCCTTAGGTTTGGTGGCAAGTACCTTTACCCACTGAACCATCTTGCTGGCCCCTCTGGACCAGAACTACAAGGTAAGGCTAGAGCCAAGCTGGTTCACAGCCCATCCTCAGAGACCAAGCCCCACCCAAGAGGTGTGCCTGTCTCTTCCCACCTCAGCTTCTGTAGGCTGGAGGACAGTTCAGAAATGGCAGCGCTTGGTGCTCTTCCAGAAGACCTTGGTTCAGTGCCCAGCACTCACGTCAGGTGACCCTGATTGCCTGTAATTCTAGTTTCAGGTGATCCAACACCTTTTTCTGGCCTCTGAAGGCACCAAACATTCACAAACATACATAATAAATCTTTAAAAAATACAAAAGAAGCCAGGCAGTGGTGGCACACACCTTTAATCCTAGCACTCAGGAGGCAGAGGCAGGTAGATCTTTTGAGTTTGAGGCCAGCCAGGTCTACAAAGTGAGTTCCAGGACAGCCAGGGCCACACAGAGAAACCCTGTCTCAAAACACCAAACACTAAAAACAAACCCCTGCTGGGCATGGTGGCACATACCTTTAATTCTAGCACTTGAGGGGTAGAGGCAGGTGGGCCTTTTGAGTTGAGACCTGCCCGGTCTACATAGTGAATACCAGGCCACCAGAAATATATAGTGAGACCCTGTCTCAAAACATCAGCTATGTAGCGGGAATGTCATTCATAAGAAAGTTGCTTTGTCTGGTTTTAATTAATTAACTGCTGTACCCAAGTAGGTAGATGTGTTGTCTCAGTCACTGTGAGGGAGATAGATGAGAACAGGAGCGAGTGCTGCAGGCACGGTGGTCTGTGTGCTCAGGGTTCCTCTGTGAGGAAATGGCGGGAGTTGTAAAGACTTGAGCACTAGCTACTTTTCCAGAGGACCCAGGTTCGATTCCCAGCCCCACATGGTGGCTCGAAACCATATGTAACCCCAGTTCCAGAGGGTCTGATGCCCTCTTCTGGGCTCCTCAGATAAGAGGCATGCATGTGGTACACTTACATGTAGACAAACACACATACATACAAAATCAAACAAATCTTTAAAAAAAAAAAAAAAAAAAAGAAGAGCGTTAGGGACAGCATTCCCTGGCATGGAACAGGGCTCAAAGAGGAGGAAAACATTTTTAGAACAAAATTAATTTGTGCACATATTTTATGATATGAAATTTGTAGATTGGTGTCACATTTCACAAAAACTTGTCTGTGCTCTGCCGAGCGTTGCTGATGTGATTCTCACCTTGATTTTTAGTTTGTAACAAGGCATAAAATTCAGGCAGTGAACCAGGTGGCTCCTCATCCTCCTGAGGGACTGAGAACAGACATTGGTAGAGCAGAGGCCATGTGGGAGGGAAGGCCATGAGGAAGCTGGTGAGACCTGCGGTAGCCTCCGTACACCACGATGGCTTGTTCTTGCCTGGCATAGGGCAGTTACATCAGTGGGACCTTCCCTAAGCTGAAGTAGTCTGCCTGTGCTGCTGGCTGCTGTGGTCACCAGCTGCCTCTGACAGCTCAGATCTGCAGTGACCATTTCTGTTTCCCACAGTGGGAGACGCCTGCCTCCTCCCCAATGAAGGTGGCCTAGGTCTGCCATCCCAGAGTGTGCCAGGCTGCAGTTGGTTAGCTTATAGGATGGACTGACCTAGCATGGGGTAGGAAGGTGCAAGCGAACTGGCTACTTAGGCTATGTCCAGGGTTGTCCATGGTACCTTCTACTCTGGAGCTAAACTAGGTGTCCAGGGTTGTCCATGGTACCCTCTGCTCTGCAGCTAGACTAGGAACCAGAATCTTTTCTAGCAAAGAAGGGTCCTCAACCTTAGCCATCCTACAGGAAGGCTATTCCTGATGCTAATAGAATCCTGCTTAAAGAAGATTCTGGAAGGAACTGGGCTGCTGTTCCTGAACCGAGGGCTTCGAGGGACCTCCTGTGAGGTGCTGGAGTGAGAAATGCAGGTTTCCACTCCCTCCACTACCCCCGGGCTTCTCTTCAGATAGCTGGGTGTAAGATTTCCACCCACTACACAGAAGCAATCTTTTTTTTTTTTAAAGATTTATTTATTTATTTATTTATTTATTTATTATGTATACAGCATTCTGCTTCCATGTATGCCCACACGCCAGAAGAAGACACCAGATCTCATTACAGATGGTTGTGAGCCACCATATGGTTGCTGGGAATTGAACTCAGGACTTCTGGAAGAGCAGCCAGTGCTCTTAACTACTGAGCCATCTCTCCAGCCCCACAGAAGCAATCTTGAGACAGAGTTTGGGTGTGGGTGCATGGATGTAGGGTTGGCTAATGGAGATAATGGGGTCAACACCTCTGCCTTGTGTCCCAGAGGCCTCAAACCCTAGGTGTGGTGAGCAGAGAATTGGAGCCAGACAGGCTGGACCCAGAGCTGGCTTTGCCACATTTTAGCTGGCTGCATTGAGGCTGATCTCCCTCTGTCAGCCAGGATAATAAAGGCATCTACAGGACTGAAGCACCATGATGGTTAAGTGAATTTATCTGCAACAGAATGCTCAGGACAAAAGTGGGGTATGGTGGGCCATGCCTGCAATCCCAGCACTCCAGAGGCAGAGGACAGCCCCGAGCTAGGTGCATATTGACTTTCAGCAAGAGCCACTTAGTGAGATTGTTTTTAAAAAGCGAAGTTTTGTTTTGTTTTTAAAAAAAGCCCCAAGCGAGCAGGGCGCATTACATGTAATCCTCACACTTAAGAGGCTAAGGCAGGGGCGCGGTGAATTGGAACCTAGCTTAAGACAACTTCTAGGGTCTGGGTTGTGTGTTTCAGGGGCAGAGTACTTGCCTGGTGCAGTCTTCTGGGCTTCATTCCCAGCACCATTACATTGTTTATAAGATTTATGTGTTTATTATATACACAGTATTCTGTCTGCACGTATGCCTGCAGGCCAGAAGAGGGCACCAGACCTCATTACAGATGATTGTGAGCCACCATGCAGTTGCTGGGAATTGAACTCAGGACCTCTGGAAGACCAGCCAGTGCTCTTAAACACTGAGCCATCTTTCCAGCCTCCCCCATTAAATTTTTTTAAAGGCAACACAGCATGGCCTAGCCCTCTGGATTTTAACTGTCTTTATTAGCATCATTCAGGTTTTCTTGTTGGTTTGGTATTTTTTGTTTTGTTTTTGTTTTTGATAAAGTTTTTGTTGTTGTTCATTTGGTTTTTTTTTTTTTTTTTTTATAAACAGTGATTGGTGCTTTGCCTGCATGTATTTCTGTGTGAGGGTGTCAGATTCCCTGTACCTGGAGTAATAGACAGTAAGCTGCCAAGTAGATGCTGAGAATTGAACCCAAGTGCTCTTAACCGATGAGCCATCTCTCCAGCCCCGAGAAGGGGTCTTAAGTAGCCCTGGCCGACCTGGAACTCACAGAGGCCCACCTGCTTCTGCCTCTCAGAGTGCTGGGATTAACGACGTGTTTGACTCTGAATTCCAATTTTAGGGGCCGAGGACAGGTGGTTTCTTAGATTTCTTTTTCTTTGTTTGGAAACACCTCCTTTCTTGGTTTCAATAACTCAAACCTGTCAGGCAAGTCTGTGGCTACCAGGTAGTCAAACCAGCTAGCAAGAATTCCTGTCGGCCTTCCTGCCTGTATAGCCTAGGCTGCCAGCTGGAGGTGGCAGGGGCTGACTTCCCTTACTGTGACCTGTTTTCAAGGCAGGCTGAACTCTGCTGCACAGACTTAGGTGACAGAAGTGGGAGTGACTGGAGCCAGTCCTGGCCCTATTGGCATGTATGGAGACTTACGTGTCTGTGCCCCTCCGCACATTTCATGTTTTGGTTTGTAGCTGTGTGTCTAGAAGACAGTAACGTGCAGGGAAGGCGGCATGGTGGCATTTCAGCAGCACCGTTCTTTAACGTGGGTCCACTGTGCTCTGGGCTAGCCTGTTTAGAGGGGCAAATAATGGCAGTTGCTAATTGCAGAGCTTCTAAAGCATGTCTAGCACTGGGCTAGACTTGGGCTGTCTGCTTTACACTCCTAACATACCGCGGGAAGCAGGTGCCAGGGTTAGTCCATCTCACCAGAAGGAAGCGTAGCTTAAGAGCATTGGTCAGCTGAGGTTGTAAGCACACAGATAGGGACAGGGCTGAAGGGTTGGGGTACAAGTACAATAGCCTGAAGAAATGTGGGAGGACCCAGTGACCTGAAGGTGCTAGTGTGGGGGATACAGACAACAGGAAATATTCGTGGCATTCCTGGGCTCAGCACCTGTCCTAGGGTATTGGCCTCCATCACTCAATAGAGTGGGACTCTGGAAGCAGCCCTGTTAGTAGCAATGTTGCCAGTAGCCCTGCACTGGTCCTGCGTGCAGCATTGATGTCTCTGAGGCCTTCCTTCCTGTGTGATTTACCAGCCTTCGTGGGCACACCAAGAGCAGTAGCCTAGAAAGAAAGTCAGTCACTGGCCTTGCCCCTAGAGCTCTGATGCTGTCCTGACGCACAGAGCCACCTGCGCATAAATATGCATAGCCAGACACCTCGTAAACACGTAACCAAAAAAGCTTTACTTGGAAGTAAGCAAATTTCAGCTAGAATACTGACCTGTTCCCTCCCCTTCAGACGGAGGCTTGGAGTTTAGTAAATTGCACAAAGTCCCTGATCAGTTTACTTCTCTTTGGCATAAATCAGCAGAGCCCAAGGGCCAGCCTCCCCACAACCATGAGCTGTTCAAAATATGGGGTTCCTCAAAAATACAGCAGAAGCCCTCAGTGGTTTCCTGGGTCTTCAAAACAGTTGACTTCTCTAAGTGCTGGTGTCCATCGGGAGAGTGAACAACACTTGTTTCCGTGATAAGGCTCCAGATGTCTACCCTGTCTGTCACCTGGGCAGTGCCAGAACTCAGTGCCAGAAGTGGTCAGGATGATAGTCTATGTCACAGTTCGGGAAGGCTCCTGTCCAGCTTCTCTTGGGTCATCACACTGCTATCCCTCATCTGGGTTTTATGGGTTGCACGAGGATCTTCCTGCTTCTCCTGTTGGGGCAGCAGCAGCGCACACAGCAGCAGCTGCAGGCCAGCAGCATCAGCAGCAGGACCGTAGCTGAAGGGAGAGGATGGTCCAGGGCTGAAGAGCTAGGGGAGGAAGGGATGCCCACCTTCCCTCCAAAGGACCTGCCCCGCCCCCAGTCTGGAGCAGTGGTTACAAAGACCAGAGTGGCTGACAGGGTCCTGTCTGTCTCTTGGCTCCACTGCCCAAGCCTGACTCCTTTCAGTTCGTGGTCGATACCTGGTGGTATCCAGCTCCCGGCACTGCCTAGCAACTGCCTTAGCTTTCCCTGGGACACCGCTTTCTCTACTTCCCAACCTTCCAGCCAGCACCATGGCGTGGTCTCCCGATTATCAGGAAGAGCCCATAGGACGCTGAGGGGACAGGGCTAAAGGGCCAGAAGCCAGGTGCCCCACTTGCCTGTGAAAAGAACGATGATAGAGAAGGCCACCAGCTCCACGGGCTCAGCCTGGGGCAGTCCTTGCAGCTTCAGCAGCAGCCTCTCACCCACAGAGCGAATCTCCTCCTTAAAGTCTGTGGCTGCCATGTTGCTAGGGCTCCTGTGTTCTGTAACAACACAGACAGCACCGTAGAGTCCCTGTGGAACTGCTCATGAGCTGGGAGGTAGCTCTGGGGAAGCAGCCTCTCCCACCATAGCCTGCAGAACAGGTTTGTCAGTCTCAGCCCTGCACCGCTGGTGGATCCCAGGCAGAGGGAGACAGACAGTCGTAGGAACTCTGCTCAATGGTAGGGTAGCCCTCAGCCCACACTTGCCGGGAGCTGCCCAGGGCCAGTGCAGCTTGTGACAGATGTGACCCGGAGAGCCTTTGAGAGGCCACCAGATGGCCGCAGCCCATGACGGTTCACCTGCCCATTCATATGGGGCTCGGCTCTTGCATTCCTTTGTCTTGAGACACAAATAGCAGGTTTGACTGGGGTGCCCCAGCTGACACAGCTCCCTGGCCAGCCTCTGGGTCACTCAGCATTTTGGTACCTCCCCAAGATGGCCTTAGGGTGGCAAGACAAGCCTCAGGATTCTGTGTCGGAGGGGAATCAGACTCCAGGAACAGGTTTATGGGAACCCTAGCTGGATCAGCTATAGGCAAAAACTGAGGGAGGGGTTGTCCCTTGAAGGATGTGATGCTGAGTCCCTAAGGACTCTCCTCTGCTACCAAGCCACTTTCTTTACTCGTTCTTGTCAGGTAAGGAAGAAGGGGGTCACACAGTATTCCCTGGGGCTATCATTCAGATGAGGGCAGGAGTTCTAGGACTAGGTCAGCCAGCTCTTCCCCTCCTGGAGTGCTGGACCTGTTCTAACCAGAGAAGGCCTGACTGGAGTCAGGCTGGCCACGGCTTCCAGAGAGGGCCTAGACAAAGCTCTCGGCTGAGTTCCTTGTTGGAGCCGTTGAGCATCAGCTCCTGTGAGTGAGAAGGAACCGGGACAGCCTTGTGCCAAAGCATCCAAACTGGTTCTTCCTGAGGGATGGGGGCAGGGGACCAGGGGCTTGTGTCTTTGGTGATTGCCATGTTGGCCTTGGTTTCAACTGGGCAGGTCCCCTCTGCTGTGGTCTGTGAGACTGGTCACTTCCAGCATTCCTGCCTGCACACAGCAGGCCTAAACTCCCTTGAAGGTCATGGGACAGGGTCATCCTCACTGCCCTTGTGCTGCGCAGTCTCTGCCTGAGTCTCTGAGAATGAGAGGCCCTGGCTGGCTGCCCTTCTTCCCTCACAGTTCTTCAGGAACTGGATCACAGTTGCCAGCCGCTGGGTTTCCTCTCTGTGAAGCACATGGTGCCTTCTCTGAGTTTGTTGTTCACGTTTTGTTGTCATTTTTGTGCTGCTGGGGAATGGGCGCCAGGGCAAGTCCTGTACCACAGAGCCGCATCCCCAGCCTTGTGGCACCTTCTCTAACCTCATCGCTCTTTATAGAAATGGTGTTTTATTTGCTTGCTTTTCAAGACAGGGTTTCTTTGTGTAGCAGCCCTGGCTGTCCTGGAACTCACTCTGTTGACCAGGCTGGCCTCAAACTCAAGAGATCCTCCTGCCTCCGCCTCCCAAGATGGGATTAAAGGCATCTGTCACCACCTCGCTATTTTTTACCCCTCCCCCTCTTGTGCTTACAGGCTCTTTATCTCTGTGTTGTTGAGGTGAGAGGCCTTTGGGAGGGGCCTGGCTGCAGGAACTTTCTCTGGGTGGGGACTAACAGGGCCAGGGAAGTCAAGGATGGACCCAGCCCATGCACCACCTACTACCCCTGCACTCTTTACGGAGGCCCATTTCAGCTGAGCCCCTGAGTCACGGACCATACGAACTAGGCCATAGCTCTTTGGAAGCCCATGAGCTGTGCACACTCAATATCACCTCTTATGAGCCGGGGACATCAATTTTATCAGTTCCTCACCACCACAGTGGGGCACGCCAGGCTTTTTGAGAACTGCACTGTTATCTGTCACTAAACGAGTAGATCTGTGTGTCCTGCTGATGTGAACAGAACATTCCTTCTGGTCAGACCAAAGACGCTGCAGCTAGTATGTGCTTGCAAAAGTGATCCATCCACTCTCCTGTCGGGACCTCTGCATCATTCCCACCCCACAGAAGTGGTGTGCATATGGTTCAGAACCAGGGCTGCTGCCTCTCACCCTCCCTCTTCATCTGTGTTTGAGCTGGCCTGTTCAGCCTGGCTGGCACTGTGCCCACATTGCCTCACGAGCCCAGTGGAGACACTCCTTAAAAGCAGAAGCGGGCAGGAGGTTGGTGGTCAGGAGAGCTTTCTGTGTACCACACCCAAAGACCTAAGAGAGAGAGACTCGGGAGTTGGGGGGGGAAGGCACCTGCTTGGCAGGGTTGGCAAGGTTGGGACCCTAGGTCTAGCTGGAAGGTCTCAATGTCCAGTTTCCAGGGAAGATGGCAGTGGCTCGGGGTCGGACCTGCTGCGCAGGGAGGTCAGAATTTGTTGGTCTAAAGTTCCAGCTAGCAGAGTTACTCCCAGCTTCTCTCTCCTGCCACTCTTCCCTGCACTCTGCTTGGCTTGTGAAGTTGGAGAACTACAGACTCCTGCCCACTACAGCAGAGCTCTGCTCTGCTAGAACACCTCTTATGGACAGCCACGTAGCTGTGCCTAGTGGAAACTAGGTGGGACTTGTCCACCATGCCAACCTTAGGAGGTGGCCTGGGGCTGCCTGCCAGGTCTTGCCTTTTACCAGCAGAAGTGGGGCTGCTAGGTATGGCTCTCTGCCCTCAAAGGGCCGAAGAGGAACTCTTTGCTTGGCAGTTGATAATTTTGTTATTTTAAGCTCTGACCAACAGAACAAGCACATGACGGGGGAGGGGGGGCAAAGGGGTCTTGTTCTCCAAAGAGGAAAGAGGCGCATTCCGGCAGCTCCCCAGGCGTCTTCCCAGTGGGCTATTTAAAGCAGGGCCAACAGACTCCTGGTGCCCAATATAACCAGTGGTTATTAGGTGACCTTGTTCCCCAGCTGTGGTCAGGGGGAGTGGGAGCCCTGGGGCTGGCCCCTGTTGACTGGATAACCCCCTAAGTTTGGGGAAAACAGAGCAGAGCTACTGGTAATTGTGTGTTTCCTGGGCTTTCTATCCCACGTTTACCCAGTTCTTTCTCAACCATATGTTTCGATCAAGAACATGGGGACTAGAGAGAGTCTCTTAATGCCATCTTCAGTAGAGGAAGTGGTAGCTTCCCGTGGAGAACAGCCCTGGCTGCCCCTGGGTCCACCTGTTGCCCAGGCTGCCTGCATAGCACTTGGAATCTTTGGAGGATGCTCCTGGCTGGGTTACAGGCAATGGTCAGGGAGAGCTAGAACAACAGACTGGGGGGACTGACTAGCATTCCTTTGTGTGACAGGTGGCTTTGAGGTTCTTGCTGTAGAGTAAGTGGCTGTCCTGTAGGCCAGACAACTGCAACTTGGCTGGTCCCGCAGTTTCTCCACTTCCTCATTGTAAACCTGATAGTTAGCCCCAGCTGCCACGTGCACAGGGCAGGCAGTGTGTCTGTGCCTGATAAGCAGTGTCATTTGTCACTGATGGCTTGCAGAGCCAAAGGGCATCTTGTTGTACCCTGTCATTTTGTCATAGTGGGTCCTGCAGCATATTGTCGTGTTTGAGAAGCATCCTGAATGAGGTATGGCCAGTAGATATGCGAGAGAGATCTGAGGGTTCCAGCGGCCTGACCAGCAGGGCGGAGATGTCCACTGTGTGCCATGCTGAGTGTCTGAGCGACTCCGTCTCTGTGGGGCTCCAGTTTGAAATCAGAAATGAGTGGTCCTGCTGCCCTGGCCCCTGAGCTTCCCAGAACAGGGGGAGCTCTGGTGGACGGTAGAAATTAAGCGAGCTCCTCAATCTGCATTCATAAAGCTGGGTGGGCTTCCCTTTTGACTCAGGGACTACAGAAGCCAGGGTTTTGTGGGTGCCGGTCACCTTCCTGCCTCTGGGGTCCAGGTGGCTAACAGCTCACTGCCATGCCCCCTTCACCTTTCCTGACGTGCTGTCGCCATTGTGACTTTAGTCCCCTCCATGCTCCACTTTTATTACCATGGGAGTTAGGTTCCCAGCCCTGCACAGACCAAAGCCCACTCCCTCTGCTAAGCCAAAGATACTGGGCCTTCTTGCCTTCCAAACCTGGATGATGTTTTTCTTACTGGATAATAGCTTGTTTGCTTTGGAAGGAACATCTCTTGGGGACTTGAACCCTGGTGTGAGGACAGAAGGCAGGAGGGCTGAGCAGCTTCCCTGCCCAGGAAGGCTGTGCTTGTGCTGTCCAAAGAATGAACCGAAGAACGTCCCAGGGTCGCCATTCCAGTGGTGTGGCATGGAGTAGAATCCTGGTCGTCCCCATCCTCATCCGTGCAGTCACCATCCCCCCTCAGCCTTGGGCTTAGAATCAGGCATGCATGTCTTTCATTCGGTTTTCAGAGATCATGGCCAAAGGAGGACCTGGGGGATCCCCAGAACCTAAGTGGGTGTGGAGACTCCTCCCTGGGCTAATCCTGAGCTGGAAATGTAGCAATGAGCAGGTCAGAGCCCCAGAAGACGAGGAAGCTGCTGCTTTCGTCTGGGCCCCAAGTAGGCAGTTCTGCTCCAGCTTCGTCTCGGTCTGGGGCCGGTGAGCCGGCTAGGCAGCCTTGTCCTGAGCCTTCAGAAGCAGGGAGAGCTCAGCCCTAGTCCTTGGGCAAATGGAGGCTCAGTGGGTATGTAGGTCCTATTTTAAGCTCACTGAATAGAAAAGACTTAATGTGTCAAGTCAGCAGGCCCCCAGCTCCCTGGTATACACAATAAGTGGCAGGACATCCCCCTTCTCTAGTGCTCTGTCCCAAAAGAAGAGAGAACTCAGGTGTATACAGGAGGTGACTTAGTTCCTGGTAGGACAGTGGCCCAATGTATCCCCCAAAATGTTCCTCTCTGAACTCATGGTAAGTTGTGGGAGATACAAGATGCTGACTGCCCGTTCCCTCCTCTTCTGCACCCTGCTACCTCTGGCCTGTGTCACTTACCTGGGAGCTCAGATATTGGGGAGCCAAGAAGAGGTACCCAAGAAGAGAGCTGTTATGTGCTTCCTCTCAGTCCTTTGCCACCACCTTGACGGCTTCACCAGCGCTGCCGCTTTTCCTGCCCGCAGCTTCTCACTCAGGCACCTCCTAGAGGAGCTCTTGGCTGCTGACAGCCAGCTGCTGTCCAGCTTCGGCTTTTTTGTTGTTGGTTGCCCTGGAGATCTAGGTGTCATATTACCATTGTGAGGAGGAGCCAGAGGAGCCCTCCCCTGAGGGTTCTATACTTCACACCCAGTGCCTTCCCTGCCCAGGAGGTCCACTCTACTCTCAGGATCCCCAAAAAAACGCTCCCTCACTTACTCCTCCCCTGCTCTGCTCTGCCCCGCCTGAGGGCTGGGCTAATGACACTAGTGGTTGGCTGTGGTTCCCTGTGGAAACAGGCTGGGCTAATGACACTAGTGGTTGGCTGTGGTTCCCTGTGGAAATAACCCCAGGGGGCTCAGTCTGAGGTTGCTGGGGGAAGAGAGGAGTACCACCCTCTGGATGGCCTTTTTGGCTTGTGTTCCTGACCACCCCAGTCTGTCTCTTGGGCCACTCCCTAGCTGCTCCCTCTGGCCTCTCCCAGGAAGAAAAACAGAAGCTAAGGGGCCACCCAAGCAAGCCGGCAAGCTTTGCACTCGCCCTCTGGTGTGGCACTGCTGCCGCTCAGTACCCAGAGGCATCTTGCTGGAAATCTGAGGATCCTAAATACCTTAAAAGTAGCCTGCTTGTTTTGAGGAGAGGCTTGTTTTGATGAAAGGCCTAACAGAAAGGACAGTGGGACAGCATTGGTCTCATTCTGCCTAGCTGGCTCCACACACTCCCGGCCCTGTTCTCCAGCGGCCAGACCCATTAACGTTTGACTGTCTTGCCACCCAGCTGATGGGGAGAAACTGACCTCAGCCCTGCAGTCAATGGACACCTTTGAATCTGAGCACAGAACCCCAGTGAGTCAGAGCTGGGGTGGGCAGGGTGTCAGCAACCGTATGGCCACAGCACCAGAGATAGAACAGGCCACCTCTGTACAGCAAGTCTTGAGCAGAGGGAAGGAACAGTTGCCATATATTCAGTGTTAGTGGAGCTGCAGGAGCCCCCAGTGGCTGCCTCTGCTTTTGTCACTTGGCTTCGGGGACCCTTTTATTTTTTAAAGATTTATTTATTATGTGTACAGTGTACTGCCTGCATGTATGTATGCCTACATGCCAGAAGAGGACACCAGACCTCATTACAGATGCTTGTGAGCCACCTTGTGGTTGCTGGGAATTGAACTCAGAACCTCTGGAAGAGCAGTCTTAACCTCTGAGCCTTCTCTCCAGCCCCGAAGGGACCCTGCTTCTTTAGGGACTTGTGTTCCAGTTGGCTGCTCTCTGGGGTCAGATCCCCAGAGAGTACTCCCACTAAGATGAGCTCTGTTAAAGGAATTTTTGCCAGCTCTTGTCTTTAGACTGGGCACTCAGACGGCCCTGCCTCTGGTGTCTTCTCTCTGCTTCCCCAGCCTCGTACCACACTCCTAGCAGTAGACTGTCTGGTAAGGACCCTAGAACAGTGGCCGGCCACTCCCAGGGCCTCAGCCTGGGGTCAGAAAACAGACCGAGCTTCCTGCGCCAGGCAGAGTGGTTACCCCAAGGGGAACATCTGGGAATAGGTGAGAGGGGACGCTCTAGTGAGGCTGTGTCTCCCTGACCGGCTGGGTTCAGCAGTGACTAGGCGTGATAGCCGCTCTCAGAACTGCTGTCTCTAGGACAGTGGTTCTCAACCTTCCCAACACTGAGGCCCTTTAATACATGTGGTGACCCCAACCATAAAATTATTTTCATTGCTGCTTCATAACTGCAATGTTGCTACTTTCATGAATCAAAATGTAAATATCTGGGCTGGAGAGATGGCTCAGTGGTTAAGAGCGCTGACTGTTCTTCCAGAGGTCCTGAGTTCAATTCCCCGCAACCACATGGTGGCTCACAACCATCTGTAATGAGATCTGGTGCCCTCTTCTGGCCTGCAGGCATGGAGGCTGAACACTGTATACACAATAAATAAATAAATATTAAAAAAATGTAAATATGTTTCTGATGGTCTTAGGTGACCCCTCTGAAAGGAACACCCAAGCCCCAAAGGATTGAGAACTGCCACTCTAGGAGCCGTGCCAGGGGCATCCCTTGGCCTGGAGCAAAAGGGCTCACCGAAGGGGGCCAGGAGGAGCTAGAGGTCTCTAAGGAAAGATCAAGACTAGCTCATGCCTGCGATCCCTGGACTGGGGAATCTGAAGCATGTGTTCAAGGCCACCCTGAGCTATAGTGAGACCCAAGCTTAAGAAACAACAACAGAGAAACACCAGTGTGGTGCACACACCTTTAATCCCAGCACTTGGGAGGCAGAGGCAGACGGATCTCTGTGAGGTTGAAGCCGTCCCAGTCTACATAGTAAGACCCTGCCTCTAAATAACGGAAGAAAAAGAGCCGAGCAGACAGAGCACTTGGATGGGATGGCCCTTTCCTGTCCTTCCCTTCCCCACAGTGAGGACTATCCCTGTAGTGCATGCCAGCAGTGCTCACAGCCTGTGAGGCGACCCCACCATGCTGCTGTACCACTGCGCCCCCAGCAGCGTAAGTGGAAAGGCCCTGGGATTCAAGGGTGAAATGTTTTCTCACTGACATAGCCATGGTGGCAGAGCCAGTATCTGTGCCAGAGCCTCAGCTCACCAGAGCATTCCAGCAGTACGGGGAGAGGGAAGAGCAGGGTCCCAGAGCTCACAGAACAGAATGAGGTTCACATCCCGACCCCCAGTCACCCAGTGCATGACTATAGGTAGGCTGCTTTATCTCACTGGCCCAGCTTTGCAATGGGAAGCCCCAGGTGATGCTCCACAAAGCCCCTGTAAATAAAAGGGTGCAGAACAGGGACTGGAGAGATGGCTCAGAGGTTAAGAGCATATACTGTATTTGCAGGGAACCCCGGTTCAGTTCTCAGCACCCTCTGCAGGCTCACAAAACCCATCTGGAACAAGTCCTGACCTCAGGCACCAGAGGTCACTGATACACATAGAACAAATCTAGGAAGGGCTTTGAAAGGTATGAAGTATCAAGAGTGGTACTAGCCGGGCGGTGGTGGCGCACGCCTTTAATCCCAGCACTCGGGAGGC
Organism: Arvicola amphibius; assembly: GCF_903992535.2. Taxonomy (NCBI): domain Eukaryota; kingdom Metazoa; phylum Chordata; class Mammalia; order Rodentia; family Cricetidae; genus Arvicola; species Arvicola amphibius. The sequence continues at coordinate 6,009,333 of NC_052050.1, forward strand.
AGAGGCAGGCGGATCTCTGTGAGTTCGAGACCAGCCTGGTCTACAAGAGCTAGTTCCAGGACAGGCTCCAGAGAAACCCTGTCTCGAAAAAAAAAAAAAAAAAAGAGTGGTACTAGATAGTGGATCAGAGTTTGGAGACTGGGCAGACATCATTGCTTGCTTCAGCCCCGATCCCATTGGCACTGCTTACTGTAGGTGCCGCCATGCTGCCATTGCTAAGTACTTTGGGGATTCACCTCCTGCCTGCGCCAAAGGCTGTGACCACTGCCAGAATCCTGCGGCTGTAAGGAAGAAGCTTGATGCTCTGGAGCGCAGCAGCAGCTGGAGCAATACCTGCATCAGGCCCTTCCAGGGGGACGACTTCGACCCTGAGCTGTATGAGGGAGGTCGCAGAGGCTACGGGGGCTTCAGCAGGTGAGGACAGCGGAACGCACCCGCTGGCCCTAGCCAGGCCAAGGTCGCCTTGTGCAGTGTGGCGTGGGACTCTTCCTGGGGCCTGAGCTTTAATGCTGTGCCAGAAGATCGGGGAAGAGCAGAGCCCCGACCCTTTCTGCTCACACCTCGCCTGTCCTCTAGGTATGATGAAGGTTCTGGAGGGAGCGGCGATGAGGGCAGAGATGAGGCCCACAAGCGACAATGGAATCTTTTCTATCAGAAGCAGATGAGCCTGCGCAAGGTAAAGGTGGCAGAGACCGTGACAGGGCTCAGTGGTTCTGTTAGTTTCCAGTGCTGTGACCAAAACCAAGTTGGGAAGCAGGGGTTTATTTGGCTGACACTTTCCGCATCACCGTCCAGCATCAGGGGAAGGCAGGGCAGGAGCTCGGGTCAGGATCCTGGAGGTAGAACGGAAGCAGGGACCATGGAGGAGTGCCACTCTCTTGCTCAGCTTGTACAGCCCAGGACCACTGGCCCGGGAATAGCAAAACCCATAGTAATCTGGGCTGTCCCACATCAAGTAAGAAAATGCCTCCCCAGACCAGTCTGCTAGAGGCCATTCCTCAGTTGAGGTTCCCTCTTCCAGATGACTCTAGTTTCTGTCAAGTAAACAACAACAACAACAAAAAAACCTAAGCCAGCATGGTGGCTCATGGCTTTGATCCTAGCCTTGGGAGGAAGAGGTAGGTGGGTCTGAGACAAGGCCAGGGACGACATAGTGAACCCTGTCTCCAATGTATCCTTCCCACCCCCTAAAAAATAACCAGCACACAGTGGTCCATGCAAGGCCCTAGATAGTCCCCTGTTCGCCACCTCAGTAGGAGCTGCCCTGCAGCAGGGCAGGATGTCTCATGGTCCCTCATGCTGTCTGTCTTCCAGGGCAAAGAGCCCAAGATAGAAGAATTCATACCCCCAGGTTGGTACAGAAATGCCCCCAGGAGCTTGGGTGCTGTTCCTGGTTGTGAACAGTGGATGGCTCAGTGAGGGTTGGGGGGCTCCAGAGACTGGTCAAGCAGAAAGCCCTTTCTGCCCTTCTTTCAGATGAAGACTGTCCCCTGAAAGAGGCTTCGAGCAGGAAGATCCCTAAGCTCACAGTGAAGGTACGAGAAGGACACCTCTTCACTTGCTCTCAGGGCCCCTCCCTGACCCTGAAGGTGGGTGACCAGGACCTCACTCTCCTCATAGGCCCGTGAGCACTGCCTGCGACTTCTGGAGGAGGCGCTGAGCAGTAATCACCAGGCTGCAGGGTCCTCTGACGGGTGAGTGTCCAAGAGCTCCAGGGGGAGGGAGGACCGAGGCTTGTTCCTTCAGAGAATGCCTCTCCGCAGGTTGTCATCCATCCCACTCCATGGCTCCCAGTCCCTGCAGCCTTACCAGAGACTGCCAGAGGCCACTGAAGGACAGTGAGCCATAGGTTACTTAGAGAAGCCTGCTCAGAACCCATGTGCCCATCCTCACCAGGCCCTGAGGCTAGCCCACGGTCTCTGAAGAGAAACCAGGAGGACCGCAGGAGAGGACTCAGGCCTGCCTGTTGTCTTGCTCTCGTTCCTTCTCACAGAGCTGACCTGCAGGCCAAGGCTGTGGAGCTGGAGTATGGGGCATTCCGAAACACCAAGATGGTCAACCTATACAAGGCCAGCGTTCTGAAGAAGGTAGGCTTGGGCCAAGGAGGCCAGCAGGCAGTGCGTGCTCATAGTCCGAGGACAGGACAAGGCAGCCTCTCCTGTTCAGAAGCCACCTGCTGCCGCTGGCCTGCAGCCCCTGACAGCGGTGAAGCTCCTTCTCGGCTCCGTGGAGGTGTTGTGGCCATCCCAGTGGGAGCTAGCGCTTCCCTAGCACCCACTCCACTTAATGCGCAGCAGGACTGGGGCATCTGGACTGGGGCTGAGCAGTAGCTTGTGGGTGCCTTGATCTCCCTGCCTGTCTTTTAGGTGGCTGAGATCCACAAGGCCTCCAAGGATGGTCATCTCTATGACATGGAAGGTGGCACCAAGAGCTGCAGTGCTGGGGCTGAGCCCTCGGAGCCCAATGACTATGACATCCCGCCAGCCTCCCATGTTTACTCGGTGAGCAGTGTCCAGGTTCCCAGGGAGGCTCCACTTCTGCTTCGCCCTCCGGTGGGACAGCCTCCTGTCATCTCCCGGCAATAGCCGTGCCCAACCCAGATGTCAGGAAGGGCCACAGAGCATCTCTGTATTTGTCTGTCGGTCGTGGCCTCTTCTCCCATCAGCCTGACTCCTACCTGAGTCCTGTTCAGCTCTTTCTTCCCACATTTCTGAGAGCCTCTCGCCATAGCCACAGCTGTTCGTGGGGTGGTCTGGGTCCTGAGCCTTCTGACTTCTTCCTCTTTCTCCTCACAGCTCAAACCCAAGAGAGTAGGAGCTGGCTTCCCCAAAGGCTCCTGCCCATTCCAGACAGCCACAGAACTGTTGGGGAAGTCTCAGATCCAGAAACAAGCCTCTGAGGCTGTGCTGGAAGGTGAACAGGATCCCCCAGGCTGGGACTGTGTCCTTCAAGATGAAGACAGGAACGAGCCCCTCCCTGGTTACCAAGGAGAGGCTCCTGGAAGTAGTGCTAACTGTGGGGAGCCCTCGCCTGAGAGGAGGACAAAAGGCAGTGCCAAGGCTAGAGCCAGCAAGAAACAGCAGCTCCTCGCTGCAGCAGCCCTCAAGGATTCCCAGAACATCACTCGATTCTTCTGTCAAAGAACAGAAAGCCCACCCTGTGGGGGCGTGCCAGAGGACTGCGCAGAAGTTGGAGCCCAGGGGCATTTGAATACTCCAGGACAGACTGAGTGTCCTGGGGAGGGACCAAGGTAAGAGTTCCGTGTCCGGGAACCCTCATGCTGTGGCAGCTGTGGCAGCATCTGACCCCTTTGCTGCCTGGGCCTCTGAAGCGTACAGCTCATTCACGGTGGGTCCTGCTGGGCTGCCTGGATCGAGAGCGCAGCCAGACCCAGACCTCTGATGCTGCTCTTCCCTCCGGCCAGCCCCTGCTCACTCCAAGACCAGAACTGCCCTGAAGGTCAGCCTAGTCCTCTAAAGGAAACTCAGGCAGGCAAGCGGCCCAGACCCCAGCAGGTACTGGAGGAGGTGCGTGGTGAGGAGGAGGTCAGGGAAGATCACTTCTCACACCCTAGCAGCAGGTGGGATGGGCTGGGGGAAGGCTCCTGGTGCTGAGGTGCAGGCTTCCTTCCAGAAGGGAGGTGGAGCCTGTAAAGGGGAGCCCCAAAGTGATCTGTCCATGCTGTGACCCTATCCAGGAGAGCTCAGAGAGGACTCAGAAGAAGCTTTGCCCCTCAACACAGTCCTCCATCTTGGCGGAGGCCAAGGGCAGTGCCCTGGCCAATGATAGCAGCACCGAGAATAAAGCGGCTCAAGAGCCCTGCCCGCTCTCAGCTCCAGGCATCTCCGTGAAGGAGGCTGCCACTGTTGTGGTCAGGTACCTGACCCCCTTTTATAAGGAGGGCAGGTTCATATCCAAGGTAGGGTGCGTGGGCCTGGAGGATATGGGTCAAGGCAGGGGTTGGGGGTGGCCAGGGATGTGCACCCTGAATGAGGTAGGGCAGAGAAGGCCATTGAGCCAAGGCCAGCTTCTGCCCACCCTGGCTGGCTGGCTTGCCCTTGGCAGTGGTGGCTCCAGGGCTCTGTCCTCCTCCCTTCCTTGCAGGACTTGTTTAAAGGCTTTGCCCGCCACCTCTCACACCTGCTGGCTCAGAAGGCCTCTCCTGGAAAGAGTGGTGAGTGCCGACCCGGCCAGGGCCAGAAGGCATGGTGGGGGTGGAGGACGGCTGCCAGGAGGCCGGTCCTTACCTTCTCTCTGTCCTGTCCTGCTATCTGCAGTGAGGGAGGAGGCCCAGACCCTCATCAAGCAGTTTTTCCATGATCGGGCCCGGTGTGAGAGTGAAGCTGACTGGCGTGGCCTCTGTGCCCCACAAAGATGACTGAACAGGGTCGGCAGGCCCGTGCCAGAGGCACCAACTTTCTCAGGGTCCTCCTCCTCATCCCTTCCCCCAACCAAACCACACTGTAGAGATGTCACTAGACACGCAGTGGAAGGTCAGAGGTCACCTTCCTGCTTAAAACCCATCATCCTTTCTCTCTGCCTGCTCCTCCTGACCTTCATGGCCAGGGCCTCAGATTAGATGGTTCAGATGGTACGGCTGCCGCCAAAGAAAAACAGTGACCTTCTCGTCTTTGTCTCAAGTCCCCTGCCAGGGCGAGGCCATTTCTGCCCTTGAGTGTCTGCCCTCTTCTTACTTGAGATCCTAGGCTCCAGGCCCTGCCCATCTGCTGCTCAGGAAGGCCAGACCCAACTGACATGTTTGCAAGAATAAAGTCTGCTCGAGATACACGCTCATGTTCACACACAGTCGTTTTATTTGTGCCGAAGCTGCTTCATCCAGGCCCGGTGCTGGCCCTAGAGCTGAGTGGGCATTTTCCCCAGGCAGGACATCAGATGCCCAGGCCAAGTTCCTACAGCCCCAGCTCTGGGTTCAGTGCACCTCGGAGGGCATGTGTCTGCTCGCTTCCCCAGTTGATGTCGCTGTGGCAACCCCTGCCTCATGGCCCTCACTTGGGGTTGTGCTGCAGGAAATTTCAGGGCAGGGCCAGGCAGCGAAGATGGGCGAGAACCACCCAACATCCAAGGCAGACTGCTCAGGGAGACTCTGCTGCCTTTGCTCCAGCTCCTCAGCCGAGGCCTGGCCATTGTGTGGAGGACATGCTGCCCTCCTCCATCAGGAAGACAATGGTGTGCTTCAGCTCCTGGGCCTGCCAGGCAAAGATGGGTCAGTACTCTCCCCACCCCCACCACCCCTGCCCACACTGCTCCTCAACAGAGACCAGTAGCCACTGTGCTGAGGAAGCATTTCCTGGGGACTACAGAAGTCTCGGACCCTCACCTGGGGCAGCTCCAACCAGATGGTCTTGGGGTTATCAGCGGAGCCATAGTTGAGTTCCAGGCCAGGGAGCCCATCGTCCTGCAGTGGGCTGAGCAGGTGGAGCCGCTGCAGGTCTTTCAAGGGGATAGAGCAGCAGGGTTTCTGGGGTAGCAGATACAACAGAGATTGGCGCTGGGGCAGCAGTGCATGGTATGAGATTGACTCGGGATCCGACCCAACATGAGAACAGGAGCTCTACCTACCTGGGAGCTGGGGTCCATGAGGACAAGATGGTGGCGGTTGAGTCCCAGGAGGACAGGTCCCGGAAGAGCAAGCTTGCTCACTCTCAGTACCATATACACAGTGTAGCCAAAGAGGGGCAGCTGGGCCGTGGTCTCTGTGGGTAGAGGGACAGGACGAGAGTCCTTGCTGCAGATCTCCCCAGGGCAAATGAAGGGTGACTGGGCACCGAGGCCTCTGCACGCCCACCTGTCCCTTCACATGGACCTACCGATGAAGTCCATCTGTGCTCTTAGTGAGCTGCATCCTTGCATCTGCTTCAGCTCCTGGCTCACTAAGCCCTTGATGCTGGCCATGTTCACCTGCCATTGCAGTGGCTTGGGGATGTAAGCCAGCAGCTCTTGCCTACGGGACACAGCCTGGGTCACTTGGGCCTGTGACCACGGACCACCTGGCACCTACTATGGATAAGGACCCCCAGGGCCTAGCTCATAGCTCAGGAGCAGGGTGGGGAGGGGCAGAGAAGACAGGCATCCACCAAAGGAGGCCTATCTGGTTAGGACCAGGAAAGGTTAAGTGGAGTTGTGGAGTTGCCTTGGGAGAAGGGAGGTAGGAGGCTGGAGAAGCCCTTAGGTTTGGGGGAGGGGAGGGCTGGCAAGAGAGGTTGAGCTGACTTCACGTACTCCGATGGTGGACTTTTGCTGGCTTTCTTGAGGTGTTGGAGGGCAGCCAGCCGGGCAAGTTGAGCATCTTCCTGGGCACTGATCATCAGCTTCCCTTGCAGGTAGTCCCGAAGCACCTGAGGAGAGGAGGGTTGTGGGGGGCCTGTTGGGTCATGACCTCCCCAACAGTCGGTGGCTCTTAGAGACTCAGACTTGTTCATGCCCCATCCCTTCCAGCTGCCACCGAGTGAGCGTCATTGTGGAAGGGCATCTAGAGGTTGCCTAGACAGGACCTCTCCCTTAGTATCAGCAGCTTCTGGGCTGGGACCGACCTGGCTGTAGTGGATTTCGGTGTAGGTGGGGTGGTCGAAGTGCAGCGGGGTCTCCCAGCCAAGCCGCCGGCTGTGCAGGCTCATGTCCTGGTCTGTCACTACACTGTTGAGGTACTCATGGGGTGACAGTGGCCGAACCAGCTCACCTGCATAGGGGACCCATGCCAAAATTGAACACTGTCCAACTGAATTCTGTCCCAGCCCAGAGTCTACGTTCCTGTGGAGAGGTCAGTGGCTGGGGCCCTGGGCTCACCTTCGCCTTTGATGAGGAAGAGAGCAAACTCCTGCACTTCCTGCGGGTCTGTGATGCCCATCTGTCCACACAGCTCCTGCAGGACTTCCCCTGACACCTGGGTACAAGACAGGACAGGAGGGTAGAGACTGGCGTCCCGCGCATAGGCACATAGCCTCTCTCCTTGGCAGCCCCTGCTCACCGCGAAGGTCTCTATGTTTGTCCTGTAGTCCACACCCCCAGGCAGATGAATCAGAAGCAAACGAAGCACTTTCCCTTTCTGTCAGGTAAGTTGTAGGGTTAGGTTAGTCTCCAGCAATCAGAGGTCCCGGCTCTCCGCTTCTAGCCACACCCACCCATTCCAGGAGAGTCCTAATACCAGAAAAGCTTGCATTTCACCCGGTGGTGGTAGCTTCTGGCGCCCCCCATATTTAACTGTGCGCTGGAGGTTCTCCTGGCTGCTTCGGGCCAGTTCTGTAGAGAATGATGGGGGTCACAGGTGTATCCCAGCCCCTTAACTGGCAGGGCATTCTCAGCCTGAAAGTCCCTCTTCCCAACCCAGGCACCTTGGCTAGGGCTGGAATCCTGCAGGAACTTGGTCACATAGGGCATCAGAGTGGTGGAGGGTGCAAAGAAGCCCGTGAAGAGGCTGAGGATGCTCCAGCCCAGAGTGCAGTGCTTCCTGCGGGGTAGAGCTGGGTTTCAGACTGGCCAGACCATAGTGCGTTCCTGCCCGAGCCCCCTACCCCACAAGCCCCACTCACGGCTCAGGGTGTCCTGTGATTTGCTTGATGACCTGGCAGTACATCTCATCTCTGAGGTCCTCTTGGCACAGCTGTGGGGACAGGAGTGAGTGGGTAAGGCAGAGGGACAGGACAGTAGAGCCAGGGGCTGCTGTGCATGGTGGCTAACTAGGGGCCTGTCTTTAGACACACTGCTACCTGGCTGGGCCATGGTAGCGCACGCCTTTAATCCCAGCACCCACGAGGCAGAGGCAGGTGGATCTCTAGAAGCTCAAGGCGGGCATGGTCTACACAGTGAGTTCCATGATAGCCAGGGCTACAAAGAGAAACCCTGTCTTGAAAAACCACACATTAAAAAAAAATGAATGAATGAAAGTGACATCCCAACACTCGCCACCTGACAGCCTTTGCCCAGCCCAGCTCGCCACTTATTTTTAAATTATTTATTTTGTTTTTCAAGACAGAGTTTCTCTGTGTAGCTCTGGAGCCTGTCCTGGTACTCACTCTATAGACTAGGGTGGCTTCGAACTTAGAGATCCTCCTGCCTCTGTCTCCCGAGTGATGGGATTAAAAAGGTGTGTGCCACCCCTCCTGACAGAAGATCAAGTATTTTGAAACAAGGGAGAAACTCCCAGTAGCAATAGAGTGTGTGTGTCTGTGTGTGTGTGTGTGTGTGTGTGTGTGTGTGTGTGGTTTTTCAAGATGGGGTTTCTCTGTGTAGCCCCAGCTGTCCTGGAATTCACTCTGGAGACCAGGCTGGCCTTGAACTCTAGACGGGCCATTCTGGCCCAGGCAGGCGGGCAGGAAGGGTGCTCAGGGTTGGCACACAGTTCTTACCTTCAGCAGCTCATAGAGCAGAGCCAGTTCATCCGTGTTCCGGGGCTTAGGCTGGTCCCCCATAAACTGCATCAGAGCTGCCGGCAGGATATGCAGCACGGTAAGCAAGGCCTGGCGGACCTGTGCTGCCCCTGTCCAGGCCACCTGACCTCTGACCCCTTCCTCTCCAAACGCATACACACCAGGCAGGACAATCAGCTCTAACTTTGTTGAGGAAATAGGCTCAGGGAAAACCCTAGGATGCCAGTGTCAGCTGAACCCATCAATTGCCCCAGCTGTCACAGTTGGTGGAGAAGGCTTCCTATGCTGGAGGATGGGCTGATCCAGGGGGAGCTCAAAGAGGAAGGAGTCAGGTGCCCACTCACCCTTAAAGCCAGCCACAGCCCTCTTGTTCATGTCCTCATCGCTGAGACTGATGAGGGATTCCTGGATGGGGTCCTGTGGCCAAAGAGCCTTAGCTGTGAATCTAGGGCCATGGGAGTCAGAAGGCAGATCATTGGCCCGGACTCCTCCCGACCTGGCCCCTTACCTTGCTGTACTGGATCAGGTTGGCTGCAGCCTTCTTCTTGGCACCTCTACCTTCCTGTGTCGGCCTGTGGAGGGCAGAGGGAAAGACGGCCCTTGTCCCATGCCACGAAGCCCGTGGTAAGAGCAATGACCTGGTGGCTCTGTGGTTTGTACTGGGGACCACTGAGGGCAGATAGGCACAGAGATTGGTTCAGAGCACTCACGAGGTATGAGGCTTCCGGAAGTAGCGCAGGGCATATTCCTGCATGGTGTAACTGTGGGAGTCAGTAGACAGGGAGCTGTAGGCTGTGTACGAGGTGGCCTCTGAGCCTTCGCTGGGTTCTTGGCTCCTGGGATGGGTGGGGCGCTGGGAGCACAGGAAATTTGGTACCACCCCAGTGCCCACCCGCCACCTAACCCAGAGGCCCTGTTCCCACTCTTACCGCCTGGTCCCCGTACCCGTTAAGACCCAAGAGGACTGACACCAGAAGCCAGGAAAGCCACGATTATTTATTAAGCATCTTCTATGGAGACAGTGAACTAAGCACCACAGAGTCAGAGGCTGTGGATTACAAGTCTTGCCGGGGAGATGAGGCAGGAGATGGCAAAGGATAGACCGCACTGAGCGCTGCCCACCAGGCCACAGGAAGCAGCGCACCCGAGCGAGCCAGGTAGCCCTGCTCTTTCCTTCCGAGACTCCTAGTTAGGCCTTCACTCCTTCACCTCTTCTGTCTTCCTCACCTCCTGAACTGGCTCCTTCAGCTGCCGTGATTTACTCTTGCGCTGCCAGCTGTTTCTCTGTCCCAGGGAAAAGGAGCTGTCCGGAGCAGCAGCTGGCTGCACCATGTCGGCAGGAAAGAGTCCCGAGCGGCCTCCAACAGAGCCAAACTGCCAGCCTAGAAGGCAATGCAGAATGGTGGTTCACCTACCTCGCCCCCTCTGCCGCTTGGCAGCCTCCCTCTGCCAGCCCTGGGGACTACCTGGCTCTGGAGAGACCCCTGGCTGTAGCTTGATGAGGTCCCCACGCTGGAAGCTGAGGAGGCTGTGGTCATCAGTGATGTAGCTGCGCAGAGCTATGACGTAGCCAGAGTCCTGCGGACAGGTGGACGGTCTGCTGCCTGCCCTGCATGTCCTCCCAGCCGGGACCCAGCCAAAACTCTAGCCTCAGCCCAGGAAGGCCAGGCAGGGCGGGCTAGCCCACACTTGCCTTCTTGAGCTCACTCAGGAACTGCTCCACCATGGCCTCGATGGCCCTGGCTTGGGCTGTGTGCAGCATCAGCTGCTCGTTCTTCAGTGACAGCACCAGGGTGGAGCTGCCGCTACACTCCACAGCCAACACCTCAGCAAAGCTGTGTGCACAGTCAGGCCGTGAGCTGGAGGCCACCCTGCCACCCGGTCCGGGCTCTGTCTGGACCAGCTCACCTGTAGGAGCAGAGTGTCTTTAGCCTCTCCAGGTGGAAGCTAGGGTCTTGGGTCACCTTCAGCAGCCTCAGTCCCCGGTGCGACACACCCAGCAGCTGCACGTCACTGCCGCTCTCGCCCTGTCAGGTAGACAGGGGTGTCAGTCATTCCTGGCACTGCCCAGATGCCTGGGGTCCAGAGCTGAGCTGTGCCCACTCCCTAAGTCCAGTCCAGCATCACTGACCGAGACTGGGAAGATGCGTGAGAAGTAATTGGCCCAGTTGTCTCGAGCGGCCACCACGATGCGTTTTTTGATGGTGTCTTCAGCAGTGTCAAGGGAGTCCAGGCTCACCTCCAAGTCTCCTGTGGGCAGGAAGGATCCATGATATCCGTGTTCCCACGGCACTTCCCCTCAGGGCAGGTCTAGCCCGCCCCCACACCCCAGCTCCCGGGACCCGTACCCAGCAGGTCTTTCATTCTGTGCCGCTCCTCCTGGGAGATCCTGATGCAGGACTCTGCAAAGGTGTCCCTCAGGATCTGGAGGCGGAACAAAGTTGGTCAGTGCCAGGCCCTGAAACCAGAGCTCACCCATAGCAGCTATGGGTGTGCAATGGAAGAGAGGCAGAAGGCCCAGTGGTGGTGTCTACATACCTGGCAGTGCTAGCTGGGTCCTACTAGAGACACGGGTGGGACCAGGGTGGGGGGTACACGGGATGACAGAAGGCTCCCAGATCCTAGACTCATGTCCAAAACCTACAGCTCTCCCCTGTCCTTCCCACATCCACCTCACTCCTTCCTCTGGCACAATGGTCTGCTGCTGTTGACAGAGTGTACCAGCTGCCAAAATTGACCGAGTAGCAGCCGCCATTTATAAAGCACCTAATGTGTGCTAGAACCTGTGACGCACAGCCCTTGCTTGGACCTCTCATTTGCAAAACTAAGTTGATCACTGTCCCTTTTTTTTTTTTTTTTTTTTTTTTTTTTTTTTTTTTTCAAGGACTCTGAGGCAGGCACTCTGCACGCAGGCGAAGTGCTGAGTACCAGCTGTTCTCCTGTCAACTAGGTTTGAGAGAGGGTCCCGGGATGCAGTCTTGTCTGTGGGGGTGGCAGGTTGGTGTGTGAACCAGGCTCTCACCTGCTGGCAGAGAAGGCTGAGACAGTAGGGGTGGCTGAAGTTCTCCCGGGGGTAGAACACCTAAGTGCAGGACAGAAAGAGCCAAGATCATGCTAGGCTGTGACCTGGCCAGCCGATCTCTGCCCTCCCAGAAAACCAATCTTGAAAAGTGGTTCACGGGGAAGGGGATGTGTTGGGGTTTCAAGTGAGGATCTCACACTGGCCATTATTGCCCCGCCAACCCCAAAAGGCTGAGGCCCGACCCCCGTGCCCACCTCCTTGCGTAAGAACAACTTCCAGGGTGCATTTGTGTAGGAGAAGCACACGCTACCAGACGGCGCGAGGAGCTGAGTGGAGATCCCCCGGTCCTCCATGGGCTCCGTCAGGGCTAGCAGAGGGAGAGAAGAGCCTTAGACGCTTAGATGCGGGCTGACGGACCTGGGACTAGGCTACCAGAGACCCTTATGTTTCTGTTTTTCTCAGTCTCCAGACGCTTCGGCTGCCAACTTCTGGCACCAACTCCTGCCTTCATTTCTGTCCCTGAGTTTTTCTTAGTGTCCCTGGCTACCTTTACTGCAGCCACCGAGATCCCCACCACCACCAAAAAACAAAGAAGAAAACACTAGTCAGGTCTTCATCAAGGACAACACCCTGTGGAGGTCAGCCCTTTAGTGCCAGGCAGGCTTCGGGGTGCCTCAGCCCTGCCCTGCATAGGAATGAGGACTCCAGGGCTCCAAGCTCCAAAGTCCAGAGGCCCAAACAGCTGGCCTCAGCCAGATAGGGATGACTTTTGTCATGGGTCCCAAGAGGCTGTCATGAGTTCTGCCACCAACTCAAGAGACTCAACACGGGAAACACGGATTCCTCACCACGAGACTCCACTGAACGGGTCTTGGGTTCCTCAGGCAGAGACAATGGAAGTGCTGGTGGAGGTGGAGGTGGGGGTGCCGGAGTTACGGATGGACTTGGGCTATGTGGGCCAAACAAGTCCCGAAGGGGTCCCTGCTTTTCCCGGATGGATAGGGAGGGCTCAAGTCGTGGCCGAGTCTTGGGTCGAGGAGCCACAACAGGTGGGGAGCCCTTGCCCCGGTCAGGAGACATCGTCTGCAGGAAAAGGCACGGGTTAGAGTCAAGGCCAGGTTACCCAGGAAACCCCAGGTTTAGCCCGGGATTTCTGGACAGATCCTAGCCCATGCCCTGCAGAAGATGGCCGGGGAGCTCACCGATGGCGGCGAGTGGGCACCGTTAATTCCCAGCTTTGCCAAAGCCTCATCCTTAGGGTCGTTTTTCTTCTGAAAAGTTTTTACAGGCCTTGTGGAAGAATGAGAAAGTTACTAAGGCACAGGGTGATGGCCTGCGGAGAGAAACAGCCCTGGCCACGTGCCCCTGGGGCCCACCTGGTGGGTTGTACCGGCACAGGAACGGGGCCTGGGCGGCTCTGGTACATGCGGATGATGTTGCGAATTTCCCTGCTGGGTTGCGGGCGCTGGGGTGTGGAGTTGGAGCTGTGCACTGTGGGAGCTCTGTCCTGGGTGGGCACTCTGTCCTGGGTGGGCACTCTGTCCTGGGTGGGCGCTCTGTCCTGGGTGGGCACTCTGTCTTTGGTGGGCGCTTCTTTCTTTGCTGGTTCCGCCTCATCTTTCCTCACGACTTTGGGCTTACTTTGTTTCAATGGCTTCTTCACAACTGGGGGAGGAGGTGGCGGGGTTGGCTCTGCCAGGAAGAGTAAAGACAATTGAGCAGGGTTTCTACACTGGAGCCAGAGGAGCCGCAGCCCACCACACCTACCAGCTGCTTCTTCCTCCTCACTCTCCTCTGTCTCCTCCTGGGGGATCTGAACCTTGACCGGAGGCTTCACTGTCTTCACCTTGATTGGCTCTTGCCCTATAAACGCCACAGACGGCCTTCTCTGTCACTGGTGTTAGTTATATAGGGATAAGGGCCTACGTATCTGGGCTCCTGGACAGGCCACACTTGTAGGGGAGCAGAGTGTGGTCTCCCCTCCCCAGGCTGCAGGCATCAGTTACATTTCCACATGGCGGCCACCCTCACCCATCTTCTGGAAATAGTCCCGTTTCTGCTGGAAGCTCCTGGGGCGCTGAGGCCTGGCTTCAGTTTCCTCTGGAGTGTCCTCCTGGCAGAAGAGGAAATGAAGAGCAGCCCCAGTCAGCCACGGCCCCATCCTTTCAACATCGTCTTCTGATGGCTTCTTGGACCAGTCCTTCCTACCTTCCCAGTGTCTCATCTTGGTAGGTCTGGTACCTTCCCTGCCACCACATCAGACCGAGACCCAGAACTCTGCCTAGCCTTGCTCCTTACTCTAAAGCAAACATCCAAAGGTTCTGGGTGACTCTCTAGCGTCTTCTGGGGGGCAGTCAGCTTCTGGGGCTTGGGAGCCGTGACAGAGGGTGGAGCCTGGGAGGCAGCCACTGAGGCCTGAGCCCCCTGCTGGCGTCTCTGGTTCTGCTGCTCTAGAGACAGGCTCATGGCCTGGGTCGTCATCTGCTGGGCCTGAGGGAAAGGAGAGGCCGGCCAGTAAGAGCCTCCGCTGGCCCCTGTGCCCACACTCCCCAGTCAGTCCCATGGCCCAGCCACGGTGGTTACCAAGATCATTGCCTGCTGGTTGATAAAGTTCTGCTGCTGTACCGCCAGCTGCCTTGAGTCCAAACTGGGAAGCAGAGGCTGCGGCTGTGGTGGGACCATCATGGCTGCGAAGAGCGGATTTCCAGAGCAGGTTAGGCGCCATGACCAGACTTCACTCTTTGTTGTTGTTTGTTTTGCTTTGTTTTTTGAGACAGGGTTTCTCTAGCTTTGGAGCCTGTCCTGGAACTAGCTCTTATAGACCAGGCTGGCCTCGAACTCACAGAGATCCGCCTACCTCTGCCTCCCGAGTGCTGGGATTTAAAGGCATGCACCACCACCGCCCTGCCAGACTTGATCCCAAGTGCCACCTGGACTCCCAGCAGGACCTTTCCCCCACCTTCAGCCCCCAAAGCTTCTCCCAGTGCCCTTTACCCAGCCTCACCTGGGATGGTTGGGACTGCGCCCATGGCTGGCATCATGGGCATTGGTGCGGGCATCATAGCTGGCTGGTAGCTGGGTGCCTGCACCATACCTGGATACACTAAGGGAAAAGGGTCTCTCAGGTCCATTCAAACTTGGCCCCACATATCTCCTCCTCCTTCCAGCTCCAGGCAGAGAAAAGCATTGCCCTCTGGGGTACCAGCCAGAATGCCCATTTCAGTTGCCTGCGGCGATTCAGACTACCCCTGCTCTTGGGCCTGGGAAGCCCTAGAGAGACACCACCTGTACTCACCCATGGGGTAACCCTGCTGGGTGGGCCCAATGGAGCCCCCTCCCTTCATACGGCTACTCAGGGCCCAGCCTTGTTCCAGATCCTGAAGGCACAAATATTCAGTGTCAGAGCTAGAGCCTGGGAGAAACAGAAGGGGTGGCCACGCCCCAGCACCAAAGCAAAGGAGCCAGAGGGGAGGCTACTCACACTGAAGCCCCCGGAGAGAACCGGCTCAAAGATGTGGTCCAGGAAACCATCGAGACTTCCCGGCTTCCTGGCCTCACCTGTGGGGCAAGGGTACATTGCTGCATCTACCTCTGGGCCCATTCCCAGCACCCTGCCAATCTCAGTGTGCCTTACCTGGGGGGCCGCTGCCGGGCAGTGTTGGGGCTGGACCTGGAGGGAGTCCTGGGGGCAGGGAGGGAGCCTGAACACCAGGGGCTGGAGGGATGTTCTCAGCTCTGCAGGAAATTGGGACTAGTTAAGGGGACTAACTGTGGCAGTCACTGCTAAGAGGGGTGCAGAAGTTTAGGTGAGAGACCTGGTTCACCAATAACATCTATGCACCACACAACGCAGGGGCAGGGTGGCTATGAGGATGACCATCTGGGGAGAAGGCAGATGGGTGGTACCTACAAACCAAAGGGAGTGATGGGGTAGTTGCGGGAACCAGCTGGGTTTCCGAAGTCTTCAGTCTGGCCAATCAGGTCCAACACAAAGTCACAACCAGCCAGGTCTTGCCAAGCATCCCCAGAATGCAGTGACACAGACCAGCCACGAGGGGGCGCCTCCAGGCCTCTAGGTGGGACAAGAGTGAGACATCAGGGAGAGGTGTGGGCAGATGACATCCTTCAGGAGTAGAGGTCGTGAGTCAGTCGAGGGTGATTGTCTTCTGATGACCGGATGACGTCCCCACCCCAGGTGTGTGCCAGGCGCTCAGCCTCGCTCAGAAGCCTTAGACTGCGTTCCTATTTGTACCTCAAAATCCTTCTGGTGATCTCCACGCTCTAATATCTCATTTGTTATAGAGTTAGGATCTGGGCCTTATGCTGTCACACGGCCCCTCTCTTGTTTAGAATCTCTCTCTCTCTCTGGAAGCTTCCGTTGGAGCCCTCCCCTTTACCCTAAAACCTTCCCTTTCTATTCGTTGAGGAAAAGCTTTCATCCCGACCCTGGGGGACCATGCAGTGGAAAGCAGAGGGAGCGTGAGGACGGGGGCAACAGTCAGTAGTCAGGCTCCCCTTACCTGCTCTGGAGGATCCGCCCTGCTAACTGCTCTCCCGTGGTCCAGGACTCCACCTCTGCAGAGTAGCTCTCCTCTATGAGGGTTAGTGGGAGGGTGAGGGACAGAAGGCTACACCCTGATAGGAAGTGGTCACTGTCCCCACCCCAGATAGGGCAGGGAGACATGAGGGTCACAGGGCAGGAGGAGGCTAGGGACAGTGGTGGCCAGGGCCGGCTCCACTGACCAAGGGAGGCAGACCTCACCATTGAATGTGAACACATCCAGGGCCATCCGGCCCCGCCGCAATCCAGCCTTCCACTCAAGCTGCGTGGGTGGGTGGGCCCTTGAGGCCTTGGGAACTAGCGGTGTTTGCTCTAGGGCACCCAAGAGCTTGTGCTGGCACAATGCTGCCATGCCCCGGGGGGCCTGGTCAGATACAAATCTGTGGGGACAGCACAGGGTTGCTGCAAGCTCAATGGGGTACGTGGATTCCACTTTACAAGAGTCCCATCCGCTGAATCCCTTACTTGAGCAACGGCTTCTGCAGGGCAGGTGTCGGGGGGAAGGAGCTGAGGAGGACCGCCATCAGGGCCCAGCCACGCTGACTCTGCTGTTCGTCTGGATTGCGCCACAGCTGGGCCACCAGCTGACTGAAGAGCTCATCCCGCAGTCCAGGCTGGTGCTGTGCCTTCCGTATCAGGAACGTGCCAATGGTCTGCTCCTGCCAGGGCTGCAGGGATCCATCTCCCAGGAGCCGCAGCATCTGTTGACACAAAGCAAGGGTAGGAGCAGGAAGCCCAGGGCTCCCCTGCACCTTCCCAGTCCTTAGAGCAGCCATACTGACCACCTTCAAGGTATCACTCACCACCCTGTTGATCTCCAGAGCCTGCTGAGGGTTCTCGCCATTCATTCGGGTCAGGGGCTCATCCAGTAGCTGCCCTGGTCTAGGCAGATACGGCTTCTGGAGGGAAGGAGAGTGACATAGGGTTTGAGTTGGCCAGAGGGGCTACTCCTTGAGGAGCCCCCCAGGAGCATGTACCCCAGGAAGGGGACAGATGCACATGTGCGTGGATACGAGTGTGCGTGTTACTTGGACATGTGTGAGCAGGCGTGTGCCAGAGGAGGATGTCAGGCGTCTTCCTTATTTGCCTTGAGATGGGCCTGTCACTGAGCTGAGGAGCTTGTTTTACATAGACTGGCTGCCAGCAAGTTCCAGGAATCCACCTGCATCTGCCCCCGAGTACAGGGATTACAGGTATGTACGGTCATGCCTAGCTTTTTACACGGGTACTGGGGATTTTAACTCAGGCCCTCATGAAGCATTCTTTCACTAGGAATCTTCTAGCCCTTTGGTTGTTCTTTAATTAAAAACTTGACAACAAACTGCTGGTGCCCCTGCCTTTAGTCCTAAAACTTGGGAGGAAAAGGGAGGCTGATCTCTGTGCAGAGTTCCGGGCAAGCCAGGGCTACCAAAGGCCCTGTCTTTAAATGTTTTATTAAAATATGGCTGGGCATGGTGACACACACCTTTAATCCCAGGACTCTTTTTTTTGTTTTGTTTTGTTTTGTTTTGTTTTTCGAGACAGGGTTTCTCTGTAGCTTTGGAGCCTGTCCTGGAACTAGCTCTTGTAGACCAGGCTGGTCTCGAACTCACAGAGATCCGCCTGCCTCTGTCTCCCGAGTGCTGGGATTAAAGGCGTGCGCCACCACCGCCCGGCTCCCAGGACTCTTAAGGCAGAGGTAGGTAGATCTCTGACTTTGGGGCCAGCCTGATCTACATTGTAAGCTCAGGGTCAGCCTGATGTACGCAGTGAGCTCCAGACAACAGGGATACGTAATCATAATTAAACTAATACTGAGGTCTTCTTGTGTGTGGAGTCATGAATCCTGCTTTTGTATTTAAGCCTCCGGCCTGGGAAGTTTCCCTCGTTAAACCTTCATTTAGGACAGAGCTTCAGTGTTAGACAAAGCCGCAGGTACAGGAAAGGTGTGGCTGAAATAAGTCTATGGCCAAGGCTTCCCTGTAACAACCGCGTAAAAGCCGTTTTGTTCTCCAGGCAGCTCCGATGACCACAGGGGAGGGCAGGGAGAAGGTGGAGGCCTGCTCCTGCCTCACAGGTCTTACATTGGAGCTTTTGGGGTACAGGAAGGACTCACCTGGAAACTGGAGGACACGAAACTGGAGAAGGGAAACTGGTCAATGTCTGGAGGGAGGGTCAGGCTGGGCCGGACAGGAACCTCAGGTGGCAGGGACTCTGTGATACTCCCAGCCAGGGTGGCCTGGTGGCCTGAGAAGGAACACAAGAGGCAGCCTAGGACACTCGGATCCCCACTTTCCCTGAGAAGCTGCCAACCACCGTGGACAGAGTGACCATGGGTGGCTCAGGAAAAAAGGACCAGAGATGCCCCCAGTAAGGGACTCAAATAGGACATTAAGATGACGCACCTTCCGCTGTCCGCAGCAGAGCAGCCAGCTGAGCTGGGATCTCCAAGCGCCCCAGGTCCTGGTGGAGAGACCCAAATGATCATTGAGCAGGACTGGGCACACCCCCCTCTCCAGGTCTCCCCTTGAAGATCAAGGGCATAACCTGAAAACAAGTGATCAGATCCTCCAAGGGTCCCTGAGGAAAATCAAGAGAACCCCAGTCTTCCGCTCAGGTGGCACATGAGGAACAGGCCCGGACCCCTGATGACAGTCTGTACCCCCCCATGCTATGCCAGCCTCGGGGGTTCACACTCCACGCAGGCCCTGTACCTCCAGACTCACTCACCATCCTCAACTGTTTCCCCCAGGCCTCCCAGCTCTGCGGGCCACGGGAATGCTCAAGCTGCGGGAGAGATCCAGTGAGAGTTGATGCCCTCTCTCCCCCAGCAGCCCCTACAGGACCCAGCAGCTCAGGGTCCCTCCTGTCCCCAGGAGACCCTGATGGTAGCAAAGGAATGCCAATGTCATCGACCCACAGAGGTGCAGTTGCCTGGCTTCACCCTCCTCTACCCCTCTCTCCCAGCTCTCACCGTCTCCGAGCTGTGGACACCACTGTCTGTCTGGTAGGGTACCAGGAAGAGGTAAGGAAGAAGGGAATAAATGGTCCCAGGGGACAAAGTCCAGCCAGGGAGGAGCCTGGGACAGGGCAGTATGTGGGCATTGACCTTTGAGCTGCTTTATGGCTCTCAAATTGGAGTCATCAGGCAAAAGTGAGACTAGAAAGGGGCCCACAGGAGCCTGAAGGGAACAGGGGAGACCTAGGTGGAAAGGGGGAGCCAGGCCTGCAGGTACGGGGGTGTCAAGAGCCCCCAGGGCCCCGGCTTGCTCCAGCCAGAACAGGAAATGGAGGCAGTCAGCAAGCAGCGTGTTCTGGTGTTTTAGTCCTGGCACGTTTAGGTTGTCAGGATTCCTCTCTCGGGCAGTCAAGGTCACCTACCTTCTATCCTGAGTTTTTCCTCAATCCAGAAGCCCCACCCCCCGCCCCATTCCTCTTACCTGGAGTCTCTGTCGTCTCTGGAGAAGGGGCCGAGCTACAAGGAGGATAGCGTTCAGCTGTCCCAGAGCTGACTTCCGCCGGAGGTATCGCTTCCTGGGGGCCGTGGAAGTAAGGAGGGTGAGGGCTCAAAACTCACTGCTTCTTCTGTGGTACCCCAGCCCTGTGAGCCTAGACATTCATGTAAAATGGACTCCGGCTCAGTGGATGCTTCTGAGGTTTAACAGAACCAACAGAAAAGAACAGAACTTAGATCTACCTTCCTCTGTCCCTTGGCCACTGTGATTATAGGCATGTGCCACCACTTCCCGCTTTTAGGACTTTTGTTTTTAATTATGCATATGTGTATATCTCTGTGTAGGTATGAGCATGTGAATGCAGGGGTCATAGGTGGCCAGAAGAGGGCATTAGATGCCCTGGAGTTATAGGCAGTTGTGGGTCATCTGACATAGATGCTGGAAACTGGACTTGGGTCCTCTGTAAAAACCACAAGTGCTCTAACCACTGAGCCATCTCTCCAGCCCCCTAGATTCATTTTTCTAAAGAAAGGAAGAAAGGAAGGAAGAAAGGAAGGAAAAGGAAGGAAGGAAGGAAGGAGAAGAATTTTTTAAATATTTATTTATTATGTATACAATATTGTGTCTGTGTGTATGCCTGAAGGCCAGAAGAGGGCACCAGATCTCATTACAGATGGTTGTGAGCCACCATGTGGTTGCTGGGAATTGAACTCAGGACCTTTGGAAGAGCAGGCAATGCTCTTAACCGCTGAGCCATCTCTCCAGCCCCCTAGATTCATTTTTAAATATTTGTTCTGCTTAGAACCCCTTCTTTGAGGCGCCTGGTCTTCTGGCTGGAAAATTCTCCAAGATATTCTCTTTGCATATTCCTTTTTCTCACCTCCAGGGGCCCCAGGCACACATGTGGTGCACAGACAGACAGGCAAGCAAAGCACTCATACACATGCAATAACAAATGAAAATAAGTGGAGGGGCCGAGGAGAAGACTTTAGTTGTATAAAAGAGGGGGGAGGGGTGAAAGAGACAGAGAGAATGCCAGCCTTTAATCCTAGCACTCTGGAGGCAGATCAGATAGATCTCCATGAGTTCAAGGCTAATGTGGTCTAAAAGTGAGTTTATAGACAGCCAGGGCTACATAGTGAGACCCTGTCTCAAACAAACAAACAAGAAGGTTGAGCTGGGCGGTGGTAACGCACGCCTTTAATCCCAGCAGTCAGGAGGCAGAGGCAGGCAGATTTCTGTAAATTCAAAACCATCCTGGTCTACTTAGCAAATTCCAGGACAGACAAAGCTATATAGAGAAAACCTGCCTCAAGTCCCCATTTCCCCCAAAAATGTGTGAGAACAAATGATTGGGGAAGAGAGTCATCATCAATCTCTGACCTCCACATGCGTGTGCACATGCGATACCCACACCAGTGGGCACGTTTCCACTTGCACATATGTACACATGCGTGAACATACACACATATAGTCCACACACACACACACACACACACACACACACACACTCACATCTACAGGATTGGAAGTGAAGCACAGCTCACTTGCAGGGGACTTTTGGAGCATCTTCGAGTTGCTGGGTTTGATCCCCAGCACAAAACTCAATCCACAGATCAACCAATCCAGCAATCAAGCCACCATTTTCATGCATCAGAGGACAGTGCCAAGAAGGCCAAAAGACAAAGGACAGGATAAAAAGTCACCAAATCACATACTTAGTGGTCACCCAATATGCAGAAAACATGGAGAACCCTTGCAGCTTACCAACAGAAACAGGGGAAAGGTGGCTCAAGTGTTAAACGCACCTGCTGTTTTTACAGAGGACTGGAGTTCAGTTCCCAGCACCCACATGATGGTTCACGACTACCCATAACTCTGAGGGCACCAGGCACACACATGATGCATATATACATACACAGGCAACACTTATACACACCAAATAATAGCTAGTAAGAGAGCTGGATGGTGGTGGATTCCATAATTCCAGTGCTCAGGATGCTGAGACAGGAGGATAGCTGTGAGCCTGTGGCCAACCTGAGCTACACAGTAAGATCCTGTCTCAAAACCAACCAAACAAGAGTGATGGAGGAGAGTTATCTGTCTATGTTACTTTCATTGTTTAATTAATAAAGAAACTGCCTTGGCCCTTTAAGAGAACAGAAAATTAGGGAGGCAGAGTAGACAGAACAGAATTGTGGGAAAGAGAGGGGAGACACTTCAGGCAGTCGCCATATGCAGTCGCCATGCTTCTCCTCTCCGAGATGGATGCAGGTTAAGATCTCTCCTGGTAAGCCACCACCTTGTGGTGCTACACAGATTACTAAATATGGGTTAAAGCAAGATGTGAGAATTAGCCAATAAGAGGCTGAAACTATGGGCCAGGCAGTGTTTTAAATGAATACAGTTTGTGTGTAATTATTTTGGGTAAAGCTAGCCGGGTGGTGGGACACAGCCGGCCGTTCCTTCTACACAAGAGCCTAGAGAATACTTGCTGCTCTTGCAGAGGACCTCGGTGGCTCACAATATTCTGTAACTGCAGCTCCAGGGGTCTGACGCCCTCTTCTGGCCTCCGAGAACACTGCAGTCACATGATGAGCAAACACGTAAAATGAAATACATTCTTCCAAAATGCCAATGAAACAAAAAAAATTAGGCAGTGGAGTAGAACAGACATTTCCACAAATTAGTGGGAAGCACACGAGAATATGCTCAGCATCACTAGTCACTAGAGAAATCAAGTCAAAGACAGCATGAAGCAGGCTTGGTGGCGCACACCTTCGGTCCCAGCACTCAGGAGGCAGAGGAAGGAGGAACTGAGAGTTTGAGGCCGGCCTGGTCTAGATAGTGAGCTCCAGGCCAGGAGAAGCTACATAGTGCAACTGTCTCAAAAAAACACAACCAGAAACACAGTATGAGCCAGCAATTCCATTCCTAGGATAGACCTGACACTTTTTTTTAAATTTATTATGTATACAGTATTCTGTCTGTGTGTATGTCTGCAAGCCAGAAGAGGGCACCAGACCCCATTACAGATGGTTGTGAGCCACCATGTGGTTGCTGGGAATTGAACTCAGGACCTTTGGAAGAGCAGGCAATGCTCTTAACCACTGAGCCATCTCTCCAGCCCTAGAAATGATTGTTTTATAGATACATATAAACGTTTAGATTTGTGATCTTTTAATTTTTTTTATATGATTACTTTTTGAGATAAATAATGATTGATCTTTTCTTTGTAACTGGCAAAATGCAGTCTGCCAATAAAAGAAGTGCCTGAGAAAAATACCTTGCTAACTTACACTGTGTAATCTGTAACACATTGCATAGACAGGAATGTTTGTGGGTCCTTGGGAATCTCTGCTTTTCTCCCCTAAAACATAAAATGTTTACTCATTGGGGAACATGTGGTTTTTCACTGGTATTCATTCACTTGGAAAATAGGCCATTTTTATGCTGCTTGAAAGATTTTGTGGTATATACAATTTATAAATGGGTTTATAAACCATAAGGAAAAAAATCAAAAAAGATATAGAAGGAAAACATCAGGAAAGAGGCAAGGGAAAAGATACAGAAGAGACACCCTGACATCTCGAAAGTGTGTGTTTTCCCCTTTGCCCACCGCAGGGAATTAAATTTCGCTCCCTCAGAGAAAACGGTGAACTGTGTGGTCTGAGCTCCTCTTCAGTTCCCGACCTGCTGAGAGCTGGCCTCGCAGCAGCACCTGAGGAGTCCCACAGCCTCAAGCTCCACTTTGGTCCTTGGCTCCAGGGTTACCTCACCTGGCCTGGAGTCCACGCACGCGAGCCTGCATTCGGGGCAGGAGGCGGAGGCGCTGGCGGGTGATACAGGCTCGGAGTCCTCGGTGCAGAGTGAGCAGGGCCTGTGAGCGCCGCTCAGCCCATAGCTGTTCTAGCTGGTGCCAGCCCTGCTCCTGCAGTAGGACCTGTGGGCAGAGGCGTGCTGCGTGGGGTTGGGGAATGGAGAAACAGACAGGCACACGTCTGCTCTTCTCCTCTGGCCTCAGCCTCTCCACATCTGGTCACGCAATCTATCTAGGGTGCCAGCCAGCCCCACCCTATCTGCCCATCACTGAGAAGGACCGCTGTTGGTGTTTAATCCAGCAGGGGTCTTTCCTACTCCCTGGCACCTACACTCACCTGGGTGGCTCCGAGATGATAGACTGGAGACTCCGCCCCCAGCACATGGCTGAGGATGGTTCCACACCTCTCCTGGTCAGAGAGAGTTTCCTGGCTCCCTGATCCCAGGGTCCGGAACCTGTCCCAAGGGCATAGACATGAGGTGGAGAGAGCAAAGGCCATTTTAGACACTTGGCTGACAGCTGAACCCCTTGATAATTATTCAGTTCCTGGGTCAATCAACAGCTTGGGAAACCCCATGTCCTAGTTTCTGTTGTGGTGAGGGGACATCCTGAGAGGAGGCAGCTGCTGAGACAGGGGGCTTATTTGGCTTACAGTTCCAAGGCACAGCTCGCTGGTGCAGGGAATCAAGTCAGGAACTCGAAGCATCTAATCACACCAAACCACAGTCAAGAGTAGAGAGCCAGGAACACTTGGACTCAGGTAGTATTCACCTCTCATATACAATCAGGACTCCCTGTCTAGGGAGTGATGTGGGATGTTCTTCTGTATATGTGTTGCTTTTATTGGTTAATGGATAAAGCTGTTTTGGCCTATGGCAAGGAAGAATATAGCCAGGCTGGAAGAGATATGTAGAGAGTGTAGGCAGAGTCAGGGAGAAGCCATGCAGCTGCAGACACCAGAACCTACTGATAGGCTACAGCTTTGTGGTGATGCACAGATTGATAGAAATGGGTTAATTTAAGATATAAGAGCTACACTAAGGAGGCAGAGGCAAGCAGAACTTGGTGAGTTCGAGGCCTGTCTGGTCTATAGAGCGTGTTCCAGGACAGGCTCCAAAGCTACTGAGAAACCCTGTCTCAAAATAAATAAATAAATAAATAAATAAATAAATAAATAAATAAATAAATAAAAATGTAAGAGCTAGCAAAGAATATGCCTGAGTCATTGATCAAAAAGTGTTGTAATTAATATAGTTTCTGTGTGATTATTCGAACAAGCTATCTCTGTTTACAAGGGAATGGTGCCGCCTACCACAGGCTAAATCTTCCTACATTGATTAACAATTAGGACAGTCTTCCACAAAGACATCCCTACAGACAGGTGTCACCTGAACAGTATCTCATTAAGACTCTCTTCCTGTGGTGGTGGTGCATACCTTTAATCCCAGCACTCGGGAAGCGGAGGCAGGGGGAATCTCTGTGAGTTTGAGGCCAGCCTGGTCTACAGAGTGAGTTCCAGGACAGCTAGGGCTACACAGAGCAACCCTGTTTCAAGAAGAAAAAAAAAAAGATTCTCTTTCAGAGCCAGATGGATCATGGTCAGGAGCACTTACTGCCCCTATAGAGGACTCAGGCTCGGTTTCAAGCACACATGACAGTCAGTTTACAGTTGCCTATAATTTCAGTTCCAGGGGATCCAACCTGGCCTGTGCACATAGCTGCAGGCACATGATACACATACATATAACACACACACACACACTCACATATACTCCATTATAGCCAGGCAATGTGCTGACTCCCGGCAAAGAACTGGGAGGACAGACCTCTGCTCCGGGGAATGAGCAAGTTGTCAAACAGAAGAGATGGTGCCATGAGGCCAGACAGGGCTAGAGGAGCAACAGGATGTGACCCTGTGGCTTCTGTCTCTCCGGGGTACCTGCCACGGTGCCCCAGTGGGCTCAAAGCCTGACTGCAGAGGGCAGGGTAGTGGGTACAGCAGCTCATCAGTAGACCTGGCCAATATTCGGAAGACAATGTCCATCAGAACTTCCTGGAACAGGTGACAATCACTGGTTTGGCAAGTGTCCCAGGGCAAAGACGGAAGTTTCTCACCTGTCACCTTCTCTCAGCTCAGCCTCTAGCTCAGGGACCCAGGCACACACCACTCATCTACTTCCTGCTTCAGGCTCCACACCTCGGCCAGACTGTCCCTATGCTAAGACAGTTTCAGGCAAAGATGGTGGTTAGAGCCCTGAGGTGGAGCCTCAGAGGTGGAGGAGGAGCGGGTCCAGGCCAAGGCCAAACAGAGGACACCACAAAGAGCCACCCGCTTTCCTAGACACCTCTGAGCTCTCCATCAAAGGCTGTCCCACCCTCTCTGCACTGCATGACCTCTCGGCTCCCCATGGCTGCCACTGCACCTGCCATCCCTTCGCCATCTGAAAAGCTCTGTTGACTGTCTTTCCTTATCTCACTGACTCCGCCATGACTTCATGACACTTGCTACACAGCAGGGTCCCAGGGCAGGCAGGACCCCAGTCATCTCCAGCAGGGTATTAGCACGGAGGAGGTACAGTGTATACTGAAAAGAGCACGCACACACGTGTGTGCATGTGTGTGCACATGCATGTGTATGTGTGTAAGGAATCATAGCATGTTGGAAGTCAGGCCCGTGATACCTTCTCTACCAGGACTACATACCCGGGATTGTCTGCTGTCAGGCATTGGCCCCGGGCCCTCAGCTTCCTCACTACAGAATCTTACCTGGCCAGAAAGAGCCGGAAGGGCACTCGCACAGGGAAGTGGGCACTTCGGGTGCCTATGATCTCCAGGATGCCAGTCTGGCGCAGCTGCTCTGCCACATGTCCCACATCAAAGAGGCCTGGGAGCTAGAAGCCAGGGACACAGCCAAGGAGAGCTGGAGTCCGGGCATTAGGGCTGACAGGGTCTCAGAGGGAGGGAGGACAGAGAAGAGCAGGCCCCGGGTGAGGCTGGGGAAGGGAGCTCACCTTTCCAGGGGTGGGACTGAGACAATGGATGACATACAAGACACGGCTCCTGAAGAGCGGAAGGGGGTGGTCACAGACCAGACCACCGGCCACCACCTCCCCAGGGTCCAGTGGAAGGGTGCAGCTCTCACCTGCCGAGCCGGGCTAGCAGGTCCCCCAGGGACTGCTGGAATCGAGAGGCCAGGGTGGGTTTGCTCTGCTCTCTCTCTCTCTCTGGTTCTGCTTCCTGGAACAGGCTGCCCACAAGCTGTGGGGTGAAATGAGTCTCAGCTGTCTCCATCCTGGGCCTGTCCACACACCACACAGCCCCTGGGGAGCCAGGACAGGCACCCTCAACACTCGACCCCGCATGCTCATTCCTCCATCCAGGGTGCCACGGGAACGAGGAATAGCCCCTCAAGGCTTGATGGGGGTGGGGTAAGCTATGTGGGCCCCTGAAAGGAACGCCAGGTCACCTTCAGCTGGCTCTGTCCAAGCATCTCCACCATGGCAGAGTCCAGGTGGTCCCTGTTTCTGTTTATGAACTTGTGCACCTGCAAGAGAGGAGGCAGGTGGGAGGGCCTTCAGGAGGAGAGGAGGCAGGTGGGCCGCCTTGCAGGAGGCTGCTTGTGCACCACGCCTCAGAAAGAGGCAGGCCTTAGCTGGGCGGTGGTGGCGCACGCCTTTAATCCCAGCACTCGGGAGGCAGAGGCAGGCGGATCTCTGTGAGTTCGAGACCAGCCTGGTCTACAAGAGCTAGTTCCAGGATAGGCTTCAAAGCTACAGAGAAACCCTGTCTCGAAAAACCAAAAAAAAAAAAAAAAAAAAAAAGAGGCAGGCCTTCTCAGCTTCGCATAGTCTGGGCGTCTGGCCTTTCTGGTTCATCCCAGGAAACATGGGTCCATGCTTAGCAAAGCTGTCCTCTTCTGGGTCACATGCCACAGGACAGTTTTCCTACCCCTTCATCCCCTGCCTCCTCAGTATTCTCTTGCTTACGCTCATGTATTTCTTCCCCACATAAAACTCAGAATAGCGGGGCTGGAGAGATGGCTCAGTGATTGAGAGCACTGGCTGCTCCTCCAAAGTACTGAGGTTCAACGCCCACATCCACATAGCAGCTCACAACCAATTGTAACTCCAGTCCAAGACAATCTGATGCCCTCTTATGACCTGCGAAGGCACCAGGCACATCTATGGTACACAGACATATGTAGGCAAAACACGCATACATAAAGCAAAAATTAAAAAATGAAGGTGTGTGTGTAGGGGTAAGGGACAGTGTAAACAGAGACTGTTTGTTTCCCAGCCACTCAGACCTGAATAATCACACAGAAACTGTATTAATTACAACACTGCTTGGCCAATGACTCAGGCATACTTCTAGCTAGCTCTTACATCTTGAATTAACCCATCTCTATTCATCTGTGTATCACCATGAACCTAGGGCCTACTTTCTCCTTTGGCAGCTACATGGCATCTCCTTGACTCCACCTACCCTTTCTACATATCTCTTCCAGTCTGGCTATATTCTGCCCTGCCATAGGCCAAAATAGCTTTATTCATTAATCAATAAGAGCAAGATACACACATACATATATATATATAATATATATATTATATACACACAGAATATATATATACACAGAAGGACATCCCACATCAGGACAGGAGACATGACTCAGTGATTCAGAGATCAAACTGTGGCTGGGCGGTTGTGACATAGGCCTTAATCCCAGCATTTGGGAGACAGAAGCAGGTGGATCTCTGTGAGTTTGAGGCCTGCCTAGTCTACAGAGCAAGTTCCAGGATGGCTGAGGCTACCCAGAGAAACCCTGTCTCAAAAAGTCAAGAGAGAGAGAGACAGAGAGAGAGAAAGACAGAGACAGAGACAGAGAGGGAGCAAACTATATAACAAGCTGGGCCAGTCCGAGGACCCAAGTTCAACCCCAGGTATTCACACTGTGGAGGGAGAGAACCAGCTCCCAAAAGTTGCCCTCTGACCTCCACCCATGTGCTGTAGCATATTCAACTCCCCCATCCAATAAAAACAAATGTACAAAAATATCCACCGTGACTGGGAGGGGCTGACAAGGCCCCACCCCTTGCTGAGGACCTATGAAAAATAATTAATGCTCAGAACTGGGTGTGACCTGAAGCTCAGGTGGAGTCACGCTGTCACATCTTGGTAGGAATCTCCCTGACACTGTCACCTGGTGGGTGACTCAACTTGGGAAGGGCAGACACTAAGGTGACATGGCCTTACTGATTCACCCTGGAATCTGTGACCAAGAACAGATACCTGGTAGGTGACAGTCCCAGCATAGTGCCGCACGGTGAAGATGGGCAGGGGCAGCTGAGGTTTGGCATAGCTTGGGTGATCACCATGGTGATAGTGGCACTTCTGGAGGAAGGTGTGGTCTGTGGCCTGGTAAGGAAGGAGTCACACTGTCATCAGACTTTGGACATACTTGCTGTTCCTACCTGGAACTTGCTCCCTCCCGGAGACCCCAGAACCACACCCCTTAGACACAGGGAGACTGGTCTCCCCAAATCTCTTCCTCAGACAGGAAGTCAGTAAGTCTGTAGTGGAGCTGGGCAGCGGTGGTGCACGCCTTGAATCCCAGCACTTGGGAGGCAGAGGCAGGCAGATCTATGTGAGTTCGAGGCCAGCCTGGTTTACAGAGCGAGTTCCAAGACAGGCTCCAATAGCTACTGAGAAACCCTGTTTTGAAAAACTAAAAGAAGGAAAAAGAAAAGAAGAGAAAAGAAAAGCACATGCTCTCTTTTTTGATGAGTTCACATTTGGAACAATCAAGAACTACTTGAGAAAGTCAGGGTCACCTCAGGCACAGGAGCCACCTCCACCAGCCCTAGATGTGATGTTTCTGAGAAAGTCTGAGGGAATTGGAAGGAAACAGTTGGGGGCTTTGATGCAGATATCAAAACCATTCCAGGTAGGTCCCACGACAGCTTCTCAGCAGGTCCTTACAGGTTATGTCATAGAATCTGAGGGCTGGCAAGATGGCTCTACTCAGTGGCTAAGAGCACTGGCTGCTCTGCCAGAGAACCTGGTTCAATTCCCAGCTTCCACATGGATGATGGCATGCTGTTACCTCCAGTCCCTGGGAAACGGAGACCTTCTTCTGGTCTCCTCAGATACCAGGCACACACATGGGATTCAGACCAAAAACCCCCATACACGTAAAACAAATCTGACCTTTGCCCTTAGAGTGGTCCCTACATGCAAATCTGAACCTTCTTCCTTCAATGCCAGTGAACCACCAATAGAATCGGAGCCCTCAGACAGGCCCAGCCCATCTGCTGCTCAGTCTAGCCTAGAGGAGGGATATGTCACTGAGTGCAGTTAAGTGTGTCTGCTCACTCGAGGAGTTCAAATACAGGGGTGGATGTGTAACAGGGAGTAGTTACACTCGGTAGTCAGTGGTGAGTAACCCAGTAGTTACTAACCCAAGAAGCATTTGTAACTGGCTGTTGGTGGTGCATGTCTATAATCCCTGTACTTGGAATGTGGAAGCCTAAGGATCAGGAATTCAAGTTCAACCTACATTATATACATGGCTTCCTGTGTCAAAAATAAAACTAAGGGCTAAAGAGATGACTACAGGCATTTGCTGCTCTTCAGAGGTCCCAGGTTCTGCTCCCAACACCACCCACATAGCATCTCACAATCGTCCTAACTCCAGTTCCAGGGGATCCAACACCCTCTTCTGATTCCATGGTTCTAGGCATGCATATGCCCCCCCTCTCTCTGACAAGATAAAACATTCATACACACCAGGTGTGGTGGTGCACACCTTTAATCCCAGCACTTAGGAGGCGGAGGCAGGCAGATCTCTGAGTTCAAGGCCAGCCTGGTCTACAGAGTGAGTTCCAGGACAGTTAGAGCTACACAGAGAAACCCTGTCTTGAAAGAACAAACAAACAAACAAAAATATTCATACACTTAAAATTTAAAGTTTTTTTTAAAAAACACTTGGTGGGAGCCCAGGGCTTTCCCTCTTGAATGTGTCTTCTCTGGGTTGTGAAGGAAGGCTGGGTCTCTCTGGCCCCTATAACTTGTCTCCCAGGAGGCCCTGCTGGTTCCTTCCTGGCTGCTTAGAGCCCCCATTCCTTATCACTGACACTAAGCATCACTGACAGCTGGGGTACCTGGGAGAGCCATGTCTGGGCGTCCAGTATGCTCAGAAGGCTGTGGGGCTGGCCCACCAGGAGGTCCAGGCAGGACTCCCTCGGAGGCTGGGTTATGGGCACCCAGCTCAGCATCTCCCGCTGGCATTCCTCCTGGAAACAACCAGTATTTGATAACTCGAAGCCCACGTTTGTGAGGGCAGAGAGAGGTCACCGAGATCCCCCTCCTCTTACATATGTAAGAGGTTAAGAAGGATGGACCCTTCCCACCCACTATGGAAAGGGGTTTTGGGGTGGGATTTCCTATGCACTTCTTTGGCCTCTGTGCTGAGCAGTGTGCTCCATCACCTGCAGGTCTGTGCCCAGCTCCCTACCTCCTCCTGGGCCAGCAGCTTCTGGCTGGAGAAGAGCTGCAGGCGCTCGCTGGCCAGGTTGCTGCACAGCTGCTCCAAGCCGTTCACCCGCAGTGCCTGGGCCAAGTGAAGGAGGATCTGCTGCGTAGGAGGTGGGGGCCGGGCAAGTGGGGCTGCCCCTCCCTTCTCTCCGGGGTCCAGGGCTCTAGCAGGAGTGGTGCCCCAGAGCTGAGACTGCAACCAATGGGGACAAGCGCAGCCTATGCGCTACCTTAGACCTGCCCCACTGTCTGTCAGTCGTCCCTCCAGCTCTCTACATTCCTGCCCTCTGCCTCAGTAGCGCTGCGAGCCATCCTGAGAGGGTCTGGAGGGTGCATCTTCCTATAATTCCATAGCCTCACAGGTTGGTCCCCCTGGCTGCCACCTCCAGGAAGACTTTCTGCCTTCCTCCCCTGCTCTCTGCAACCTCAGCACACAGGGCTCAAGGCAAGCAGGACACTCACTACCTTAGCACAGCTGCACACACCTGCAAACACACAGCAGAACACACATGCATACAAGCCTTCCCATCCAGGGCAGAAGTGACAACTGACAACATTCTAAAGAGGGCAGGACACACAGGCCAGCGAACAATGACCATCCAGGAACTGGGAGTGGCTTGCCTCCTTTCTCTAAGCCCCTTTATTGCTGGCCCTTCCCCACAAAAAGAGGTGACTCTTGAGGAAAGGGCACACAGCTGTGACAGTTCTGGAAGATTGGACAGGGTCTACTTCTTCCCTTCTTGCTATGTGGGAGGTTAGGTCGTAGACAGGCCCAGCCTAAGGTGGCCATGCAGGACAGAACTCTCCAGAAGCGGCTCCAGAACAAGACAGAGCAGGGCAGGACTCTAGCTGTAGAGAGCTAAGATCGCCTACTTTACTGTTTGGGGACACTGACCTCAGAAGGATTAAGTAGCTGCACAGCCAGCAAGGGAGGGCAGGACGAGGCAGAGGACACTGGGGCTTGTGGTGGGCTCCAGCCCCTCCCAGAGGGAACCCAGAAGTGCTCCCAGCCCCAGCTGGGAAAGGCAGATGTGATGAGGCCATCTTCCTCCCAGGAAGATGTAGACGGAGTAAGTGGACCAACCGAGAGCCCCAAGATTCCCTGCCAGCCTCGACCAGACTCTAAAGATCCAAGAGGCAGGACCTGTTCCCTTTCCAACCTGGTGCCTCCTCGTTCCCACCCAGGGACAAGCAAGGATTCCACTCAGTATCCCCAGAAGGAGCAAGCAAAGTCACAGTTCAGACAGGCACGCGGTGTAGACAGGAAAGGGCCAGGGTCGGCACAAGACACTCAAGTTCTCAGCACTAAGGAGATTTATTTGCCCCAGAGGGTCAAAGGACAGGAATAAGAGACAATGACCTGAGACAGAGGACAGGGGAGAAGGGAAAGGAACAAGGGAGTGGAGGGAGGGACAGAGGACTACCCCTGGATAGAGAGGAGACAGTCGTGGCCCACAGGCAAATGGCAGTTTATAAAAGTTAAAGCAGAAACCCTGCTAGGTTGAGTTGGTTTGTTTTAATTGGGCATGCTTACTAGGTGAGCCAAAAGGGGGGCTTTTGGTTGCTGGACTTAAATACTTTGATCGCTGGACCTTGGTAATCAGCCTCAGGAGGAGGACGTGACTTAATAAGGGAATTGACCTTGGTGGCTAGCTTTAGGACTGTAATCTAAAGGTTTCTAACAAGGGGGAGAAGGTTAAAAGGCAAAACCTTGGGCCCGCTAGAGCCCTCCAGGGAGGAGCTGGAATGAGATGGGTACCACCTGCCCTGCCCCTCCCCCTTCCAAAGGGTGACCTCAAAGCCATAGACGTCCACGACAGTGATGATGCCCACACCGGCTGCCGCCTTTGGTGGAGCCAGCCGCACATTGATCTGCTTCAGAAGCCAGTTGAAGAGCCTTGTGTACAGGGTCTTGGCTAGGGCATCCCTGCAAATGTCATAAGTGAGCCTCACCCAGCAGAATGCCGCACCTGGCTCCACTCTCCGGTCCCCCCAGGTTACCTGGCATCGATAGCACTTTCCACTGGCAGAGATCTGGAGACCCGGCCATAGGGTGTGTCCTGGAGACCGAGAAATGCACAGGAAGTTGGGACCATACCCACAGGTGCTTCAGGTTGCTCCTCCCACCTTCCCAGCACCCTTTGGGCTCACCATGACCCTCTTGGTGACTGCCCCGTCTAGGCACTCTGGTGGCACCTGTAGCAGCCGGGCTGCCAAGTGAATCTCAGCCCAGCTGGACACAGCAGCCACCTCTTGGGACTCCCGCTGGACAGAGGGGAACAGAAAGAGCTTTGCTTGTGTGATGGCACAGCCTTGCTTTCTCCAGCCAGCTGCCTGTTCCTCCAGGGCCAACAGCAGCTATCTGTGGTGGTCACACTGTTAATCTCAGCACTTGGGAGGCCGAGGCAGGCAGATCTCTGTGAGTTTGATGCCAGCCTGGGCTACAGAGTAAAACTCTGTCTCAAAATAAAGAAAGGGCCAACAGCATCCGAGGCGCTCTGGACTGCGGTGAGCCAGGCTCTGGGCTGAAGGCCTCAGGGGGAGCCTGACTGTCTCTTCTTAGTGGCCTGCAATTCCGGTCAGTCCCTTCTCTTTCTGACCCTCTGCTGCCTTATGACTAGAGAGAAAACAACACTCCTTAGGACACAGTGTTGACATGAGTATCGAGTTTCTTTTACAAAGTGTCAAGGGATCTTCATTGACATCACCAGGTAATGGCTTCTTGGTTGACTCCAGGAGTTCCTAAGGGTGACAGCTGAGGAGTGTAGAAGGGCCTGGGCTCACTTTTCTTGTCTAAACCATAGGGATCTGCCTCCTTCCAGAAGCAGCCCAGAGTTCTATGATTTTCCACACACAGTGACTTGGCATCATCACTGCACTGATTGCACAAACTGCCCACCACTGCCCATCCTGTGTGCTCACCGGTCCCATCACAGGCGAGCCCACCTCTGAGGAAGAGAAGCAGATGTTTCCCAGGTGCAGGATGGTGGCCAGCACAGCCCAGACTTCAGTCAGCTCCTCTGCACACAAGCCCAGCACCCGCAGGGCCTTCACCAGCCCTTTGAAGTCCTGAGCATCCTCTTTGTCCTGGAGCCTGCAGGCTCGGCCCTGCAGAGCACAGCAGGCTTGTGGTGGGGCAGCTCCTGGGATCCCCACAGCATCCTGAGAACCCTGGGCGCACATCCATGAGAGCCTTGGTCCTACCTGATTGAGGTAGTAGTAGGCCTCAGGTCCCTGCAGAGAGAGCTTCTCACGATCCTCGGAGTCCAACCCTGCCAGCAGCTCATAAAAAACATGGAAGCTTCGTTCAGCCTGGGCCTTGGGGAGAGAAACTGGCTTGGGGGTGGGGCAGGACTTGGGGGCTTTGGTTCCTCTGCCTTCCAACTTTCAGCACTGGGGAAGAGTGGGCAGGAGGCAGGCAGGTCCTTACCTGAAACACCACTCTAGAGGTCTCAAGCAGATAGTGGATCACAGAGGCGCCTACCGTGACTCCCCTGTGGGTAAAAGGCAGGGTAGGCACGCCCAGGGGCACTTTCCAGGGGCTGAGGCCAAAGGCGGTATCCCAGCGCCCAAGAGGAATAACCCATGGCAGGTGTCACTGTGCCCACTGGGCCTCCGTCACTCACTGCTGCAGGCAGAGGCAGAACTCCTGACCAAAGCGGCTGGCATTGGCGTTGAGGATGGTCTTGGCATGGCCAAAGCTGCTGAGCACGGGCAGTATGTCTTCCAGCTGTGTGAGGGTTGGAACATTCTTGCGTACCTAAAATGGCCATAGTACCCACTACTGAGGGTTCTTGATACCGCTAGCTATGTGGGCCCGTGTGGGATCAGTCCTATCAGAATCTGCTCCCCCCAAATTTAAAAGAGCTGAGGGTGTAGCTCAACTTGTAGAGCACTCTATGACACGCACAAGGCTCGGGCTCAGTCCCAGCCCCATGGAAAACTGGGTGCTGGGTGCACACCCTTAACACTAGCACTCAAGAGGTACAGGCAGGAGACTCAGAAGTTCAAGGCCATTCTCAGCTACCTAGGAAATTCTAAGCTATGCTGGGCTACCTGAGACCCTATTAAAAAAATAAAATAGTCAGGCATGGTGGCTCATGTCTTTAATTCCAGCACTCAGTAGGTAGAAGCAAAAAAAAAAGTAAAAAACAAGAAAACTACCACCAACAAAAACAATAAATAATAAAGTAGGGGCTGGAGAGATGGCTCACTGGTTAAGAGCACTACTTGCTCTTCCAAAGGTCCTGAGTTCAATTCCCAGCAACCACATGGTGGCTCATAACCATCTGTAATGAGATCTGGTGCCCTCTTCTGGCCTGCAGGCAGACATGCAGACAGAATACTGTATACATAATAAACAAACAAACAAACAAATCTTTTAAAAAATATTGGGACTGGAGATATGGCTCAGAGGGTAAGAGCATTGGCTACTCTTCCAGAGGTCCTGAGTTCAATTCCCGGCAACCACATGGTAGCTCACAACCATCTGTAATGAGATCTGGTGCCCTCTTCTGGCGTGCAGGCAGAACACTGTATACATAATCAATCAATCAATCTTAAAAAAGAAAAATAAATAATAAGGTAAAAAGGCCCAACCCTACTCCCCTGTATCAGGGAAATCTTGGGGCTGACCCATGAGAAGCCAGTCTTGGAGGAATGGCCTGAGAGGTGTGACCTGTAGCTTCCAACCATACCTCACCTGAGCCCCTCCAGCCTCCGTCTGCTTCTGCCCCAGGCTGCTTAGAAACTCCACAATCCTTTTGGCAGCTTCCGTCTTCCCTGAGCCACTGTAGCCCCTGAAGGAGGGGAGGAGCTAAGGATGGGAGGGAGCACGTAGGATTGCCCATTAAGCCAGGAAGAGCGTTATAGAAGTGACTCCATGGAGAAGTGACAAGGGGAAAGAGAATAGGCCAGAAAGAAGTGTTGCACAAGGATACTCAGGGTGGCCTCAGGACAGTCCCGAGGATGTCTTCCTGAAGTGGTGCCCAGCAGTGCATAGTTAGGAGGGTATGTGGGTTCAGGCAAGCAAGGCGGTCATGACTCACCCCAGCAGGATGCAGGGGTCCTGTCCAGGGCTCTGAGACAGGCTATAGGCTGCTGCCCCAACAGCAAAGATGTGCCTGGGTGGGAGGACGGCAGAGGGATGAGAAGGTGCCGGAGAGGGTTGTCTGGGCTCCGAGGAACAGGCGATGTGCCCACAGGCCCTGGACTCACTCAGTAAGACACACAAGCAGGGAGTTAAGCCCAGGGGGAAAGTTACATACGGTGTGGTGTTCTGGGCCTTCCTGGGATGGTAGCTGCTTGAGATCTCAGGTGAGAAGAGAGGCAGTGGCTGGTGGGGGTTCAGTGCAAGCAGGAGGGGCCCCCCAAAAGTCTGGTAAAGAAAGCAGAAGCAGGGAAGAAGGAATACAAATGGGGGGGACTCTGACGTACCCCAGACCAGTCTCTCATGCATGTCTTGTGGGACCCCAGGTAGAGCTGATTTTACGCTCAGTCAAGGGATGAAAAGAAGCCTCAGGGACACCAGGGACTTCCTGCCCACAGACGAAAGGGACTCCAGCCGTGTCCCTTCACTGAGGTTGCCTTACATAGATGCGGCCCAGGTGGAACCTCTTCTTAAGGCAGAGTAGCACGGAGCTGTCACACACCAGCCTGTGGGGACAGCAGGGCTGGGGTAAGTTGCTGGGACTGGCTCCCGGGCTAACTCTGTTACTTAGCTTTAGGGGACCTGTGCAAACATCCAGCTGGGGTCTTCAGTTGCTGTCCATTCCCTGGGGGGAGAAGGGGTCTCTGTGCCAGCCAGGAAAGGAAGTCCCTGTCTGTCCTGGTGCTCTGAGGCCAGAGCATCAAAAGTTACACTCCTGCCTGGAAAGTTTGGCTAGTCTTTAACAAAGACAAACAGGGCGGGAGCATGAGGGGTGGGGTGGGTGGGGGATGGTGAGCAGCAAGAAGGCTAAGAGGTGCCGGGCGGTGGTGGCGCACGCCTTTAATCCCAGCACTTGGGAGGCAGAGGCAGGCGGATCTCTGTGAGTTCGAGGCCAGCCTGGTCTACAAGAGCTAGTTCCAGGACAGGCTCCAAAGCTACAGAGAAACCCTGTCTCGAAAAAACCAAAAACCAAAAAACAAAAAAAAAAAAAAAAAAAAAGAAGGCTAAGAGGTAAAAGTGCTTTCCCCAAAGCCAGAAACTACAGGGTGGGAGACAGTCAACTTCTGCAAGCTGTCCTCTGACTTCTGCATGTGGACTGGGGCACTCAAGAGCTTGCCCCACCAATAAAAAAAAGATTTGTTGACTCCCCATGGGAGTCCTTACCCTTGGGAGGAGCAGATGGGGAGTAGCGGGGTTGGGGACAAGTGAGGGGGCAGGAGGAGGGATGGGGGAGAATTGTGGTTGGAATGTAAAATGAATTTTTTTTAAAAGGGGGGCTGGGGTTATATAGATCAGGACCAAATGCACAGGACCCCTAGGTTCAATCCGTAGTAAGCGGGGGTATGTTGGAGCTTTGGAAGGGGCACCTTTCACCCCGAATCTGTCTTTCTATGAGGTAAAAGTCCCTTGTTGAATCAGCAAGGGTGCATACGATTTTCAAAGGTTCAAGGGCGGGATGGAGTACAAGGCACTAGCCAGGAGAGGTCGATTTGGCGCTATGCCCCTCACCGCAGCCGAGCGAGGTCTTCAATGTCTTCCAGGCCCTCTGGGAGACTCATGGCCTTAGCACCCGGGAAGGGTAGCATCTCTAGGTCCTTCCGGAGGCTCAGTTCCAGGTCCCTTTCCAGTGCTGCTTCAGCGTCATCCTCTGGCTCCCACCGCTCGCTTGGGGACCTGCAGGGGCTGTTATGCCTTAGGCGAGTCTCCAAGGTAAGTTGAGGCAGCAGAGAATCAGAGCCAAGCTCAGGGTCTACGCAGGGAGTAGAGCCCTGTGCCCAGTGCACCGGAGTCTCCACTTCCAAGGTCTCTGGCTCTGCTTCGCTCCGGTTCTCATCTGGTGGGGTCCCACTAGGGGAAGACGGAGAAAAGGAGGGAGCCTGGCCGGACCTGACAACCCCTTCTTCACTAGCTCCTTGCTCCTCCCTGTCTTCTGTAGGCCCTGCAGGAGACGAAACGTGGCCTTCCCCAGTGGGGGCGTCCGTAGATGCTCCTGAGGTGCTGCTGCACGACTCCTTCTCCGCATTATGGACCTGGGGGAAGACCACCGCGAACTTTGGATCTGAAGCTGCATCCTCGACGACGGCTGCACCGGCTGAGCCTGAGCTAGTCAGCGCCTGCGGAGAGCCCAGACTGCCGCCAGGGGGCGCCCGCGACGGTCCACGGAGCACCGCCCGGCAGGCCAGGCTTATGGCCCGCCAGCGCGGTAGCCCAGGCGCCCCGCCCCGCGCCTCGAGCGCCCTCTCGCGGCCGCGCTCCTCCTGCTCCTGCAGGCTCGCCCTGCGCGCATCACCCCGACGTTGCTCCAGACGCAGTCGCAGCCAGCGCAGGAATCCCAGGGCCCGCGCCACACGCTGCAGCCGCGCCTTGAGGCCCATGTGGAGGCCACCCGCGAGCTGGGGAGACGCGCCAGTCGGGACCCTGGCGCGCAGCCTGCGGAGCACCACGAGTGCAGCCAGCGGCGCCGGGTCCCGGGGTCGTCGGTCCCCTGCACCTGCTCCTTCTTTGGCTCCCGTGTCTCTTTCGCTCACAACCACTTGCACCTTCCCCGCCACCTCTCCGACCGGGAGGCGCTGAACCCTGGGGGGCTCCGCTGTCTCAGGCTCAGTGTCCTGCAGCTCAGCCTTTGGCTGGGCCTCGACGCCACTGGTGTCTGCGTTCGCTCTGGAGTCCCGAGGACCCTGAGAACCCCTGGGGGTGCTTGCACAGCTGCTTTCGAGGGAGCTGGAGGCTGCGGCTTCCCTGCTCAGCTCTGTCTCCTGGGACTCAGGGATGCGGCTTGAGGTTCCTGGGGTCTTCCGAGGGCGACGTCTGTGCCCGGGCCACCCGGGACTTGAGTCTGTATCTGTCTGGGAATCATCACTCGTTCCCTGAGACCCTGTCCCCGACGGCCCTTCCCTGCTCGAGAGCTCCAAGGCCAGACCATCATTGCCCTGATGGTTGTTGTCCATTGACTCCGGTCTTCTGATAAGGGCGCCTTCTGTGCTCGTGTCAGAAGGCTCCGTCTTGATTTGCCGCTCCGAGGCTCCACCACCCTGGCTGCTGCTGTCCAGGGCCTCGTGGTGTTCACTGTCCAGGCATGAGCTGCCACCATCGCCTCCCGACGTGTCCCCGTCCCTGCCAGGAGTCTCTCCACGGCCTTGCAGAGCCAAAGGTCTCCTCTCCTTTCCTTTCCTGCGGCGGCCGCGTTTGATGGTCCACTCTTCTCCAACGTGTCTCTGTTCCTCGGGGAGCTCCCCACGACTATGCCCGGGCTCACGGCTCCCCGTGGACCTGTGGCCCTGACGCTGCGAACTGCCCTGCCTCTCCTGGGTCTCCAGTGATGTTCCAGTCCCTGCATTTCTGCAGCGGTGGCTTGCCTCTTCAGTGGGCTTCCTGCGGCCTCCAGCGGTGGCATCCGGCTCCCTAATGGGCCTGGTTTTGTGGGCTTTGCCGCGGGCAGGCCTGCGACTGTGGCTGGGGGCGCCGTCAGCGCTGGCGGACCCTGACTCCTGCTCCGCTGAGGCTGGCCTCCCGGGTCGAGCCCTTCGCTGGGGCGCTTTGCCCTTGCTTCCGCCCATGACTGCCTTCCTTGCTCCGTTTGCTTTCTGATCTAACTACCCATGGTTGCCCTGAGGTCTCGGTGCTCCAGCCAGGTTATGGGCTCAATCTGTCCGGAGTCTCCCCTCTTAGGCAGCAGCATCAATAATGCAGGAGGCAGCGGGTCCTGACCCCTTTGGTCAACAATGGAGCGGAGGCCGTGGAAACAGGAGATGCGGCAGCTGTGGACAAAGGCCGTGGACAGGGCAACGGCGCCTGGATTCCTTGCCAGGCAGGTGAGCCTGGCACCAGGTCAGACAGAGGAGTCCAGGCTCGATTTCAGTCTCACTCTGCCAAGAGGGGCAGAGTGAAGCCCGTCTGCCTGGGGGTCTTCCAAAAGGCTGGGACCACGGCTACGGAAGCGTGCAGGGGACAGCCGGGAGTTTCGTTCTTTTCTATCGGGAAATACAATTTACTAAAAAGTACATATGCTAGGAGTATGTAAAAAAGCCTGTGCACCCCCGTGGAGTTATGGAACAGAATTAGACTCGTTGTGAATGAAATCAAACAGCCTTCCCTAGAAGAGCAGCCAGTGCTCTCAAGCCCTGTCATCGGCCTCGAAGGCAGCTTTCCCACAAGTGGAACTTAGCTCACAGATCTTTGTGGATTCATTTCCCCCATCGTGGGGGTGGAATCCAGGGAGAGCCCTGTGGATTCCAGGCAAGTTCTCCGCTACATAGCACCACATCCGGGCCTCTCCACTTGTGTTCAGTCAACAGCTTACTTTGGAGGTTTTTAGAACACACATTGAGAAGCCCAGAGGTGGCTGCACCTCCCAGCACTCCGGAGGCAGAAGCAGGCAGATTGTGAGAGGCCAGCTTGGTCTACATAGTGAGTTCCAGAACAGCCAGAGCTACACAGAGAAACCCTGTCTTAACAAAGGACACAAGCAGGGCTTCTATCCTCTTCCTTTCCCGCTGCACAGTTTCATGAATTAATGCACTATACTTTAACCAATTGTTATTGATAGATTTCTTAAATTTCTACTTATTTTGTGTGTGTATATATTTATATACATGCACACATGTGCACACATGGGTACCACAGTCCCTGTGTGGGGTCAGAGGACAGGCAGCTTGGACCTTATGGGTCCTGGGGGTTAACCCAGGCTGTGAGGCATGCCAGCTAACTTGTAGGCCCTTTGATGGCTTTTTTTTTGTTTGTTTGTTTGTTTTTTGAGACAGGGTTTCCCTGTAGTTTCTAGAGCCTGTCCTGGAACTAGCTCTTGTAGACCAGGCTGGCCTCGAACTCAGAGATCTGCCTTCCTCTGCCTCCCGAGTGCTGGGATTAAAGGCGTGCGCCACCACCGCCCGGCTCTTTGATGACTTCTTAAAGATTTTATTTTTATTTTACTTTTTGAGATGGGGGTCTCTCTACATAGACCTGGCTGTCCTGGAATTCACTGTGTAGACCAGGCTGGCCTCAATCTAATTTAGAGATCAGCCTGCCTGCCTCTGCCTCCCAAGTGCTGGGATCAAAGGTGTGAACCACCACTGCTCAGCTACTGTTTCTCCATGTAGCTTTGGAGCCTGTCCTGGCACTTGCTCTGTAGACCAGGCTGGCCTCGAACTCACAGAGATCTGCCTGCCTGCCTCTGCCTCCCAAGTGCTGGGAGTAAAGGCACACGCCACCACCGCCTGGCCTGGATTTTTTTTTAAGTTGTTTTTTTTTAAGATTTATTTATTTATTATGTATACAACATTCTGCCTCGATGTATGCCCGCACGCCAGAGGAGGGCGTCAGATCTCAGTACAGATGGTTGTGAGCCACCATGTGGTTGCTGGGAATTGAACTCAGGACCTCCGGAAGAGCAGCCAGTGCTCTTAACCTCTGAGCCATCTCTCCAGCCCCTGGATTTTTTTTTTATTAAATTTATTCATTTATTTTACATCCTGACTGCTGTTTCCTCTTCCTCCCTCTTTTCCCATTCCCTCCCCCTGAATTTTTTTCAAACTGAGTTGATGCCACCTCTTCTTATCTTTTGAGAGAGGTGGGGAGATGGATCAGTGGTTAAGAACACTTGCTGCTCTTACAGTGGACCCAGGCTGGGTTTTCAGCACCCATGTGTGGTTCAGAACAATCTAAAACCCAGTTCCAGGGGATCCAATGCCCTCTTCTGACCCCGGAGGCCAGCAGGCACACACCCAGTACACAAACATATGTTCAGGCCAAACACCCATACACATAAAGTAGGGAATCATCCTTTGCTTATGTTATAAACAGCCCTGGGGTAAAATTTCATCCAAGTAGAATTAACTCCTAGGATGGGACTTGCTGGGCCATAGTGCTGGGCGTGCTTGTAATTTTGAGATTCTTAAATTTTCTTCTATATAGAGGTTGTGCCAGTTTACAGTCAGGAGGAGGAAGCAACTGTCCCCAAAGACCACGAGCTCATGGGCAACACCACGTGCCAGCAGACAGCCACACGAGGCAATACCCGCTGCCCACATATCTCTTCAAAGGGCTGTGCTTCCAGT
The DNA here is from genome assembly GCF_903992535.2 of Arvicola amphibius. Classification (NCBI taxonomy): domain Eukaryota; kingdom Metazoa; phylum Chordata; class Mammalia; order Rodentia; family Cricetidae; genus Arvicola; species Arvicola amphibius. The sequence continues at coordinate 6,051,289 of NC_052050.1, forward strand.
AAAAAGGAGAACGTTCATGCAGGGGATTCTCACGCAGCAAGGAGAGCCACATAGGAAGTACCAGGGATGACATGGGTAATCTTGTAAACAGAATGGTGTGTGAAAGCAGCCAGGCACAGAAGGGCATGCAGCATGGGATTCTATTGGTAGACAGGACAAACACGGGTCTACAGCAGGACCCCAGGGTACATATGATGCTGTGTGCTCAGTTTATGGAGATTTATCCAGCTGATGACTATGACCTATGTAGGACTACTATGATTTCCTAAAGATATCATGGAGAAAGAGTCCTGCACAAACAATAGCAAATCCCACCCATGGGCTTAGCATGTCCTCGGCAATTTTTAACAGTTTGTTATGAACTTACTGAATCCCTGGGGCAGGAACTACACAGATGTACTCTGAGGTCACAGCTGATAAACTGCCATGCGATCCCAATCTAGCTCAAAGCCCTCGCTGGAGAATCAACATCACTGACCAAGGGACTCTAGTTTCTTGTTGTCCCTTTTCCAGCATGTCCTGTGGGCTCTTGGACAGACTCTTACAAATGGAAGACTCTGTGCTACCATGGACTTTCTGGTTCTCCTGGTGATTCAGAAGTAATATATAGTATATCGGTAAATGGTTGTAAAGATTTATCTATGTGTGTGGGTATGTTCACCTGAGCACAGATACCCTCAGAGGCCAGAAGAGGGTGACAGATCCCCTGGAACTGGAGTTACAGATGGTTGTGAGTCACAATGTGAGTACTGGGAATCAAACCCAGGTCCTCTGGAAGAGCAGCCAGTGTTTTTAACCAGTGAGCCATCTCTCCAGCCCCCATACTCTATTACTTGAAAATCTCACCCAGGAGAAGACATCCTGCCTGGTCCCTCCCAAAGAGAACGTTCAGATAGAAGCATGGCTTAGAGCAATGACTTTCCTCCAGGGTGGACAGCCACCATCTTGGGGCATGCTGCTACACCCCCCCGCAAAAAAGCATCTTGGATATTTTTTCTGTCAGCTTAGGAGGCTGTATGTGAATCTACTGGTTTTTTTTTTTGTTTTGTTTTGTGTTTTAATTTTTTATGATTTAACTTTATTTTATGTGAATTGGTGTGAAGGTGTCAGATCCCCTGGAACTGGATTTTCAGACAGTTGTGAGCTGCCATGTGGTTGCTGGGAACTGAACCCGGGTCCTCTGGAAGAACAGTCAAAGTTCTTAACTGCTGAGCCATCTCTCCAGCCCGTTTTTTTTTTTTCCCTTTTTTAAGACAGGGTTTCTCTGTTTATCTTTTTGGCTGTCCTGGAACTCACTCTGTAGACCAGGCTGGCCACAAACTCAGAGATACACCTGCCTCTGCCTCCCAAGTGCTGGGATTAAAGGCGTGTACCACCATGCTTGGCTGAATCTACTTATATTAGAATTATCGTCTGCAGTCTCATGGCCCCACATTAAATGCTCTGCTGGCCACTCAGGCCCTGGAGGGCCTTCCAGCCCCGCCGTCGAGGAAGAGCCGGGGCTGCAATATGTAGGTTTAAACTAAATCTCTTATTATTTACTAACTCGGTAAGTCAGAAGTAGGGGTGAAAACCTGCTAGATCAGAGAAGCTGAGAAGCAACCGGTTGACCTTCCTTTTTGGCTGGAAAGCCAGCAAGAGATGTGTCTCAAAGCCAAAAGGAGGCACCACACTCAAGTCCCTGCCCTTCCCTTCCTGTGTGTCTTCTGTATCCAGATTGCTGGCTTCTAGTCACTAGCTCCACCCCGATGCAAAGTAAACTTTATTTAACAGTCTTGGGAATGTCACAGTACGATCAAAATTCCTGCAACACGTCCCTGCTGGGCTTGTTGGCAGTTTATATCCCGTATAAAGGGGTGGAGTGGGGTATGAGATTCTTGTCCAAGTATCCAGTTGCCCCTACTACCCTTGGAGGAGAAACCATTCTGGGTTCCCCACCAGCATGCGGTCTCTATTACTACAGGGAAGTTCTCACCCTTGCTGGGTAAAGGCTTTTTAGGGGCAGTCTATTGAGGGGAGGAGCACCCACACCTCTGTAGGTAACCCCTCACCTGTGCTCTATAAGAAAGTCCAATAAACCGCATTAGTGCACCCAGGGCGGGCTTTGGCAGGCCATGTCTCTGTTATTGGGACCTTAGGAGGAGGGACAGATGATGTTTGCACTCTTGGAAGGCATTTTAGCAACATTTGATGATTCAAATACGTAAAGAAGAGGTTCTCTAAGCATCTCCAAGCTGGTAGACTTAAGCCACCGAAAAACTCGTCCTCAGGCTGTTCCAGTGAAGACATAACAAGGTATTTATTAAAAACTCTGCTTTACTCAGAGGCAGTTACAATTTATAATTTAAAACCAACCCGCTACAAAAGGGGGTGGGGGGCGGAGAATAAAAACTGTGCAAGACAAAAGGACAAGACACACAGAGGCCCAGGAGGGGCAGCCCAGGGTGGGGTCTCTCCTCTCCCGAGGCCAGGAGCAGCAACAGGGTGGTGACCAGGGTAGACCCTGGCCAGGCTCGGGCTGGAAAGGCCCTCAGTAGTGTGTTCATCTTACAGCCTGGATGCTATCCCTTCACTCTGCTGTGGAAGGACACGGGGAGACAGTGGGTCAGGACCACCCAGGCAGGATAGGGTACCATAGTCAACCACCCTGAGCCCCCATACCATTGGTGCTTTCCAGGGCTAAGATGGCCCTGCAGGCCTGCTGGGCCCTGAAAGGGTGGCAATTAACGCTTTTCTTCCTGCAGTGCACCCCCGCCCCGGGCAGCAGGCCCTCTCCTCCCCTGGGGTGCCCAGAGCCCTACCTTCCCCATTGCTGAGGCTGCATCCCACGGCCACGCGGTGAGAACGCCAATTACCATAGCTCCTGAGGGGGCAACACAGGGAGATCACCATCCATGCGTGGTGGCCTCATCCTCCATGTTCCCACACTCTCCCGGCGCTGTAGTGACTTACCCCTGGTTCCCCTCCAGCGTGCTCTGGATTTCCTTTAGGACCCCTGTTAGGTAGGAGAGACCCAGTGAGACCTGCAGGGATGGGGTGCCAGACAGGCTTGTCTCCTGGCTTCCTCTGACCTCTAAGCTCTGCCCTGTACCCCAAGACATGCCCCCCCTGTGAGTCTCACCAACCCCCACATTGACTCACACTCATCGTTGAGAAGAGCGTGCTCCATCACTGGGCCGGGCTTCTTCTCTGGAAGGCAGAGTGGTCAGGTGGGGCCTGTCCTGGGCCCTCTGCCCAGCACTCTCATTACAGGGGTAAAGGGAGTGAGTGCTGGAAGCCAGAGCCCCAGATGTAGGAGACAGACCGTCCCTTCCTGCTCCCCGTCTAAGCTCTTCCCTCTCACTTACCCTTAGCCCCTTGCCTCCCTTTCTCCCAGGCTAGCCCACCGGGTCCCAGAAGAGGCCTGTCTTACCTTCCCCGTCACTTTGGCTTCTGGAGTTCCTGTGGAGAGGTAGACAGTAAGGGCTGGGGACCACTAGGCTCTGAAAATCTTGGTCCCATGAGGTGGGTGAGGCCAACCTGCTTGACCAGGTCTGAGCAGGGGAGGAGCGGCCCAGTCAGCAGTTGCCTCAGAAAGAGCAAGGCTGCAGAAAGGCCTCTGGGCCCTCATCCTCACCTGACTTGGCCTGAGGTCCTTTTAGGGTCTGTGTTGTTGCCATTACTGGGGTGGCTGTGGTTCTTGGTTTTGGTTGAATCCACTAAACACCGGGGCTCAACCAGCCACTTGGTAGAGAGAGAAAAGCGCTCGAACTCTGAGGGTGATATCAGGTAGAAACCTGAGGAGAGGCAGAGAATGTCAGCCCAGGGCTCCTAGGCTCCTGTGGCTGTGGCGGGGCCTCCCTCCCAGGGGGACAGGGACAGAGCCTCCTTTGATGCTCTTTACTCAGGGCAGAGCCAGCCTGGCAGAGCTCCACATCTGAGCGGCTCTTGCCCCTCCATTCCCTGATGGTGCCTGAGAGACCCTCTCACCCAGCCGCGCCCCATTCACTGAGGCCCCAGTCCGTGCCTGCACACCTTGGCCATATTTGGTGAAGACACAGGAGGCAATGCCACTGACGTCCTCCCGCCGGATGCAGCTGTACCGCACCTGGGGCTTGAGCAGGGGCACTGAGACCACCTGGATGTCACCCAAGTTGGTGAGCACCGCCAGGTGGTGCTCCCCGTAGTCCTCGGCCCTGCAGCTGCCAAAGTGAGCAACGCCAACTCTTCGTACCCGTGAGCCCTCCAGGGCCGTCAGTTTCAGCTTCAGCTTGGCGCTCACCTTGGGCAGCGTGAATACCTGGGCACATGTGGCAGTTGGCCATGAGTCACACCATAACCGGGCTGTGGTTCTCCTACCCATTACTACCACGGGGATCTTGTCCTATAGCAGGTACCTCACAGTGTACAACAAGCTCATCTGAATCCTATTGTCCCTCAGCTCTCCAGATGCAAATCTTGGGCCCGGAGGATACAAGGCCACTGACATCTAGTTTGGGCATTCTGTACCTCCCACAGATGTGGGGTTTGCCCCAGTGTTTCTACGTCTGACCTGACACACACAAGATATCCACTACCCCTTCTCTTTCCTGTGATCCTGAAACACATGCTCCAACTCCAAATGAGAACCTTAGACCCAGCTATCATTATTTATGTTCAGGGACTGAACTCTGATGTCCTAGGGACATCCAGGGGACCCAGCCATGTGGCACCTTGAATTGTTCCTCTGATACCACGAGCAACTGGTGGCTCCCTTGCATGTCTGGGCTCTTCGACAGGTCATGGGCTACTTCCAGGGGCTCGGGCAGGGGTACATTGTGTCCGTCAAGCACCAGGATGCCCACTACAGGTGCACGATGCATCAGCTGAATCTCCTTGGCTACAGAAGAGGCAGGTTAGGGAAGAGGCAGTTTGGGGACCAGGCTATTATGGGTGGCTTGGTGACACCACACACCCCCCAACCTAAGTAGGTCAGGTCCCCTGGGTTTTCCCAGTTCACTCACCCTGCTCAGCCCGGACTGGCTCATCCATTCTCCGCTCTGCAGGCGGCACGCGCAGGGAAAAGGCGTAGACAGTACCTCCATTGGTGCCAGCCCACAGTGAAGGGCAGTGGCGGGAGCCTGTCGAAAGGTAAAGGGTTGGGTATCTAACACTGGGCTCTGGGAGTTGAGCGGGGCTGGCAACCTGGGCTTCCACCTCAAGCCTTGCTCCTGAAAACCTAAAGTTAAGTTGGCAAGCTTCTTCAAGCTCAGTTTCCTCCTCTGTCAAACAGACATGCCGTGGGCCTCTCCGGCTCCCGGGAAAGTATCCCACAGTCTCACGGGGCTCCCCACACAGATGATACTGAACCTAGGCTGCCCTTGTAGGGACATAGGAGTGGCCACTCACACTCAGCAGGGAAGAACCAGCTAGGAATAAACACTGCCACGTGCCTACTGGGTGGCAACAGGAACTATGCCACCCCCAGCCCCTATGGAGGGAGAACACAGCAGTCCCCTGTTTTACATGAGAGGAAGCTGAGGGCCAGAAAGGTTAGGTGACATGTCTAAGGCCATGTCTCTGCTTCTAGAGAGCAGAGGAGCAAGGCTGACTGTCACATCCGGGAGGAGAAGTATTGGCTCTGTCTGCACCAACAGACCAACCCCTCGAGGGTTCTAGGCAAGCAGCATTGCCTATATGATTACCCATCTACCATTTCCTCATGCCAGAGAGTCTGCCTATTCATCCTTCATGCTAGGGGCATCTCCCGCCACAATGTGTTCCACACCCCCAACCTCAGGCTAGCTACTCACTGTCCCTTAGGTAGGTGTCAGCAAAATAGAGGGTCCGAACAAAGCCAGTGAAGGAGTCCTCTGCTGAGCGGGCCTCGATCTTGCGTTGCACCGGTGCCAATTCCATGTTCTGCAGGCCTGTTCTCTCCGCCTTGCTGCCCATGGCCTGAGCCTGCAAGAAGTTGGGCTGGGCCTAAGGGTGGGCTCTTGCCTCTGCTCCTCAATGCTAATCCTTCCAAGGAAGGACTGGCCATAGCCTAGCCAACCACCCGACTGCCTGGGCCTAAGAGGACATCGCCCTAGTAAGAGGTTTTCTGAGGAAATCGCTTGACTTCTCAGCATCTCATGGGTAGAAAGGGACAGAAAAATAATACAATTGTGCTGGCTAATTTTCTGTCAGCTTGACACAGGTTAGAGTCACCTGGGAACCCCAGCTGAGAAAATGCCTCTATAAGACTGGTCCCAAGCAAGCCTGTAGGGCATTTTCTTAATTAGTGATTGATGGAGGAAGGCCCAGCCCATAGTGGGTGGTGCCAATCCTGGGCGGATGTTATCTAAGAAAGCAGGCTGAGCAAGCCACTAAGCAATATTCCTCTATGGCCTCTGCATCAGCTCCTGCCTCCAGGATCCTGCCCTCTCAGTGATGAACAGTGGTGTGTAAGTATAAGCCAAATAAACCCTCTCCTCCCCAGCTTGCTTTTGGTCACGGTGTTTCATCTCAGCAACGGAAGCCCTGACAGCCATCATAAATATTTACTTGGGACTTGCCTCTAAGGCTAAGCATCACAGCTATGGCTTTTTGGATATGGGGAAACTGAGGCACAATGACAGTGTGGCATGTATAAGCCACTTGGTTAGTAGGTGGTGAACCTACTTGGCCTGGCCTGGATTCAGATCCTGGGCTCATAGCCCAGGGAGGGAGAGAGAGAGAAAAAGAGAGAGAGAGAGAGAGTTGTATGGTCCTGTAGACAGCTGCTTGGGCCTCACCTCTCCTGCGGGGCCACCAGGTCGCCGTTTATGATTGGACACCCTGCTGCGGCGCATCCGACGGAATGACTGCCGCAAAGACTTCTTGAGGGACTTTACTCGAGACAGTGGGCCCTCCAAGGCCAGCTGGTCACTGGGGTGCAGTGTACACCTTGAGAGAGGGGGATGTCATGTCAGGCCATCAACACTACAGGGCCCCCTCCCGAGAGCCTCACGAGGTCCCAGTCCCAATCCCAGTCCCCAGCCCCAAACGCCCCGCTCACTTGACAAAGACCTGCCGCCGCTGCTGGTGATCAAAGAGGCCGAAGCCATGGCTGGTGCCAAAGGCTACAAGCCGCCACTCAGAGTGCAGAGCCAAGGAGGTGACCACGGCTGGGGGCTGGCACTGGACCAAGACAAAGGGCTGAAAGCCTGGCTCAAAGCTCACAGGCCCCGGGCGGGCGGCGAGGCGCTCGTGCCCCTTCCAGCGGTAGCCCTCCTGGTCCTGCAGCAGGTCAGCCTCCACGTACTCCACAGCATGCTCTGCCGCCTCATCGTTCAGCTCCAGCACCAGCACCTGGGGTGGGGTGAGGGCGGCAGACAGTTCGGCGGAGCCCAGGTACCACAGCACAGCAAAGGACTTGGGAACCAAGGCAAAGTCCTCTGCCTGACTCCAGCCCAGATCCTCATTTCCGGAGTGGGAGCACAAGCCGCTCTGGGGGCCACTCACTATGGGGAATCAAGCATCCTGTGCCTGCCGGGAAAAGCTGCAGGCGTGCTCCCAATGTCGCTGCCAGATAGGGGATCCTGTTCCCGATGTGCAAAGCCACCCAACCACTCTGCCCTCGACTCCCACCCTGCCCAGCCTGCTACCTGCCCTGCTGTGCCTGCCACAGCCAGGTAGCCACTGTATTTACAGAGGAAAATCTTCTGGATGCCCAGCCGGGGGTCATCACTGTAGGGATCAAAGGAGCCCACCTGCCGAGGTAGGGAGAGACCTGTGAGTGGCCACTGGGCCATCCTAGCTTGGTTCCCCTCACCCCTAGCACCCGGGCTCCTGGCCTCACCTTGCGGAGTGGGGGCCACTCATCCTCACCCTGGGCACTGAGGTTCTCGTTGAGGTCTGTGTCTGTGAGGAACACCCTCACCGTACTGAGTTTGTAGAGTAGCCGTAAGCAGACTCCCGAGGCATCCCAGAACCGCACTGTGCCATCTTCGTGCCTGCGGGCAGAGCCTGGTGAGGGCTATGCCAGCCAGGATGCCTGGGGTCTCCAACACACAACCCAGGGCTCTGTTCCTACCCACCATGGCCTCCTTGGTAAAGGGAAAGTAGTCACTAAAGCCACCTACCCTGTGAGCAGCAGGTCCCTCTGGGGTGGAGGTGGGGCCAGGTTGGTGCCACCATCTATGGGCCACTCCTAGAAGAGATCAGAAAGTCCAAGAGAACCTGGGCCCAAGTCAGGAGTGGGCCTGGGGCCAGGACTGGACCTACCATGGCGGAGAAGTGCAGGTTCTGGCGGCTGCCCGCGGCCATGACGCGCTCCCACAGCTTCAGGGGGATGTTGGAGACGTGGTGAGAGCAGGTGATAGCAGAACAGTGCAGAGAGGCAAGGTAGGGCAGCTGCACTGGTGGCCAGCCCGCCGTCCGCAGGTCGATCACCACCAGCTCCTCCTCTGCCAGCACCACAAGGGCGTAGGGGTCGTCAAAAGCTGGAGCACAGACAGACAGACAGTCAGGGCCAGGCGGCCGCAGCCCCGTCTGGCCTGCAGAAAACGCTCCAGGCTAAGAGCTGGATCCATCAAGGTCTACTGCACGTCCTGTGCAAAATAAGAGCTACAAGCAGGCTTTGCGGTGGTGGCGCACGCCTTTAATCCCAGCACTCGGGAGGCAGAGGCAGGCGGATCTCTGCGAGATTGAGGCCAGCCTGGTCTACAGAGCGAGTTCCAGGGCAGCCAGGACTACACAGAGAAACCTGAAGAGCTCCAAGCATCACAATCAAGGCGCCTCTGCATGGCTGTCCTAGGCACCAGTCCCACTGAGAACCTAACAAGAGCTCCGTCTGGCACGGAAGCAGCTAGAAGTGCTGGCTTGGGAAACTAGTGTGTGGTATTGGCTGATGACCTGATCTGTCAAGGGTGGGACGGTGAGTGTTTTGTCTGCCGCAGCACCTCAGTTTGCCCTGTAGGCCCAAAGGGGGGACAGGTAGCAAGTCACCAAGTGTGTCTGTGTCCCCACAGAGTGGCCCTTAGGCATTAACCTATAGACAACTTCTCGAGGCAAACACGAGAGGATGGAACAGAGCAGGAGGAGGGAGGAGAGGCTGAGAAAGAGCAAACACAGGCCTGGGGTCTCCCTGGGTGGGGGAAGACCAGAAGACTCAAAGCCAGGAGTAATTGGAACAGTTCCGGCTGCGATCCCTGAGGATGCTGGCTGGGTAAATCATGGTAACTGACAAAGCAGACCTGCCCTTCTCTCCCAGACAGTTCCAAGGCCTCCTCCCTGATTCTACACCAGCCCTTGCTAGGCTTGTCAGTGTTCCTGTTTCTGGGGCAGACTCAGGGTTGGCCCCACACAACTACCCGCTACCCCACCCAGATTTTACCACATCTAAGCCAGGACCCTCTCGCCAAGTTGGACAGACATAAACCCAGCAATGCAGATCTGCCCGAGTGGGCCAAATCCCTTAAGGAGAGCTTGGGACAGGTAAAAGGTGTAGCCTGGAATGGTGACATTCCAGACTGGGTCTCCACCTGGGAGAACGGCAGGGAGGGACAGAGCAGGATCACAGGTGTCACTGGCCTTGGTGACACTAAGAAGAGGTAATAAGGCCAAGAGACCCGGAAGGGTGGCAGGTTTGGGAGCATCGACCCCAGCACCCTTCTTCATTTTTTCCAGAACCCCAACTCCTCATGCTCACTCACCAGCTGTAGGGTCAGCCTCCGTGAGGACGGTGAAGTCAATGACACGGGAGGTGAAGTCGAAGGCTGTCTGCTGGCCATCGTGGACCACGGAGATGCAGTGGCGGTCCCCATAACTGGCACGTGGCATACCGCCCTGGAAGATGGTGAAGGGCAACCTGCAGGAACAGGAGAAAGGTGGGCTGGGGTTCAGTCCCACTCCCGACAGCCTTGTGCAAGCTGGGCTGGAGGCTGGGGGACCCCAGAGCCTGACGGGAAACCAGTCCCCAGGATGGCTGGAGGGGGCAGAGTAGATTCTCATTTCTTCCCAACTGCAACAGCCTAGGAGGATTTTGGGGTGAAATGGGGCACCTGGGCCAGGAGCCATCTCCCCTCTTCTACAGGGGCCTCCTACACGTTCCCACACCAGGTCTCGCTAGATACAATTCCTTCAGAAGAAATGGCGCTGTGGCCACCAGAGTACAGAACCCTGGCTGACGGCATCTCTCTGGGAAGGCTAAAGGAAGGTAGGGGAATGGATTTTGCAAGAGCTACCTACCGAAAGGTGGAATAACAAATCTGACACCCTACCCTACCGTGTCCCTGGGACCAAGACCACGTTAGTCCTCATTAGGCCCTGACTCCCCAGACTCAGGGCTGAGCCCAGGGCTCTTTCCAGGGAAGCTGTACTAAGTGGGAATGACAGTATCGGCACTCACCCTTGCCTGGTGGTAAGCCAGAAGATTTTGGTTATAGCCTTGCAAGGAAAGGGACCTGGAAGAAAAGGTGTTATCTTGAGAGGGTTTCCCACAAGGTCTGGTTTCCTCGCTCTAATCACATTAGGGGAGGCTTTCTCTCTGCACATCCCTGAGACAGCCACAGTGGGAACCAGGAAACCAGCTCCGTGGCTTTAGACTAAACCCTGAACCTCTCTGGGTCCAGATTCTGGTTCTGTGAGCTAGGCAGCCTCCTCCACCTGAGGCCAGGGAAGACCGAAGGTGCTTCTCAGGCAGAAGACAGGGAGAGATCCTAGAGGCAAAAGCACTGACCATAAGGTATGGAGCTGCACAGGGGATCTGGGTTCTGGGTGTCACTGGGCACGGGCCACTGGCAGTGGCTGCCATCAGAGTGGCAGGTGACGATCAGGCAGCCATCCCGCTGCCAGCTGGCATTCTCCAGTTGCTTTGAGGGGGAAGAGGAAGTGATTAGAAGTGGATCAGGGCAGCGGTCTATACATGGGCCTTGGAGAGCCAACCCCCGCCCCCCCAGACACCACCTACCTGGCTGCTGAGGAAGTGGGAAAGCACACGACTGCCCTGAAGGTCCCAGATGACAACAAGGCCTCGGCTGTAGCCAATGAGGATCTGGTTGGGGTCACGGGGGTGCTCCTGCAGAGCTTCCACCATCTCGAACACTCGCCGGTGGCGGGCCTCCTCTGGCAGCCTAGGCAAGGGAGTGCCATGAGCCCATGCAACAGTGCGTACCCCACATGCCAGCCTGGGAAGATGGTAGGGCCAGCCACATCACAGTGAGGGCCATGTCAAACAAGAGATGGTATTTATATATTTTAAAACACACACACACACACATCCCAAAAAACTTTGGGGGGGCAGGTATGATCGTAACCACTGTAACTCCAAAACTTAGGATGCTCAAATCTTCAGAGACAAAAGTCTGCTGGTGTGATGGCACATGCCTTTAATCCCAGCAGAGGCACATGGATCTTTGTTAATTCAAGACCAGCCTGGTCTATTTACCAGGTCCAAGGCAGTCAGAGCTACATAGAGACACCCTATCTCAATCCACCCCACTAAAAAGATGATTTTTTTATTGATTATGCATATATGTGTAAGCATGTGCACACGAGGGCTGGTGCCAGCGGAGGCCCGAGGCAGCAGATCCTGTGGAGCTGGAGTGGTGTAGGAGGGTCTTCTTTCTATGTGTTGTTTTTATTGGTTGAATAAAGAAGCTGCCTTGGCCTTTTGATAGGTCAGCCCTTAGGTGGGTGGAATAGACAGAACAGAATTCTGGGAAGAAGAGCAGAGTCAGGCAGACGCCATGATTCTCCTGCCCGAGATGAACAGCCGCTGGTTAGACTCATGCCACTCACGCCGGTAAGCCACAGTCAAGTGGTGATACACATTAATAGAAATGGGTTAATCAAGATGTGAGAGTGAGCCAGTAAGAGGCTAGAGCTAATGGGCCAGGCAGCAATTTAATGAATTTAATTTAATTACAGATCTCCATGTGATTATTTCGGGGGTTAAGCTATCGGATGGCGCGACACAGCCCGCTGCTCTCTGAACTACAGGGGAGGATGCCCAGAAGTTGACATTGAGTGTCTTCCTCAGTCATTCTCTGCTGTAGAATCTTTTTTGAGAAAAGATCTCTTGTTGAACCTGGAACATACTGATTCAGCTAGACAGGCTGGTCAGTGAGGCCTCGGGACCCTCAGGGCCCCACATCCCCAGTTCTATGATTACTGACATACATTATACTCGGTTTTCTTTTCTTTTCTTTTTTTTGGGGGGGGGGGGAGGGGGCTAAGACAGGGTTTCTCTGTATAATCCTGGCTGTCCTGGAACTCACTCTAGACCAAATTGGCCTTGAACCAGAGATCCTCCTGCCAGTGCCTCCCAAGGCCTGGGATGAAAGGTGTGCACCACCACCGCCCAGCTCAAGGTTCTTCTTGGGCTTTTGTTTTGTCAGGATAGGGTTTCTCTGTGTAGCCCTGGCTGTCCTGGAACTCACTTTGTAGACCAGGCTGGCCTCGATCTCAGAGACCCGCCTGCCTTTTTCTGCCTCCTAAGTGCTGGGATTAAAGGTGTGCGCCACCACTGACAGGCTGGCTAAGATCTTCCTAATGAACACAAACAATATCATCATAGAAGTGAAAACTGCTGGGCAATTAGATGGTTTCCAATCTTATTACAAACAGCACTATGGGTGGGGTGCGGCTCAGCAGCTGAGCTCTCTCCCAGCATGCCTGAGGCCTTGGACTTCATCTCCAGCACACACCAACACAACACACACACACACACACACACACACACACACACCACTCTACAATGATAACAGAGAACCTCTGTCTTTTGTAGTATTTATCTCTTTAGATGGAGACCTTCTTAAGTGTGATGTCACCAGAGTTAAGGGGTGGACAGCTGACAAAACTTAGGCACCGTGGCTGGCGCCTGTAGTCCCAGTACTCTGGAAGTGGAGACAGAAAGATCTAGATACCATCCTTAATACACAGCATGTTTGGGGCCAGCCTGGGCTATGTGATACCCTGTCTTAAACCCTCCCCTCAAACAAAATAAAAAGCTATGTAAGTACCAGTGTAAAAGGGGGTGACGGCAAGACTGGGCCTGACAGGGCCGTTTGTGTAGGAGTTGTTCCTCCTAATGTCCCGCCCATAGACTTGGTCCAGGCTAGGCACCAGCCATCCCACCTGTCACCTCACAAACTAACTGCTCTGACCTCAGGCATGCTGCCCTAGCCTAGTTCTGCCCAGCCCTGTTAAGCGGGAAAGAACAGGGGTTGGAGTCAGAAGGACCCCACCCCACACAGGAATCCTCCCTAGCCAGCAATGCCACAGATGGACAGCTGGGTCCTGCTTCAATTCCACATGGAAAGTAGGAGAGCCTGGTTTGCCAGCTGCCTGTGTCCTCAGCCTGGTCCAGGGCCTGCGGGGCCGAGTCCTCGACACTGGCCACCTGCCTTGGAAGTGTGGCATATTCCAGTACCCTCAAACTGGTCCAACAAGCTCGTGTACGACCAACTCTATTGTCCTTCTAGAACCATCTCCCCCTCTGCATTCTCAGCGCTGCCCTGAATTTGCCTCCCTGCTAGCTCCTGTGGTCAAGCAGCAAGTCTCTGAAGTGACCTTAACAAACTTGCAGCTTCTCAGCCACAGCAGAGTGCCCCAAAGCTCAGGTGTCAGCAGGAGCAGGCTCAGCTCCCTCACGGCACAGATCCGCAGGGCTCTGAGATTCGTGGTCCCATGTGCTAAGGACACTGGACTGAGGAGTTGCTGACATACCATTATTTTGGGTCTTATTTCTTTTACATCATCATCATCATCATTATTATTATTAATTATTATACTATTATTATTCTTATTTGATGTGTGGGTGTTTTGCCGTCATGGATGTCTGTGTACCACATGTATACAGTGCCCCTGGAAGCCAGAAGAGAGTGTCAGATCCTCTGGGACTGGAGTTGCAGACAAGGTTGTGAGCCACCATGTGGGTGCTGGAGATGGAACCTGGGTCCTCTGGAACCATCCAGTGCTTGTAACTCCCGAGCCATTGCTTCAGCCCACTTTTTAGTTTAGCTTGAGACAGGGTTTCTCTGTGTGCCCCTGACTGGCCTGGAGCTTGTTATGTAGACCAGGCTGGCTTTAAACTCAGGTCTGCCTACGTCTGCCTCCTGAATGCTGGCATTAAAGGCGTGTGTCGCCACACCCAGCCACTTCTCTCACCTTTAAATGAGGTGACAAAATTACTTCTAAGACCTGCCCCACTTTCTACCCCCCCTTTACTGCTATGATGTTAGCAGACAGAGGCTGACGGATAAGCAATCTGGGATTGGTAGAGGTGGGTAGAAAGTTAAGAGTTTTTCTTCCAGGCCCCTTAGACTTCCTAGGGTAGAAATGACAAACAGAGCCCTTGCTGAGGGTCACCTGGAGAAGGCCATGGCCCATTTGTGGCGCCGAAAACCTCACCATTGCAGCACTGCCTCTGAGCTGATGGTCCTGTCGTCCAGCGTGCGGAAGCCTGGTAGCTGTACCACAAACACGGTGCCGCTCTCGGTGCCCAGGTAGAGCAGTTCTCCAGAGGAGTGGGGAAGGATCTCGGTGATCTGTGTGGCACTGGGAGCAGCCCTGTGAACAGGGACAGCTGGTGAGATGTCCAAGGTCTGGACAGGTGGGACCCCAGGACTTCCCGGAATCTCTAGCAGCCCCTGGAAGACCTTGTCTAGGGAAGACAAGCCCCTGAGGGCCTTGAGTATCCCGGTCGGCTTACATTCTACCACGGTGGAAGCCAGGTGGCAGGGCACGTGAGCTGTGGGGCAAGAGAAAGACCTGGCACTCCTGTACACAAGAGGGTGTGGGCATGGGAGGGCACAGCCCACCATAGTTTGGAACGGGCCCCTGAGCATGAGGTCGCGGCTTGGACACAAGTTAGGCACTGCCAGTCAGTCAACAGGACTCTCAAGAGATGAGTCTGCCCTAGAACTGGGGGAGAATAAGGTAAGGAGGGGCCAGGAAAGCAAGGGGACCACCACCCTTACCCTGGGGCGCCTCGCAACGTGAAGCTCTCTTCTTCCTGCAGCTCTGACACCCCACCCTTGACCTTCAGGCTCCATAGGTGCAGGCTGTTGTCGTCCAGCAGAGTGACCAGCTGACACTAGGAGAGAATGGGGACAGGAGCTGGCTAGCTAAAAAGCCAACATTCTTCAAGGCCTCTCCTTTCTGGGCAGCCCAGCCTGTGTTGGGTTTAAGAAGCTCCAGGACAAACACCCCAGTGGTTCTCAGGGTGGCCTCGTGCCTCCAAGTGGACAAATAGGGGGAGTCCTAGGTGTTCCATGAACACCAAACCCAGGGCCAACCCCGGGCCAAGCCCAGCCCCACCTAGCATCATGGAGGCTCCTCCCCTCCATGGCCCCTCCCCAAGCAGGTGCTCACCTGACCAGGCAGGAAGTGGATCTGCATCACCGCGTTGTTTTCCTTGTGAAGCCCCATGAACTCTACCCCAGGGGCGCCATATCTAGAAGGCTCAGGAAAACCTCAGAAAGCTGGACACCAGCCCTCCCCCACCCTTGTGGTCTGTAGCCTGGGTGGCAAGGAGCGTTCGCAGGCAAGTGCCTGTCCGGTGCCACATCTAGGGGCGTGGGATGGGGGGAGATAGCAGTGGCCCTGCCCCAGGTGCACTCAGTCAGAGATCTGACCCTGGGGACAGTTCCCCCAGCAGGACAGGTCAGGGGCAATTCCCCAGAAAGGTAAATTCCCCATCCTGGCAACAGTTAGACTGCCACTTCCACCCCCACTGCAACTTGAGCTGTAACAACAGGTGGCACCTGGTGGCACCTGCCAGAACATGGGGCACGGTGAGGGGGGGCACCCCCAGCAGCTTTGCCCTGAGTCTTGGCACCAGAGACTAGCAACCAGGATGTGATTCTGGCTGGTAATGATTAACCAGCTGGAGGAACATTGGACTAGCGCTGGCTGCTGCAGGGCTCGGGCCCCTGGCCTCTTGTGTATACACTAACCCAGCCCATCTGGCACCTGTACTCGGGGACTCAGGGGAGGACTTTGTGGGAGGAGGTGCCAGCTCAGTTAGTCAGACATCAGAAGTGAGGGGCTTTGTCTAGGACTCAGGGCCCAGCGAATCTCGGGCAGGCTAGAGGAGCTGTCCCCAGGGAGGAGCCACTGTATCCCAGCCACACTGCGGGGGACAAAAGACAGCACAGCTAGGTGATGTCCAGTCACGGGTCAGGTTTCTGCTAACCAATGTCCAGTCCCCTTTCAGGGATGTGTGTGGCTGTCCAAGTACTAACCCCACTGCTCACCTAAGGTCATTCCACCTTCACCTGCAGACACGACAGAGCCCAGGGCCAGGCTGCTCCAGCCTCTTATGGAGAAGCGTGAACGATTAAAAATGCATTGCCATCTCCCCTCCCTGCCATCAGAGCAGGCTCCTGAGAGGATGGATACCTGCACCATTCCCAGGGACAAGATGGATCACATGAAACTAGCTTTTGGCAGGGGCACTGAGTTGAAGGCAGTAAGGAAATAGAGGCTTCTCTAGGGATGTTCCAACCACTCTGAGATATGCTCCCATGAGTCCTGTTGCCATTGTCGCCTGAGTGGCACATTGGGAAGGCATCCTCCATGACTTATTAGTCACCTCTTACACAGTGATAGGGCACAGACTCCTTTAGGACCTCCTGCCTTTAGCCTAGCCCCCTAAACCAGCTCTCTGGGCCCATATCCTGTCAAGAAGGAAAAGATGCTGAGGCCAAGCCTGACTCCTCTAGACAAGGTGCTAGCCACAAAGGGACCACAATCACGTTTAGCTCAAGTCCTGAAATCTCCAGCTAGGAGGGGGACCCAAGCAGTCAGAGAACAGAAAATAACCCTCTCCTCCCCCTCCCTCCCCCACCGCCCCAGCAAAGGACACGCTGCTTGCCATGTTAAGCTTGCCAACTGCCCAAGATCAAGCAGGGAGCCCTCTGCAGATCTCACCCACCCCATGGCAGCAGGCACTGGAAAGGATACAGCTTGATGGCTCCAGAGCGGGTGCCGATGGCCAGGATGTGCAGCGAAGGGCTGTAGCCAAGGGCGCTGGGCTGGTGAGGGAAGCCATGCTCCACGGTCTGTAATGAGAGCCATGGGGGTTGGGCCTGTGACCCTAGGGTTGGGACCGGGCTGCAGGATGGCAGCTCAATCAGAACAGCAGGAAAAAGGGCTCAGAGCCCTGCACCTTCTTGGCTCTTCCCAGACACAGAGTACTGGGGTCATTTATTTCTGTCTACACCCCTAGCCACACGGCCACTCCTGTGAGTGCACCCAGGCCACCTGACAATCGCCAGGAGCTTGTGCCTCTACTGAGACCACTCCGGGCCACACTCCAGCCTTCCTGAGTCTCTGGGAGGTGCTGGAGGGGGTGGAGGAAGGGTGAACTCCTGGAGACAAGGGACACCCCGGTGTCCCTGCCTGGCTCTGGACTCTCAGCCGTCTTCCCGGACAGGGAATTCCTGAAGTTACATGCTTTAACTCAGTCCCTTTTCATCACAGGCTTTCACATTTATTTTGTGTGTCTATGTGGGCAGCCGGGTGGGTGCCCGAGGGCTATGGGGCATATTCAGAGGTCAGAGGACAACCCACAGAAGTCTTTTCGTTTCGTCCATCTTGTGGGTCCTGAGGATCAAACTCAAGTGGTCAGGTTTGTTGGCAGGAGCCTTTTCCTGGGTTTGCTCAAAACCAGAATCCGACCTTTGGCGCCCACAGAAAGGTGAAAGAAGAAAACTGACTGACAAGTTGTCCTCTGACCTCCACATACACGCACCCACATGCCATTTAATTATGTATATATATATATATATACACACACACACACACACACATATACACACACAAATATATAAATTACACATATATGTAATTTTTTGTGGGGAGATACAGGGATTCTCTATTTTATGTAGCTCTGGCTGCCCTGGAACTCACTGTGTAGACCAAGCTGGCCAGAGATCCGCCTGCCTCTGCCTCCCTGACGTTGGGATTAAAGGGGTGCGCCACCACACCATATAATTTGTGAAAACAACACAGAGATGTGACTGGATCACATGGCACCCACACTCCCACACGTGTTCACACACAGATAGCGCTTTTCCGGTTATTTATCCGCATGAAATCAGCCTATGGTTAAAAGCTTTAAAATGAAGAGCAAGTGGCTGGAGAGCATTCCCGAGGGGTCTATGTCTCACTCCCAGGGTTTCTTCTTTTTTTTTTTTTTTAATATTTATTTATTTATTATGTATACAATATTCTGTCTGTGTGTCTGCCTGCAGGCCAGAAGAGGGCATCAGATCTCATTTCAGATGGTTGTGAGCCACCATGTGGTTGCTGGGAATCGAACTCAGGACCTTTGGAAGAACAGGCAATACTCTTAACCACTGAGCCATCTCTCCAGCCCCTCCCAGGGTTTCTGAACGTGAGCCACACTGGTGATCAGGTGCTTGCCCGAAGCTCTGGGTATCTGTGGAAGGAACTGCAGACTGAGAGGGTGTGAAAGATCAAAGGACAAAAGCATCCCTCGGGAGACTTGGGGCTCTGCATTTAACCAGCTACCTACCCCCAGGGGCACAGATTCTGGTGAACTGGGTAGGAGCTGAGTACAGGAATGGCAATCTTAGCTAAATCGGAGAAGGGTGCCGAGGCGGCCTCTCTGGCCCTCTGGTCGGCTTTCCTGAGAGGCCCTATCAGGCCTCCAAGCTGGACAGAGATAAGCTTTGGTGACAACAGGCATCAGAGCTGGAGCAAGGGCTGCACCTCCCCACAGTCCAGCCCAGAGGCTCCAGGGAGGAGGTCAGGCAGGGAGAACTCTAACAAAAGCCTCCTTGGAGGATCCCTGAGACTGAATTGGTGGATGGGGCAGGAACACACTCAGCCTTGTAAAGGGCCCATACCTGGATGGTCAACCAGGAATGCAGGCACCCAGAGGGGACCCAGTCAGAGGCCCCCAGCCAGCCCCAGTCCCCGTTCAGCTATGTGAAGAATGTGGACCCTGGAAGAGCCTCGAGTAGATAGCGGCGTGCCTGGAATGCAAACATTTCCCAGAAAAAGGAGAGCACGGAGCTCACACAGGTTGGCTGTGTGGGTGGGACGCGCTCTTGCAGGGCTCAGCTGGGCCTTGGCTGACCTCAGGTTGCTGAAGCCTGGAGAAGGTTCCAGAAGCGAGCATTTTGCTCATCACCACAAGCAGTGGCAGTTTAGGCCAAAGCCTTTGGAATGTGGAATTTGGGGGACTATCAGGGGCTGGGAAAGCCCTCAGGAGCTTGAGTCCGGTAGGAGGCCCCACACCTTGAGCAGCCCCGAGGGCAGCCATAGCCCTTCCTCACTTGCAGTGTGGCAGCTGCCACACCAACAAGCCGACTTTTCAAATTCCCCTATTTCCATCAATTTAAACGTATGAATGGGGATTCAAACTGCTACCCCAGCACTCAGGGCAAAGGAAGGCAGGAGTGTTAGGGGTCCAAGGGCAACCTCGTTATACAGTAAATCCAGGCCAGCCTGGGCTTCGTGAGACCTTATCGCAAAACATTAAAACAAATAAATGAATAAATAAGAATGTATCTTCAGTGCCACCACGGGGAACCACGTCTCAAGTGTCTTCATTGAAACAGCCTGAATTCCAAAGTGACAGGACAGGTTTCTGCCAGCCAACTGCAAAGCTCACCCTTCAACTGGACATCTCCAACTCTTAAAGCAGAGCCAAGTATTTTCTTTCTTTTCTGCGTAGCCCTGACTGTCCTGGAACTCGCTCTGTAGACCAGGCTGGCCTCGAACTGGCAGATCAGCCTGCAGGCTGGGATTAAAGGCACGCACCACCACAGGTGCTAGAGCCGGGTATTTCCAAGAGCTTGTTTTACAACTGTGACGTGTCAGGAGTGCAAAAGATACCTGAATTTACAGACTTAGTGTCAGACAAAGCGGGTAGGTTCGATTTCCAGAACCCACATAGCGGCTCACAATTATCTCTGACTCCAATTCCAGGGGCAATGCAGGCATGTGTCACACAGACATACTTGCAGGAACTCATGTCTCTGTGAAGATGCCAGACGCTCTGAAACCAGAGTTACAAGCAGCTATGAGCTGCAATTCGGGTGCTGGAAACTGAACCTGGGTCCTCTGAGCATCCAATGCTCTTAACCACCAAGCTATCTCTCCAGCCCAAAAGGGCTTTTTTTTTTTTTTAAAGATAAGATTTCTCTGTAACAGCTCTGGCTGACCTGGAACTTGCTCTGTAGACCAGGCTGGCCTCAAACTCACAGAGACCTGCCTGCCTCTGCCTCCCGAGTGCTGCGATTAAGGGCATATACCACCACTGTCCGGCTGTTCCTATTATATTCTTACTGGACCAACACACCATCACACCATCCTAGATTATTTTGTGTTCTCATCAGTAGGGACATAAAGTCAAAGAACAGATGTGAGGCTGTATGCTATCCCACCAGCTCTTAACGTTCTCCTACAGTCTTACTGGACTCCTCCGTCCCGCTGCAAAGGCTGGGCATCCACCTCCATCACCCACACTCATTCCTCGCTTCCTTCGCAGTCTGGTAGACGACACCTGACCACCCCTCCCTGCCGACTTCTCCCAGTTCTTCCAAAGGTCAGTTTAGAACAGGCTCACCAAGCCTCACCGGGATGATACCCATGATGCCCTGCGCGGAGTGTCCTTGGACCGAACACGTGGCATCTTGGGAATACAGTGTGTGTGAGTGTGTGGGGGTGGGGTGGGGAGATTGCTCACCCAGTGTGAGAGCAACTGTCCCCAGGCTGGCTGACTGCAGTACCCCCAAGGGCATCTTGACCAGCTGACAGCACTGAAGAGACCAAGGCTCCCTCAGAAGCAAAATTAAGGGGCGTAAACTCCACAGGACTTTTTCTGGACAGGGCCCAAGTGAGCGGCCACTCCCCAGGTGAAGGCTCCTATGAAGAGGCAAAGCCAGTTCTGATCGCAGGGGAACCCTATGGGGAGGGGGGTATGGAGGACTCAATGGCCCCAGCTGGGGACAGGGAGAAGGATGTGGTTCTGCCAGGAAGGCTAACAGAGACAAGAGAACAAGGGAAGAGCTAGAAAGCCAGGGCAAGTCCTAGGGAAACCAGGTTAGTCACAGGTAAGGGAAGGAAGCCATCCCATCCCAGACATCTCGCCTCAGTCCCTGCTCCACTCTGGCGGGCCCTTCCCAGCATAACACTGATTTTAGCCTTTCGTGCTTCGGATCCCCCTAAGTTCTACACGGATGGTAATTGTCCGACCTTGTTTAGGGCCCTGAAAGGGTAAATGTAGATGGCTTTTCTCAAAGGAGACGCCCGTGGGCGTCTCCCCTATAACTCAGACCACCACATGGGCAGCAGGTACAGCCTCGGGGAGACTGGAAGTACGGGACTCCCAGATCCCAGAGAACTCCAGCTCAGGACTGAACTAGGCGGTGGATGGAAGCTTGGCAGCTCCCCCTCTGTCTCCCCAGCCCCTGTCCTGTGCTGCTCCTTGAGCTCAGGTGACCACAGCTGCTGAGGGAGCCGAGAACAATGGGCTCTTTTGATGTGGAGAAGCGAAAGGTGAGCAAAGATGGACAGGAGCCGCCAGACTGTAATATCAGCCCAAGTCCCTGTCAGATGGCGAGAGGCTGGAGGCCTACACTCAGCTGAGAAGGACTTCTCTAAGTACGAGGCCTTGGGGGAGTCTGGAGTATCTGTCAGGGGCTGAGAAGAAAGCCCCAGGAAGCCGCTCAGGGCCACAGGAGGAGGGGGTAACCCTACCTGGTCAGCTAGGTGACTCTGCCAGGCACTGGGTGTGGTAAGTTCAGATTCCTGGCCCAAGCAGCTTGGTCCTCTCTGTGTGCCTGACACCCGACACTGGGGCCCAGGTAGGAACAAACAACAAAATGACCTGGCACTGGGCTGCGTAACTGGTTAAGAACACGCTGTTCATTCAGGGGGCTGGAGGTGGAGTGGCAGGAAGACTCTGGACGAGGCTGCAACCCAGGGCAGGCAGCTAGGTCCAGGTTTGCTCTCACCTGGGTGTGGCTATTCTGTTCCTGTGTGCCTGGGTTTCACCAGAGAAGCAAGCAGGCCCCAAGCAATGCTGAAGGAGGAGAGTTTCACTCTGACTAGGAAGTCCAACCCTGATGTTCCTGTAGCTGGTCTTCAGTGGCCTTATACAGCACCTCGGTTGTCTTACTGGGCTTGGAGACCCACCACAAGTGCTAATGGCAGGTAAAGAAACTGAGACTCCTCCAAGTCACCTCAAGCCACCCAGCCAGGGGCAGATGGGACAAGACCTTGACGGTCCCTGGAAGATGCCCTCGGGGATACACTTAGGCTGGCGATGCCTGGAGACCTCAGTTTCCTCACCTGTGGAGTGGGGACAGCCCCCATCTGCGAGTCCTTGTGAGAATGAGGTTATGACAGGACAAACCCTGGTACGGGATGCTGCCCATACGAAGCCATTAAACATGGGGCAGCAGTTAGAAGTGCCTGCTGTTCTTGCAGAGGACACAGAGGCTGTTCTGAGTACCCAGTTGGTGGGACACACGATCCCTAACTCCAGTTCCAGGGGATGTGGTGCTCTCTTCTGATTTCTAGAGGTACCAGGCCTGTGTGTGGTACCCATCCATACATGCAGGCAAAACACACATACACAGGCACACACACACAAATCTAAATAAATAAACAAACAAACAAATAAATAAATACAAGGCAATTACTCTCACTTAGCACAAGGGTACTGTGGCAACGCCCACTTCACAGAAGAGGAAACTGAGGAACAGATAGGCAAAGTATCAGCAGTCACACGGTGAGAGCTGAACCAGAACCAAGGCCCAGACTGTTTGGTTCCAAATCCCTGCCCCAACCACTGTAACACACAGCCCCTTCTCTGATTATGGTAACAACTCCTGCCCAAGTACAAGCACAGTGCTTGTGGCCCTAGGGCAATGTCCCTGCTTCTTGTGAGGCATCTTGTTGACACCGGTATGAAGGAGGAGTTTGGCAGGAAGAGGCTGGAAGGAAAAAGCCCAGAACTGGTTTAGAAGCTGGTATCTGTAAGCTGTCGGGGGCCAGGCTTGCGATGGTGCCACTCACTGTTCCATAGCTGCACACCAACTCAGCCCTCAGGGCGGGGCTCTCAGAAGTGGTGACCACAGCTCCTGGGTAGACACAAACCCTAACCTACATGTGGGGGGTTCCTGTGTCTAATCTACACAAGCAACACACATGCCACTTAAGGTCCAGCTTGATACACCAGTCTGCAGGAACCCCCTCATCTGAGGGGCCCCGGGATCCTCAAATTCAGCAACACCTGCAGATCCAGGCCACATGATTCAGTATCCGTTAGCCATGCACCCATGTGCACAGCCCTTTAGAGTACACTGGATCTGTTTAGTTCTCACCCAACCTATGGACTAGCTTCTAAAATCATACCCATTCCAGAGATCTGCTGCCTGCCATGGCCACATACTGAGTGCATGGCAGGTGCTAGAGTCTATACTCACTGTTGGACCAGATGCTTCATCATCAAGAGAGGTCACTGCTTTCCCTTCTATCCTAATCAAGATGGTCAGAGTGACTGGGCATGGTAGGGTGTACCCTGAGCCTTTAATCTCAGCATTTGGGAAGCAGAGGCGGGCAGATTTCTGAGTTCAAGGCCACCCTGGTCTACACAGCAAGCTTCAGACTAGCCAGAGCTACAGGAGACCCTTTTTCAAAGACAAAAACAAACAAAAGAGGCCAGGTAGAATATTTCTCTCAATGGGCCCCTCCCTGCTCCTGGCAGGGCCCACGGTCCTTCTTCTTCTGCCTTTCTCTCCTCTTACATCTCTTACCAGGTCTCAGAAACCAGGATCCCCTAAATGAATTCCCGACCAAGAGCAACTGCAATCCCCAGGTGACAACTGACATTTGTATTGTTACAACTGGGCAGAGGCACGAGACTGGCATCTAATCAGAACCAGGGTGCTGCTAACTGCAGTGCCCAGGACAGTCCTCTCAGCACAGCCCATCCCAGACGTCACCGCTGTGGAGGGTGAGACACCCTGCTCAGGCCGTCCTCTCAACTCAGGGAACGATAAACCTGAATCGTCTTCTCTAAACTGTCACTGGGACACTGACTGCCACGATCAGAATCTATCTAGGCTCCGACGGTACAGCTTTCTCCTGGGCCATGGGGAGGGGCTGCCACGGGTATGACTCTTGAGTCTCAAATCCTCCAGAATCTGACCTTACCTTCCAATCCTACCCTGCTAGATTCACCACACTCTCAGAAACACAAGGTCCTGGTGTATCCAGGCCTTCCCTCCTGTTTACCCATCAGCCCCTCTCCTCCAAGATTGAAGGGCAAAAGGCCTTACCAATTCAAGTCTTATAGACCCAGGCCTTGGTCTACATATAGAGTAGGTTAGGGTTGACTAGTAAGAGGTCGAGGAATTCCAGGCCACCCCCACGTCCCATGAGGCCACATTATTTGGAGACCACCAGTGGGGCACACTAGAGGCAGGTGTAAGACTCCTTCACCCCAGCCCCACCCCAGCCTCACCCATAGCACAGAGGAACTTGAGGCCTAGGTTTATCCCTTTGCTGAGCCAGTCTGTCTGGTTTCTGCTAGAATTGGCCTCCTTTTCCCAGTGAGAGATCCTAGCATCACCAAGGACAACAGTGGCACCTGGGGGTCACTTGGGCCAGCTGATGATACTGACTGGTTCTAAGACTCACACCCAGCACCCAGGAGTAAAGGTGTCACCCTGTTCCCAACACCTGCACCAGATGATGGCCTGTGGCTTAAAAGCTAGCCAGGGAAAGAAGCAATCACTGGGGAGGCCTGATTCTAGGGGCGGGTATTATGAAAAACTCCAAGGAGACATCTCCCACGGGGCTGGGAAACAGCGGGTGAGCTGGACCCTGACATGAAACTTTCTGGACACAGATCTAGGAGGCACAGGACGATAAACAAGACACAGCAGCTAAGTTTACTGGGTCACACAAAGCTCTCCTACTCCCAGTGATGTCTGTACACAAGCCCACTGCATAGGACACACATTTTCCCAGTTCTTAAGTGGCAGAGGTGGCTTTGGACCTGGGTGGGTCAACTTCTTCACTACTCAAATGAACAAATAACTCAAGACAACACAGAAAGGAGGAGTCTGCATTTACTCCTTCCTTTCAGGGTGAGGGGATTCCAAACCTAACAACAAAAGGCATGTTTCCTGGCTGGGGGGGGCAGCTCAGTTGAAGGCTTGCTTACTATTATAAAGGTTTGGGCTCAATCCTCAATACCACTTAAAGAAGAAAAAAAGAAGAAGGTCAGAATTCCACCTCTAGATGTGTCCTGTCCTGGAGGTTCAGACCCCGACCTACAATCTACGTAGGATGAAGATCAAAGCAGAGGGCGAAGGCTAATTGCCCCAGGCAGCTCCAGATTGCTGGATGGCAGGAGCTAGGAGCTAATGAACCACGCCACCACAGTCCTCTTTATGGGCCTGTGCGGGCCTAGCAGGCCAGCAAAGCTCCTGGCCCTTCAGATGTCAACTCTGGCCCCCTGCTGCCCGTGCTGGTCCCCAGGCTGGACTCTGTGTCCAGCTTGCAGGGAAAGCTTTTGTTTCCTTTGGGGCAGTATCAATAGGAAGAAGACACCAGCATGGTCCTCAGCCCCAGGGGCTGTAACATCATAAGGATGTTATTATGTCAGGTCTCAAGGTGCTTTCATCTTTTCTGTCCCTCAGCGCCCTGCACAACCCTGTGACAAAGCACGCGGGGCTGATCGTTTTTTGTGCCCATTATAAGTAGAAAGGCAGAGACTTGATGGAGTGACTTGCAGAGTGAGACAGCCAGGGAGAGACCTGGGACAAGGAATTCCAAATCACAGAAAAATGTCATTCCTAGACAGGGTGGTAACACATGCCGTTTCGATCCCAGCACTCAGAGAGAGGCAGAGGCAGCTGGAACTCTGTGAGTTCCAGGTCAGCCAGAGCTATAGATACAGTGAGCCCTGTCTCACAAACAATGTACCTAGGAAAGCTGTCTACTCCTGCTTGGACACCGCTGTGGGGTCTTTCCGGTAGTGAGGACTCGAGAGCACCCCTGCTCTCCCTCACCCCTCACCTTGTTAAACTGGAACAGATCCCGCTTTAACCTTTCCCGGGCAGGGTCGTGTCCCGTTCTCAGAAACCGCCTCATCTTCTTCAGTTTGCAGCGTCCACCAGAGACCTGCAGAAACAAAGGTGCCCGTGAGCCCAGGCCCAGAGTCATCCCTGCCAGGCAGCCTCCAGTTGCTCTTCCCAAACCCAGCTTCACCTGCAGTTTCCAGTGCTCCCTTCCCTGTGTGGGCCCAGAACAGGAAGTCAGTGAGACCCTGGTTCCTGGAGGCCTGGGCCTGTCCTTCCCTGGCTGATGTTCTAATGCCACCAGATACCATAATGGGAGCAGGAGAAGCTGGGAGAGGAAGCCGTTTAGCCTGGCTTTATAGGAACACGGACACGGAGGGCCAGCAAGCCGTAAGGTTAATTAGCTTAATTGTTAACCTGTTTTCTGAAAAACCATAAAATTCCAGAAAGGGAAACTTTGCAAGGTTGGTGGAGGTAAGGCAGTCCTGTGGAACTCCTTGGTCAGAGCCCTAGTGGGACAAGCTAGGGAGGGACCTGGGGGCAGTTTCTACAGGACCACCCAGGTTGGGGTGGGGTCAGCACACCTGAGCCAGCCCTTCAGGGAGCCTATCAAAGGACTCTCATTAAGCCCAGCCGCTAGTGCAGGGGACCCAGGTCTGGCTCCATGAAGCTACTGGGGTCCCCAGGTCAATCCTAGCTTCACCCCACTGCTGATCCCTAGCCGCAGCTCCCTGGGTTCCCTGTGTACCTACAAAGGCTCGTTTTCAGGTGTGCATGGTGGCACATGTGTAACCTAGGCAACCGGGAAGACAGAGGACCAAAAGTTTGAAACCAGTGAGGGGTACAAAATGAGTCCCTATTTCCTGCCACTCCCTAAAGAGGCTCCTTTTCCCAAGGGCTGCAGTAGAGCCCAAATCAAGAGAAGACACCTGTACCTAATAAAGAAACCAGATCAAGGTCCCCCAAACCACCCACCTACCATAGGAAGCGCTCCCAGCCCAAGGGGAAACTATTTTTGACTCCTTGGGGGAGGGGACACAAGCAGCTAACTGAGACTTCCAGCTTCCAGTAGCAGCAGCTCCCGCTGACCAAAGGACACTCAGGCCCGTCCCTAGGAACACAGGGGCACAGGTCCATTACAGGCCTGGCTTCCTTCATTCCACTCTAGATTAATAAAGAAAACAAACACAGCCAGCACCCTTCAGCGAGGAGCCCACTGTGGGTAGGGACAGACAGAGAGACAGACCAGCAAAGCATGCTAAGTGTTTACCCTGAGGCAGAGTGGGACACCAGCATCAACCAGGGGTGGGGGGTGCTTCCTATCTAAGCCCGGCTGGGGGCGGGGTGGACATAGTTCAGTGGTGGAGTACTGGTCTGGTGTACAAGGCCCTTAATCTTAGGCTCTGCAATCAATCAGTCAAATGGCCGGAACTTTCCTCATGAAAGGACCCTGTGGATTTAAGACTGGGGGTCCCAGTGGCTGGGGGCAACTCCCCACCGCCTCCACGGGTGGGTGGGTAGCTAGGACTTGCCACACTGGGAGGGGTCACATCACGTTGAGGTTGTGGAAGAACTGTGCTGGCCAACATCCCCTGCAAATGATCCGCAGGGCAGTTAGTTCACTTCCAAACCAAACGCCAGGGACCAGTCCCGGGGGGAACTGTCACCCTCTGGGGACAACCAAAAAGCCATTATTTGCAGTGGGGGATGGGGGTGGAGATTAGAGATTCCACATGGTAGGGAAGCCAAACCACTCTAGGAGGTTGGGAAAATCTGGGTGCCCACTTCATCTGAAGCTCCACAAGTCAGGGAACAAGCATGGGGCATCAAAGTCCTGGGGACTCCAGGGGCTGGAAGTGAAAACAGGCCCCCGACTGCAGCCGTCCCCGCCTCCGAACAGACAGCTGAGCTGGCTAGCTGAACATTCCAGCCATGGGGGAGGGTGGCACAAGCTCATAAATCTGCAGCTCCGGCTCCTGGGGTGCAGGCTCTCCCCTCCCCAGTCGGGGTCACTGGGTCAGAAGGCACAGGAAGCTGGGAGTGACTCTCTGGGAAAGAGACCTACAAACTCCAGGGAAGGGACAAGAGAGACCAGCCATCTGTGCTAAGGACCCCCACAGGAGCTCAAAGGCAGAAGGTGGCAGGAGAGAGGAGAGACGCCCCTCTTGGTCAGGAGGGCAGAACACTCCGCAGCAGCCACCAACCCCAGTGCCCCTTTAAGCACTGCTGCCCACCAGGGACCGTTCCAGACTCCCCAGAATGTACCTGTTGATAGTTTTAAATATTTTTTTGTTCAAGTTGTCTCTGCTCACTGTTGAAACATCAGGTCACAGAGGAAAACTCCAGATAACCTCAGGAATATGTGGGTGCAGGTCGGGAGTACCTCCTACCCTCTGTTGTTTGTGATGGCAGAGTAAACACTACCGTCTGCTCAGGCGGAAGCCACCTGAGAGGGTAAGCGGAACAACCACCTGACAGAGGAAGCCAGGCCACAGACTAAGCAACTCACCCAAGGTCACCACTGCATAGGAAGTGGCAGAACTCAGCTCTGACCAAGGGTGACTAACCCCAGAATCGAAGGGCTTATAAAGGAGTGGATGAGGGACAGTCATTACAGGAGCGGGGATGCCTAATTATACGCCCGCAGTTAAAAGGCAGGGGCACGCGCGCATACTCCCACAGGCCATGAACTCAAAGCTAACCAAGCAGTTTGGAACCGGATACCTGGCCACTGCTTTCAGAGCTGGTAAAAACTAGACTGGCAGGACTCAGCGACCTTGCAGGGGACCTGCTGCTCATCCTCCAGGACCCCAGTGGCCTAAGAGGGACCTAGGAGCTGGAACCAAGGGGGGGGGGGGGTAGCGGACAATGTAACTGCCCCAAGGCAAGGCATGAAAACACACTACCCCTTCTTAGAGGAGAGGTTTAGGCCTGGCTAGACTCAGCTCAGGAAGCCCCCACCTCCTCCCACCCCAGGCCATTTACTGGAGATAAGCAAGCTCTCTGGAGCAGCCAAGGAAGTCAGGCAGGGGCTGTGACCTGATACCGGGCAGATCCCGCCTGCCTAGCCTACTCCTGGGAAATGGGAGGGGGTAAAAGGAAGAATAGGGGTGCATACCTACAGTCCCCAAGCCCGGTGACTCCTGGGCAGACAAGCTATGAGGGAGGCAATCTGGAAGGAGAGGAGAGCCAAAGGCTGAGTCTGTGGTACAGTGTCTGGCACCCAGCAAGCCCTGTGCTGGGTCCTAGGATGCTTCAGTGATGGGGGGTGGGGATGGGAAGCAGCAAATTCTTTAGAATCTTTAGTTCAGGGCTACGGCGAAAACAAAGTGCCCAGGGGTTGCAGGAGGGGGAGCCTGGCAGAGTGTCTTTGGTCAGTGTCAACAAGGTCACCATGCTCTACGGGGGACGCTATCTTGGATGCCCCCATACAAACCCTCACTGCTCAGATGCCCCTTACCTCCTCAGGCTGAAACTGGTGGCTCCCTACCGTTCCCTTCTGGCTTTTCTCCTCAAACCTTGGCCTGCGGAGCAGAAGGCCTGAAGCATTTACTGATTTAACCCTGTTGACAGCCTGGGGAAGGCCCACCTGGGGAAGCAGCTGCCTCTCACTGATTCAACAGTGTGGCCCCTTTCCCCTGTTGAATCCTGCCTGCATGGAGTGGATATTCCTTACCTGCTGACGGACTGGCTGGTTGGCTGAAAGACTGGAGGAGTCAATACCCCTCCTCAGGACCTCAGTGGAAGGAAGTGAGGGCCACACAGGTAGGGGCAGGGCTAAGGGTCAGACGGTCAGGCAGGTGGAAGGAGCATAGTGCCTCAGGCCAGAACAAGAGCGCATTCCAGGAGCACTGGGGCAAGTCTAGGCTGAGATCATAGAGACCGGCACAGCGCGGCACAGCATAGCACAGATGACACACCGGAAAGATGAAAGGGACAGCCAGAGGCAGGGCCTCAGGGACGTCACCTGTCCCACCACTCCACGTGCCCTCTCCTCTTTGATTCTTTTTTTTCTGTACAGCCCTGGCTATCCTGGAACTCACCGAGATAGATACGCCTGCCTCTGCCTCCTGAAGAACCTTCCCGCCCCCTTTAGCAGCAGGATTCAAATAGCATTCCTCACCTGAGCTGACCCTGATCCTGTCTGCAAAGCTAGGCTGGGGCATAGCTTGGCTAGGGAGGACCTGACCTCCAAGGCCCAAGTGAAAAAGCTGGGTGTGGAGGTGTGTGCTTGTAATCTCAGCACACAGGCAGAGGAAGGAGGATCTAACTGACTTGGCGGGTTCCAGGTCAGTGAAGGATCCTGCCTCCAAAAACAAGGTGGAAAGTACCTGTGCAATGACATCTGAAGGTGACCCCCGCACACGCCCCCCATACATGTGCACGTCACATGTACCCACTCACATGCATGAACATGCACATACACCTAAAAATAATAAAATGATTACTTAGAATCACATGGGTGGGCTACCTATCCAGCTCCAGGGTTAGTAAGCTATAAGGAGAATGAGAAGCAACCTTAAATGACAAGGGACAAGGGACAGGACAAGGACTCAACCCTGCAGCAGAAGTCTATTTACTGAGAAAGGAGTAGCATACTGGGTTTTGAAACAAGGTAGAATCTACTGGAAATAATAAGACACACAGGTACGTGATGAAAAGGTTATGACATTTATGTTAGGTTTGTCTTCAGGGTACATAGGAGGATCAAAGGGGAAGAGATGTGTCCCCTGAGTGTGTGTGTGTGTGTGAGAGAGAGTGTGTGTGTGTGTGTGTGTGTCTGTCTGTCTGTCTCCATCTTGCAGGTGCTCGGAGAACACAGGATTCCTGTTTAGCCAGGTTGACCTCAGTTGATGGGACACCCCATTACAGACCCATATAGACACAAAGCCTAGAGCACACAATCGTCAGCTGGGAGGAAACCAGATGCTAACGAGGAACTGAGGCGGTCACTCGAGTGACCACATGGCTATTTGAGGTCAGGCTTCTATAGGAAAATGGCTCCTCTGCCCCCTAACTTCTAAAGATGAATCCGTCTCCATTTCTAACCCTGCTGGTCACACCCCCTGTTCAGAACCAGACCGGTCTCTGGGCCATCCCCCTACTTGGCTCCTACAGGGGCAGCACTCAAGACTCGGGGGTGGCCATGTGAGCCATGCGGACCATTATCCACACAAGTCACTGCCCTGTGTGTGGAACGAGCCCGAGAGCGACCTGCAGGCAGTGGTTTGATCATTTCCTTTCCTTCCTACTACTAGCTCCCACAGCCCCTTGTCAGCAGAACATTCTGGGCCCCCAATTAGATCTAAAGCACCTGTCTGGAAAAAAAGACTTGAAGAAAGACCACACAGCTCACACCCTGTCTTCCTCTCCTATTTTCAGCCACCCCACGGGGCTACGCACTGACCTTTCCATCTTTCCGTGTCTCAAGACCCTAACGGAGAGAGCAGTGGAAGTGTGCAGAGTGACCGCAGGGGTGGCCTTGTCTCAGGTTCGGATCTGGCCGCGCCTGGGTAGGACATGGGGATCTCCAAGTCGTATATCTCCTATGGGGTGCCTGGGCTAATGTGTCCCCATGGAAACAACATGTGGCCCAGCAGAGTCCATCTGTCCTGTTGGAGCCTCACCCAAAATCCCTCGAGCTCTTCAGGAGCACCCTGTGGAATCCAAGCTTTCCTCACCTGTCCCCCGTGCTTGGGTTTCCCACAACACGTCACTGATCAAGGGACTGGCCCCCTCCCTTCCCCAACATCCTGTGTGAGGCCAGTGTGTGTGGCTTTGGCCTCCTGCTTGGCGGATGTGAGACGCCCATGCACCTCCCACTGACAGAGTGTAGGGCGGGGCGCTAAGGTACCGGGGCAGCTGCTTTTCTGTCTGTGCCAACTCAGATGTCCATGGCTACTCTGCAAGGACTGGTGTTGCTTGGGAAACTCAATCTCCCAAAGGCCCCAGGCAAGCCTGACTGACCAGCAAACCCTGAATAAGGAATAATTTCCATGTAGATAAAACCTAGGAGCCCACGGGACAGAGGCTGTTGTCAGGTCACAACAGGAGAGCGTGAGCTAGCTGAGGCTAGCCGTCCCCAAGCCTCTCCCTAGCCTTAGTTCATTCGTTCCTCCAATTACTGACACAATCGCCGTGTCAAGTTCAAACAGTCCCAATCCGTCCAAGTCACAATCCGGCTGACTCCAGAATCCTCTATGCCCTTTCGGTTCCTTCTCCAGGATACAGGGGCTAAGCTAAGAGGTTAGCTTGGGCTTGGCCTCCAATTCCTGGTCCCACAACACAGAGAGAGGAACCCAGGATCCCCTGAGGGTTCTATCCAGTGTCCTTGAAAGCCTCTCCGACATCCCCACATGAGGCTCCCCCGGTAAAGTGTACAAAAAGCACTCTGGGAGGCAGACAGTTGACTGGGTTACCCAGCCCCAGGCCAGCCTTATCCTAGGACCTCCTATCAGCCCCTAAATGTGAAGAGAATGGCTGTCCCAGCAGTTACAGGGGGAGAGTACAATGGGAGTTTCATCCCCAGGGCCACACAGCATTTGAGGCACTCAGATTTTATTTTCAGAACTTCCCTGTCTCCTCAAGTCTTTAACTCAAATGTCCCCCTCTTGTCAAGGCCAACCTTGCAAAGCCGCAGACAGCTCTACCCGCCAAGGGACATCCCAACCCCTTCTTTGGTTCTTTCTATTCTACAGCTCATACTACCTGCTAATGCTGTTTATTTTATGTCATTCGCGATCTCCAGCTCTTTGAAAGAAAGAAAATTCCAAGACAGGACCAAGAAACAATGAGAACTTATTGTTAAATCAATGATTAAGCAGTCAGTCCGGAGATTAGCGAGGCAAGGTCTTCCCTAGTCATTGCCCTTAAGAATGCTGAGGTGGCCTGGCAGTGGTGACGCACACCTGTAATCCCAGCAGAGGCAGGTGAATCTCAGTGAGCTCAGGGCCAGCCTGATCTACAAATCGAGTTCCAGAACAGACAAGACTGTTACCCAGAGAAACCCTGACTTGAAAAACAAACAAAAGAAAAGAAAAAAGAATGCTGAGATGGAGTTTACAGGGCCCTCAGAGAACTTTCCTCTTCTGTCCTCAAGACCCAGGCAAAGGCCACATGGGTGTCATATGTGACATCCTCTAAGGATACCTGTGCAGACCCTGCCACAGATTGTGGCTTCAGGATACCAACTCCTTGGTGAGGAATATCCCAGAATAATATTATATAAAATAATAGTATTATTTTTCCTGGGAGCACCAAGTCAAGGCCCTCAAGAGAGGGCTCCGGTCTCTTGCTGGATTCCTAAAGGGTAGAGTCAGACACCTCTCAGTTTCCCTGTCCCCACGCCCAAAGGAGCCTCTCCTAACTCAAGAATTCATCATCACGGTTCCTGGGAAGGGCAACTGACTCCTCACAGGACCAGCTTCCTGAGGCACGCCAGACAGAGAAAGCCATCTCAAAGGGAGTTGGGCACAGCTAGGGAGGGTTTCCCTGGAATCTCTAGGAAGCCAAGTCTGGGGAGGCCACGTAGTACAGGTGGTACTGATGGGCAGGGCAGCGCCCATCTCCTGCTCTGAATCCTGCCTGGGCAGAGGAAAACAAAAGTTGTCGAGCAGACCTGGCATGCCCGGCCCAGGAGGAGCGAGATAGCAGTATCACTGGGAGATAAGAGCCCCCCCTCCCCAGCCCGAGTGCATCTAGCTGCCAATGCTGCTCCAAGGAGCCACCTTGGAGATAGCGTCAGTTTTTCCAGCCTCCAGTGGTACCCAACTCGGGTGTCTCAACAGCTGTTCCTGGGTGTCTTAGAAAACCAAGAAGCTCAGTCTCCCCTCAAGGCCCCAGAGGTTTTGCCAGACCCATCCAGGAGAGCAAAGGGCCACAGGCTGATTCCAAATCTTCCAGTGCCCTGCTCTGCCTTTTCTCCCAGAGCAGGCAGGGGCGGGGAGAAAGAGGGCAGGAAGGGCACCTTCCCTTCAAGCGTCTTGAGGATACATGGAGCAGTGTAGGAATGTTCTCACTCCCCTGCCCGCCCCCCACAGGGTGTAGTGGATAGGAGACACCTGGGCGGAAACATATCTCGGGTTCTACACTCAGAAGACAGACTCAGAGCCACAGACACACGAACACACGTGCATGTGCACATTCACGGACAGGGAGAGTGTCTTGCCCATCAGCCCTGGCTTTCCCAGAAGAATAAGGGAATTTTTAAGGACCAGAGAAAGGAGGATGTCAGGCTACAAAAGGTCAACGCCCTCTCCCCTCTGACACCTGTCCTTATGATAAAATTCTGACCTTTAGCTTCAGTGACCAAAAGCCTACATGGGGCTAGCTGGTGCTTTTTTCTTTTTCTTTTTGTTTTTAAATCCTTCTAGGAAAGTTAACAGATTCTGGTGGGGGGATACCTGCTAGGTACGAGGTCATCTGATCTCGTGTTTATGTGTTCTCAGCAACCGCTAGGAAACTCAGGCTCAGTGTGGTTAAGTGACAGACCTAAGGCTATTCGGCAAGAGCTGGAAGACAGGATTCAGAGCCATCTGATGTTGGGGAACAAGGTTACTGTGTTTTTTTGGAAAGGGTCTTAGGGCTGGAGAGATGGCTCAGCAGTTAGCATTTTCCAGGACTCCGTTCCATTCCTAGCACCCACGCCTGGCAGCTCATCAACTACTGGTAGCTCTGATGTCATCTGGTCTCCTCATTGCACCGGTGGCTGCGGCACAAGCCTTTAATCCCAGCACTTGAGAGGCAGAGGCCAGTTCAAGGCCAGCCTGGTCTACAGAGACTTCCAGGATAGCCAAGGTTATACAGCAAAATTCTGTCCCGAAAAGCCAATAAATAAATAAATAAATAAATGAACGAATGAATGAATAAACAAACAAACAAACAAATCCCAGCACTTGGGAGACAGAGGCAGTTCTACAGACGGGGTTCCAGGACAGCCAGGGCTACACAATGAAACTCTGTCTTGAAAAAACAAAAATAAAATAAAATCAAGAGGCTGGTCTTGTAGCCCCATTTGCCCTCCAGTTTGTAGCAATTTTCCTGCCTGTCTCAGGAGAGCCGGGATGCAGGGGTAAGCTGCCCATCCAGCTCCTTGACTGTTCTTCAAATGAACATGAGCCTTCCTTTCTTTTTTCTTTTTGATACTGTTGTTCATTGAATATTATTTTATGGCCAGCAAGATAGCTCAGCAGGTAAAGGCACCTGCCAACAAGCCTGATGATCGGAGTTCAATCCTTAGGACCTGCATGGTGGAAGGAGAGAACTCCCATAAGTTGTCCTATGACCTACATACACACACACACATACACACACACACACACACACACACACACACGACAACACATGCATGCCCAAACATATACACATGCACACATACAAATAAAATTTAAATGTAATAAGAGACTAAATTTGTTTTGCTTGTTTTGTTTTTCAAGACAGTTTCTCTGTGTAGCCCTGGCTGTCCTGGAACTTGTTCTATAGACCAGGCTGGCCTCGAACTCAGAGATTCACCTGCCTCTGCCTCCCAAGTGCTAGGATTAAAGGATCTCAAGCCATGCCTGGCTTGAGACTAAATATTTTGATATAATTAAAATTATCCCAATCTATATCTAAAGAGGAGCCGTCATTGCCTCAAGGAAGAGTAGAGATGCAGAATGTTCCTAGGACCTGGAAATGCTCTCCAGGGACTGGCCCAAGCTGATCAGAGAACAGAAAGCTTGCTTTGAGTCCTGTCAAATGTTCTGCGTGCAGATAACTTAAAACTTCCGAACTCAGTTGGGTGGTGGTGGTGCACGCCTTTAAGCACTCGGTAGGCAGAGGCAAGCGGATCCCTGTGAGTTCAAGGCCAGCCTGTTCCACAGAGCGAGTGCCAGGACAGCTAGGGCTACACAGAGAAACCCTGTCTCGAAAAACCAAAAATCAATCAAGCAAACAAACAAACAAACCTACCGGTCTTGTATAGTAGAAACATCTCTCCATCCTCCCGCCTCTCTGTGCACTAGCTTACACGGACCCAGGGGATCTTTTCCCAGACTCCTCTAACTTTGCTTTCTCTTAGGCAGGCCACAGTTTTTCGGCCGTACAGCGCAGCTCGTTTCTTCCCACAAACATTTCCTTGTTACCCTGACACACCCATTCTCTCCCGGCTCAGAACGGCCTCAAACAGTCTCAAGAGCCAGCACCGACGTAAGGGTACCCAAGGGAAGGGACTCGGTATCTAAGCCCCGCCCTCCTTACCGGAAGCTCACCTGTTTCAGGTGAAAACCTTTAAGAGCTACACCGCGGTTACCCCAGTTACGGCCACGTCGCACAACTAAGGCCCAGTGTGTCCACCAACTGTCCAAACACAGTGGAAGCACAGCACACTTTCTTTGACAAGAATTTTCCACTCCTCGCCAAGTCCCACAGTGCAACCCCCAGCCATCAGTGTGTAAAAGTCTGGGTCGCCATACCGTCGCCTAAAGGTGTCCAAAGCCGCCCCGAGCGTAGAAGTGGCCCCCTTTCTACGAGAGAACCAAGTCCCACCCGGGAACTTCCTGCGTCGGAGGATTAGGAGGCACAAAGGGCGGGCAGGGAGAGAGCCCAGATGGCAGAGGTAAGGGCTAAGCCGCCAAGGTAACACGCTCCAGACGCCACTGGCGGACGCCGGGTCACGGAAGCCGTGTCGCCCGGCTCTGCGTCCAGGCGCCTCGCACGAGGCTCCGGAACTGGGTCTCCGCTCACCGTGTCCCCTTGCACCCAGCCAGGCCAGACACCTGTTCCCTGCTCCCGAAAGCCAATAGGATTGTGCAAACCCGAGTCCCAAGTTTGGTAATCCGTGTGGCGAAACAGGAAGACAAGTTCTCAGAGCCACTTTCTACAGGTGTCTTTCTCCGGGACGAGCCAAACGTCGGAGATCTTGGCGAGCAAGGAAGGCAGACCTGGGCGCTGCTTTCTCTGACCCGCCCGGGGAAGCCCAGGGGACTCGGATCCCCTCGCGCCGAGCCGCGCCGCCCCGAATGGTCCGCGCCCTCGAAGACCGTGTAAAGCCAGGTAGGCTCACCTGCAATCGCCGGCCGGGCCCTGCCCGAGGCCTCGGCGTTCCTCGGCGCCCGTCACCCGCCGCTCCGGTTCCCCGCGCCGGCCCACGGGCTGCAGGGCGGCCGTCTCCTTCCTGCTCACCTCCGGCGCTGCTAGCGGGGGGGCGGAGCCGCCACGATTTACATACATGGCAAGCCTGCCGAGCTTGTGCCCCGCCCCTGGACCCGCCCCCTGGGCGGAGCCAATGAGGCGGGGGCGCAGCCTGCGAGCCCTCGAGGGCGGGGGCCGCGCTCTGGCCAATTGGGGCCCCAGGAGCGCAGGGCGGGGTAGCAGCGAGGAGACGCACCTAGTGCAGCCAGCCCGACCCCGCCCTCACCTGCGCGCACCTGGTCACAGGACTGCTCCTTGTAGCCAGTGTCCCACCACCTCCCAGAACAGGAAATAGTCCCTAGGTGTCTTCTAGGATAGATGCCAGGTATCAGGATATGTTACTCTCGCAGCTGTCGAGAGAAGGGCATAGCCAGGCGGGCTCCTCAAAAGAGCGTTCCTTCCGACTAGAATGACCCGCAGGTGCAGGTTTCAGACCCAAGAGTAGGGCGGTGTGGGAACGAAGGCATAATGGCGAGAAGCCTAACCACTGCTGGGAGCCCCCCCCTTCTGTCTTCGGCGGTCGACTGGAGCCCGGGGTCCAAAGGGCTAGCCACTGCAGCTAAGCTAGTTTTTTTTTTTTTTTAGCTCAAGCTTGGGAGTTACATGTGGGGGAAAGAACCATGGGGTGGTCCCTCTGAGTGTCTGGGGTCCAGTCCAACCGGACAGAGGCCTCTCAGCCACCACCCAGCTGCACTCAAGTTAGGTCCAACAGGACTGTCTCCTCAGGCGTTCTTCAGACCTCGGTGCTAGAAGTCAGATAAGTTCAGCGTGGACAAATGAGGGATGAAGGGAAGGGATAGTCCAGTAAGTATATCAACCACAGCAGAGAATATTTCTTTTAATGGCTTTGGCTTTATGGCACGAAGCAGGCACCCTACTGTTTAAAAGGCACAGAGTCCTCTCTTCTGCCCCATCTCCTGGGCCTCTGATATCAAGTCCTGAGTTCCAAGGGGGTCACTGCTAGGCAAGAGGGCATGGGGCAAGGCTTCACTCCCCTACAAACAGCAGATACCCAGGGCTGTAGACCACACTGGCCCAGACAGTTCCCGGTGAGTCCTGTACAGGAGTCAGCCGATATGGTCCCTGAGAGCATCCAAGTCCCCCAGCGCCCATCCCCAGAGCTACATGTCAGTGCTCCAGATCTCTGGGCAGTGTGAAGTCTCTGAAGCTATAGAAGGAGATGTCACCGTGATCCACCAGGGCAAAGATCAGGGGGACATCCCCACTCTGGTAGGTCAACCGCTTGAGGCTGCAGAGGTCTGGGACAGGTTCGTCAAATCTGTAGGAATAAAGATTAAACTGAGGCCTAGTCATAGCCCACCCATGACCCCCAGGCTGCCCCCCCCCCAGACTTCCAGAGCAGGAAGGCTCTAAGACAAAAGCTAGGAATACAAGAATAATGGACCCGGGTTCTGCTGTCTACAAACTCCATGGCTTTGATGAGCTTTCAGGAGCCCCAGAGTAGAGGGACAGCAGGACAGAGCGGGTCCTCACCACTCTTAGCCAGTAAATCCCTTCACAGCAATTCCCTCCTGCTGAGTGAGCCCAGGTCTAAAGTGGAAGAGAAGAGAGTTTACTGCAAAATGCCTGTACCGAGGAGCCAAGGATTCAAAAGCTTGGGTTCCTATGGCACCAACTGGCCACATGGCCTTAAGATAGGTGGCACTTAACCCTCTGGACCTCAGATTCTTCTCAGGGACTGGCAAGCTGGTGGTAGGGATCAAGCGATGGGCTGGCAGCAGCCAGGGTACTGTTCAATCATCTCGTACCCACTAATGCACATTCGGACATAGGGTTTGCCAGGGCTGTTTTTTCGGAATGTAGCCACAGCGTCAGCCTGGTAAACATCGAAGCTGATCTCCAAGCCTCTCGACTTCTCCAGCAGCCTGAGGACCAGGTAAGAAACATTACAAGGATTGTCTTCTCCCACCTCCCTCCACACCAAATCCTCTCCTACTACCACGTCTGCACAGCAGCTTAGTCATGGGATATACCCAGCATCTTGTCATTCTTCCCTTTCCCTGACGCACACGAGAGTGGCTGTCACTGGAAGCTAAGTATGTGGGCAGGTGTCCCTGGGGTGATCCTCTGACTCACACCCAACTCCAGGAATCAAATCCCAGCTGTCGCTCCACCTGGCAGCCAGTGTCATGGAGACAGTGAGCGCAGCTGAGACTCACCGGTAACCTCCATCAGCAAGATGTGTTGTCTGCAGTACAGAGACATGTTCAAGGACCGCAGCTACAAGAACAGTGAAAAAGAGATGTGGAGGAGGGGAGTCGACTTCCTACACGCTCCTGTGGTACTACCAAGTCTGCTACTCAGGTTAGGACCACCAGATTTACCAGAATGTATTTAGTAAGGTGTGTTCCACACAGCAGTATTAGAACACGCTTATCTGGTAACCCCGCTCTCCTCACCCACCACT
Source organism: Arvicola amphibius (assembly GCF_903992535.2). Taxonomy (NCBI): domain Eukaryota; kingdom Metazoa; phylum Chordata; class Mammalia; order Rodentia; family Cricetidae; genus Arvicola; species Arvicola amphibius. The sequence goes on from NC_052050.1 coordinate 6,090,886, forward strand.
CTACCGTGTTCCCATGATGCCTTTACAGAGTTCTGAACCTGTTACTACACTTAGCTCAGACCACAGACTTAGTTCCTTGTGTTTAAAACCAAGAACAGACAGTGAACTTTCTTTCCTCTTATTTGGCTAAAACCTCTGTGGTGCCACCATGTTCTGGCTAACAGGCTGTACAGGTGAGGGACCAGAAACTGGTTGCTGGCAAAACCATCCAGCATTCTTGGGTATGGTCTTAAGGATGCGGTACATCCCGCAAGTGTCCCTGGGCAATCTGGGCTCTGCTGGGGCCGTGGTCCCACCTACAGAGGAACCTGTGTGGGGCCCACACCATTGCAGCCTTCTCCTCTCATACCTTAGGCATCAGCCAGCCCTGGTCAAAATAGCCCTTTTCAAGTCTCATGATCCTGCTGCTCCCAGTGGCCTATGGTATAGCAGAGTGAGGGGATACCTGGGGAATCTGCTTTATCAGGGTTGAGCAAGGGAGTAACAGACTGGCCCCATAGGTGTGGAGGGCGGGGCTGGCTCTTCTGCAGCTGTCGCCTCTGCAGCAGTTCCTTGTACTCCCGCCAGCTGGAGCAGCCCTGCACCTCGGGATCTGCGTTCACATCCTCCCGGAACTGCTGCACCTCTGCTTGCTGGTCCCGGTCTCTCCGGGAAAGCTTCTCCTTCCGCTGGTTCAGCTTTTGGCACCAGGACGCAGCATCTGTCCCTCGCCCAATGACATTGGCGGGGAGAAGTTCTGGGGCTGGGGCAGGCAGGAGGGTGTGGCGGCTATCTGAAGCCATGTTGGGGAAGAAGATCTGCTCAAAGTTCCAGCGTGGTTTAGGAGCCCCCTTGGCTCCATTCTTGATTTTATCATTCTCCTGGCCACACTCCACATCCTCCCTGGCCAGAGCAGGGCAAGGCTCTGAAGACCCCAGAGCCTGAAAGGAGAGTCCTGAGCTCTTCCTGGGGCTTGACCCCTGGGGCTTCTCTGAGTACTGGCTACTGTGGTCACAGGCAGGTGGGCTGGAGGCTGCCCCGCTCATGGGCGGCAGGGAGTTCTGCAGAGCCTTAGCCTTCTTACTAACAGACCTTAGAGACATGGGAGGAAAAGCAGCGTATTCCCCTTGTTACTGTCCCCAGGGCAGGTGTGTCCCACTGGAATTGAGGTGGACCCTTGCTTCTCCCAAAGCCTGTACGAGAGCATCACAGGCCCCTTAAGCCCGGAGCTCACGATATCCCCTGGGGTGGCAACAGCAGGGGCATTACCGACAGCTGGAGCTCCTCTTCCTCTTGCCAGTCCCGTCCTCCAGGCACTGGGCATAGCCATCCAAGTTAAGCTGCCTCTCGTAAGGGGACACGACAGAGCTGTGGGGCGAGAACAGCAGGCAGGCAACAGATCCACCTTCTCAGACTGGTGCTGCCAGCAGGGTTTGGGAGGGAGTGGCCAAGAGGATGAGCCAGAGGCCAGAGGCAGATCCATACCCAAAGGAAGGGTACCTGGGAACAGCCATAGGGGCCTAGTCACCCACCTTTGTCCAGGTCCCGAGTGTCACCAATACCTATGTAGCCCTGGATGTTCTAAAATGTGCCATCAAGTACACTTTTATTTCTTGCACATAGATACTACTGTTTCTCTGCATGTTTCTGTTTTGTTTCCTGACAAAACTGACATTGTACTAACACACTACTTTAAATCTTTTTTCTTCCCCATTCAGTTACACATTGTGGGCTCAGACCCTCATCACTTAAGCACTATAGCATTCTTCCTGCTATGAGAAGGGGAGAGGATATATGACAGAGAGAGACAGAGAGAAAGACAGGTGTGGGGGAGGGGGGAGAGCACCCAATAGCAGAGTGCCTCTTGGGAGCTGTCTATCTTGTTTGAGGTGGGGGTTTCTAGTTGGCTTACAGCTCACTGATTAAGCCAGGCTGGCTACTGAGCCCCACGAATCTGCCTGTCTCTGCCTCCCCAGTGCTGGGAATATAAGGATAAACAGACGGCCTTGGGTTCTGAGGGACTGAGCTCAGGTCCTTGTACTTGCTGTGAATCCCCTCCCAATGTATTTTTATAGCTCCCAATACTGCACGGTTCAGGCGCAGCAAGGTGGATAGCCACGAGTTGTCTATTCACATTAAATCCAAGCCAATTAAAATTACGAAATGAGACCTCAAGTCCTGTCATTACCGCAGAGGGTATTGTTGTACTACACAAGTCCTTGGTGGTGACCACTGTAAAGGAGCAGCCAGTTTGTGTGGGTAGGTCTCCGCAGCTGGGACCAAGCTTCTCGACTACTGATTCTACAAGTGATGGCGTTTTGCGACTGTTCTTTACTACATAATAAGCAGGGAGCGGCTGTGATTTCGTTCTGCTCTTCCTCAGGCACAAGTTCAGGGCCTGGCAACAGAAGGTCTCAATAACACTGCTGAGTGACGGAACAATTCTCAGGGGGAACTTCTGCACACAGCCATGCCTGTCTCCCTAGAAACATCCCACTTTGGGGAACTGCTTTAGGGTTTTGGGGACAGACTGCAGAGGCAACACCAGTTTCTACTGTAAGTCTAAAAGTGGCTGTGGCATTGAGCAAAGCTGGACCACTAGGTAACAGAGGGAGATCTAGGCCAGCCTAAGAATGTGAACGGCAGCTCAACTATAAATCCCTCAGCAGCCCCTCGCTCATGCACGTGTTCCACAAACGGCCTGCATACCTACACGCCCGGCGCTGGCTACTGCAGTTCTGCGCTCACAGGTCATTACCTGAGCAGGGCCCAATTTGACAACCCAGGAAAAAGTGCAGGGATGGAATTCACTCCCACATACTGCACTGAAGCCAAAGGTCCTGGTAAGTGAGGTCACTATAACAGTCGGTCAGATCCCAGGGCCGCAGTGGACGAGTCAAAGGACTTACCTCGGCTCGAACCGGCGAACCACGTAGCCTAGTCTCTTCAGGTGGCTGAAGACCTCAAGAAAAGAAAAAAGGAAATCTTAGATGCTTTTTGTTTGCAAGGTTCTTGCTATATGGTCCTAACTACCCTGGAACTACGTAGACCAGCTAGCCTCACACGACTCAAAAGTTGTATTTCTCCCTTTAAACCTCTGCGTGCTGGATTTTGACAGGTACTACCATGCCTGGCTTAGATATCCACTCTTTTTTTTTTTTCAAGACAAGGTTTCTCTATATAACCCTGGCTGTCCTGGAACCTGCTTTGTAGACCAGGCTGGTTTTGAACTCAGAGATCCACCTGCCTCTGCCTCTGCCTCTGCCTCCCCAGTGCTGGGATCAAAGGCGTGTGCCCCTATGTCTGACTTGGATGTCCATTCTTTACAGTAACATAGTAGTTTCTCTAAACACGTCATTTCCTCTATCTCCCGAAACTTTCTCTCCTACAGAGCTCCAGCTTCCGACCTTGGGTCTGCTTGGAACACATTCCATTATAAATACTATCTGCATCAGGCCTATTGGTTCAATCTTGTAATCCCAGCTACTAGGGAGGCTGAAGTAGGGGGATCACAAAATCATGGTCAGTCTGGGGTACAGAGTGAGTTCAAGGTCAGCTTTGCAATTTCCAAAGTCCCTGACTCAGAAAATAAAGACAGAGCGGAGCAACAGCTTAATGTGAGAGTTTGCTAGCACACATGGGCTGCTGGGTTCTTCCCCAGTAGCACTAAAAGTAAATTAGCAAACACCATGTTCCAAGGAAATTTCACTCTTTGAATTCTGTCTCTTATTCTGGGTACAAGTGACATCTAATAATTTATCGACAATACAAATCTGAAAAGAAAAAAACAAACAGGGGTGGGCCTCCTGGGAAAGACCTACATCATAGACTATGTTGACATTAAAGTCTAGGCAAAACAATGGTGGACAGTGTTAGACATCACCCCACCTATCCAACCCTCCACAGACTTGATGGGAATGGTCTCTGCTAAGTAGCCACATGTTAGTGCTTGTGTTCTGTCCCCATGGCAGAGGAACAAACCCAGAAGTGTCCCCATCTCACTCAATCTCCTCCCAGCATTCAACACAACTGATTGTTTTCTCCTTTAAAAACGAGCACGGGAGGGGGCTGGAGAGATGGCTCAGCGGTTAAGAGCATTGCCTGCTCTTCCAAAGGTCCTGAGTTCAATTCCCTGCAACCACATGGTGGCTCACAACCATCTGTAATGAGGCCTGCAGAAAGAATACTGTATACATAAATAACAAATAAATAAATATTTAAAAAACGAGCGTGGGGCATAGTGGCCTTTAACCTTAGCACTTGAGAGAGAGAGTCAGGCAGATCTCTGAGTTCGAGGCTAGCCTGGTCAACATAGTGAGTTCCAGGACAGACAAATCTGCACAGTAAGATCCTGTTTCAAAACAAAAGAGGAATGGAAGATTGTACTAGAGGCTTCGGCATGGTTTCCTCTTTTCCTCCTGATCCTAGACTGATCACAAACGGGTCCCACCTCTCCACTAACCTTCCCACATCTGTGAGCTCCAGGGGACTGTAACAGTCCTCTGTTGGTTGCACGCCCTCAGAGACAATGGCTTACACAATCCATAACATACAAACATCCAAGGTTATATTTCTAGCTTTGCCCTCACCCTACATTCTAAGTTATATATCTACTGTGTGCCTGAAATCCTGTTGGATGTCCACAGCGTTACTTTGTATCAAACATAAACACCTACTTCAGTCTTCCCAGCTAGGTGACACTACGGTGGTCACAAGCCTTGATTCTCTGTCATCGAACCCTTTCTCCACTCCTGACATACCTTTTCCTGCTCACTGCCCCTAGCCCAGCCTATACCTTCTCTCACCTGAAAGGATAGTCCAGAACAGATCTTTTTCCTTGTCTAATCTGATCTTCCACTTCGCACTAATTCTCTACTTGGTTCTTGTTTGTTTAGTAGTTCTGTTTAAGGCTGGGTTTCATTGTGTAGCCCAAGCTGATCTTAGACTTGAGATTGTCCTGCCTCAGCTTCCAGAGTGCTGGAATTATATACGTGGTTAACCATGAGAAGCACTACGTATTTTCTGTTTTGAGACAGAGTCTCCAAAAATACAGTGTACCGGCTGGCCTAGAACTCACAAAGATCCTCCTGCTTCTGCCTCCTGAGCACTAGGTTTAAAGTGTGCACCACCGCCCCCCATGCCTGGCTACTTAGTAACTTTTTATTATCCAACTGCTTCCTCCGACTATAAGCCTGACCTACACAGGCTCCTGACTCTCCTATAGCCATGACATTGTGCTTGCAACCTCAGAGGTTGCAAGTCACTGTCCATTGGCTTGACCAACGGGAGGCTCCCTGAGAGGTAACTGATACCTGATATTGTAGGAAATTCAAGGTGTCCTCAGTCAGCAGAAGCTGGTAGGCCTCTTGGATGGACAGTGGTAGGTCTTGGTAGAAGAGCTGAATAGAGCCCTGGAAGCCGACCAAGAGTTTAGCTGTGTGTAACCTTCCTTCAGCGCCCAAGCCAAATGGGGTCAACTTCTTGCCTCTGACCCTCTTCCCCCACACCCCCAGCATCACTGCATGACTGTGATCAGCTAGGAGAGAGGATGAGCATCATCCCTGCTGCCTGTGTGGCATTCTCTTCTGTTTTTTAAGTTCACCGAAAACGTAATTCTGAATTCTTCCATTCCTTACTCTGAACCCCTTTCCCACAGCCCCAGGAGCCCACTCACACACTCCAGCAGATACAAGGCCTCTTCGGGGTGAAGCCGCTGCCTCCCTTGCTCTGAGTAGCCCATGGTCTGCCAGAATTTCCCCTGTGGGGCATCAGCACAAGTGTCACCAAACAGCTATGGGGACCGAGGAAGGAGATCCACCCCCCACCCCCAGCCGCGGAGATGCTCTGGCCGCTCACCGCAGGAGACTTCAACTCCACGAAGCCCTCTTCGGGTCTCCACTCCGCGGCCACCAAGCTGCCCCTGGCGAGGAGTGGGTTGGGGGCGTCTCGGTCTACACAGGCAGTCCCCGGCCCCCGCCCACCCGGTCCCGGCCCCGGCCCCTCTCACAAGCGTTCCACGCGCTCCTCCGCCAGCAGCTGCCACAGCTCCTGGCGACACAGGCGCAGCCGCTCGGCCTGGGCCTCCGAGCCGTCCGGGAGGAAGTCCTTGGGGCCATGCGACCGCTGGGGCAGCTTCTGGGACCGCGAGCGAGCCGCCCGGAGTTCCGAGGCGCTGGGGCGAGCGGGGACACGCGGTCAGCACCACGGCCACCCCGCGCGGCCCAGGACCCCACGCCACACCCCCACGCCACCCCCGTGCCGGGGAGCACCTGAGCACACGCCCCGCGGGAACCTCCACGGTCGCGGGTTCGGAGTCTGGCTCCATCGGGCCGCCGGCTGCGGCTGCGCGCGCACCGCCCAAGCCCCGCCCACCCCGGGGACGTGACGTCCGCGCGGTCCTAGCGCCCGGAACTCCACTCTCGAGCGCAAATCCTCCCCTGGCTTCGCGCCTTCCTACCTGCCCCATGTCCCTCAGACACCTGTTTGCACACGTGTCCCTCGGTCGGCGGGGCCGAGTTTGATCTGCAGGTTTCCGGACGTGGAGAAACACACTTATTCTGTTTGCAGCGCTCCTGGGGGCACCTTGCTCTAGTAAAACCTCCCCTGGCGCCTGGGCATGCACGTGTGTGACCTCTCTGCAGCCCTGAACTGCCTCGTGCTCTTCCACCAAGAGAAAAGAGATGCGAAGGTGGGGAGGAGAGCAGTGAGCCCTCGAATACTAGCTTTGCAAACTGGAGGCCACATGGGGACGTCAGGAGTGGTCCAGAGACATTCGGAGTTCCTTCGGGAGGGGCCAAAGAATCTCTCCAGAGGAGCTCGGCTGCAGGGTTCAAAGGCCACGGGTGGGAGGCGCTGTCCGGATCACGCTGGTGCTGAATCGCCACCCCAGCCTCCAAAAGCACCTCCTCAAGGCTGGGGTCCCCGCCGTGACACCGTGGGTCGTTCCTACGCTTACCACTAGGTGGCACCATTTCTCCAGCCAGCTGCCGTGGGTCAGCGACTCTGCTCGTGGACGAAGATCGCAGCGGGCAAGCCGGGAGAAGAGGGACGAAAAGGAAGGGATCCCCGCCCCTAGTGGGGTCCTCAGGCTCAACCGCCAAAACGTCCCCTATTCTACTTATTCACACCTCATTCTCTGATCTAGACTAGAGCCCAACTCGCTCGGAATCCCCAGCCAGGACACAGTGGCACGTAGCTTCATCCACCCGCCCTCTCACCAGCCACTTGGCACCCCAAGCAGCTTCACCTGCGCGCATGCGCTGATCCCAGAGGCTCTGATCCTGGCTGGCTGGCGGGGGCGGGACCTTGTGAGCACTGGGGCGGGACTCAGGGTGCTGATTGACAATCCGACTGTGCGGCTGGGACAGTCCCCCCCAGCTCCCGATCCGGCGGGAGGGAGGGGGGAGGGGCGGGATTTCCTGCGGGAGGCGCCGAGCCGGCCTTGGAAAGGAGGAGAAAGGGGTTGGTTGGGGGGGCGACAGTGGAAACCAGCGTCAAGAGTGCTTGGGACTGAGCACCGCCAGCCAGACCCCCGGCGGGGCGGCCGGGAGAGGTGAGACTGCGGGGCCCCGGCTGGGGGTCAGAATCCTTGAGAGCATACGCAAACTAACTTTTCTTGTCTGATCGGCGGGCGCCTCCATCTCTTTGCTCCTTCCGCCTTCCTTGAACCCCCCTTTTCGTTCTCCTCTATCTATTCCTCGGACTCTTGACTCTCCGGGTCCCTCTTGCCGCTTTGTTCCCGGGATCGGTCGGAGCTGGGCTTGGCTGCGGGGAGCTGCGCGGCGCTAGAGGGGCATTCCGAGGGGCGGGGGAGCCAGCCGACCCCAGGCACTGCCAGGAGCACCCTCCCCCGGTGCGGGTCGCGGGTTTTGAGGAGGAGTGCCCTCCGGCTTAGGCTTGGACTTATGAGGAATGAGGGCTTCCCTACCTGGGCCCCAGGCCTGCACGAGTCTCATGCCACAAGATTCTGGCAAAAAAATCACCGCCACCGAGGAACTGACTTAAGGTTTTTTGCGGGAAGTGGAGAGTTGGGGTTTCAAGTTCAGGCTTGGGAGGCAGTTGGTTAACAGAGTCCAAGCCCTGTCCTGGATCTCTACCCAGCTGTTCCCTCACACCCCAGAAGCAGCAAGGAAGGGTTAGCAACAGGTGCTGTAGAACTTGCCTATCCTACAGGTAGACCTCCCCCACCCCGGAAAATGAAGGCCATAGCTCCCCACTCCACCCTCTAAGTGGAGCTGGGATGTTCCCTTATTAAGTGAAGCCTAGGTAGTAAGGAGTCTGAGGGCAGACACCTTGGACAGGGAGTGACCCCTACCCATCTGCCTGTGCTATTCTTCCAGGCCCTACCGCTCGCCCCGCCTGTTGTCTGTGGGTGTCAGAGCCTGGGGCTGTGGAGAATGGGCTGCTGGCCCTGCCTACCCCAGTGTCTCCTGCTGCCAGGGCCCCTCCTGCCCAAGGTTGAGGTGCTGCCCAGTGCCATGGGGCACAGGCAACTCAGCCCCTCCCTCCTGGAATACTACCCCCTCCCTTTGGGTGTTATAGTTATATACTTCTCTCAAGTACAGCACCTTCTTCCCCTCCCCCTGAGTGGCTCAGACCCTCCATGACTCCCAGGGCACCCAAAGTGATTTGGGGCTCTCTAGAGGTCCTGTCTTGGTCATCTTCTGGGTCCTATTTCCTGGCTGTGACCCAGCTTTTCAGCGGAGAACCCGTACCTTTTCCAGACCCCCGGGACTTGTCCACAGCTGCTGCCTCATGCCAGAGGGAATGCTGACTGCTCCTTGGATGGGCATTGGTACTTCTGAGCTAACCCAGGAAAATTGGCGGGCCCAGTCTCAGCCCGTCCCAAGGCCGTCGGAAGCAGCAGGCTGATCTTAGTCCAGATTTCCACGCAGCCTCCACCCCCTAGAGACTGGCTTTCCTGCCTGTGGTGGCAGCTGCCGGAGCACCTTGAGGGACTATATCTCTGCCTCACAAGGAGCCCATAGCCTGGGACACCAGGCTTGTGCCCCTGGGACCAGGAGTCCTCCAAAGCATTGAGGCATGGCGAACTGACACTTGGCTGGACCAGCGTCTTCTTCCTGGACTTCTGAAGCCCAGAGCCTGGCGGCGCCCTAGTCAGAATGGGTCGTGAACAGGACCTGATCATTGCTGTCAAGAACGGAGATGTGACGTGTGTGCAGAAACTGGTGGCTAAAGTCAAGGCTGCAAAAACAAGTGAGTCTTCCCTCGGTGGGGTGACCATCCAGCTGAGGCTGCTCTCTGAGTAACCGAGGCTACAGAGGGATGCTCAGAGGGGGAGGGAGGGGAAGGCCGCTTCGGTTTGCAGACTTGAGGAAGAAGGACTGTCCTGTTGTAGACAAGGAGTGCTTCTGTGTAAGAGTGCCAGAGAGGAAAGGGGGTCCCTTCTTGCTCTGGGTCCCCAGGCAAGTCACTTAGCTGCTCTGAGCCACGGAATCCTGGCCTGCGAAGGGCGCATATTGAAGCGCATTCCGTTTGCGTTTTTTTATCGCTTGTTGTGCGTCAGGCTCTGTTCTAAGCCCTGGAGGTTGCCTGTTGGTAGCTGGCTTTTCAAATGTGTTCTTTGGCTCTGTGGGACTTGGCTGCGGGATGGGAAAGAAGGAGGAGAGCGGCGTGACCACCCCTAGCCCCATCCGCATAAAACCAGAGCTTCCCTGTATTTGTGTCTGAACCTCATGAGGATGTCTTTAAAACCTTTAGAAACAGCGGTTGGGTTTCGGTGTCATTGGTTGTTTGGTTTGGGGCTCTGCGAGGCTTAGAACCCAGGACTTCACACTTGGCACACAGTGATCTATCATCGCTGGTAGTGTATTCCCAGCCCCCAAAGAGAGCAGTTTCCTGGGGACTCACAGCACCATCTGACCGGTACTAAAGCTCCTTGCTAGCTCACCTGCTGGTGTTCCTGGGAGTGTGTAGCCGATGCTAATTTTCTAGAGGTTTCCATAGCCCTGAGGACTCTATCCCTGACAGGGCAGTCAGGGCTGGATGCATGGGTGGTCACTAAGCCCCATCTCTCAGGACCCTGTGATGGTAGGGACCTCTCAAAAACCCACCCCAGGAAAATGGACCTCTGGACTTCAGGCCAAGCACCCTGGGCTCTCCCAGACCCCGAGGCTTGTCTCCTCCAGGACTTACATGAGCCAGTAGTTCTTCTGGCTCCTCTGGGGTTAGAGAAAGTGTTCCCTGAGGGGAGGGTCTCCTCTATAACATTGGGGCTTTAACCCCAAACCACACCTGGGTCTTGTACACAGGAAGGAATCCCCAGGCTACTTGGAGACATCTTATTATCCCCGCCCACACCTTGGAGTGTGGGTGCCAAAAGGAAAGACATTAGTGGCGTGCACCCACCTGCACAGCGAGTGGGGTGGAGACCCAGCCATGGGGTGGAGCTGTGCCCCTAGGTCCTTTCACCGTGGGGAAGCGAATGAGGGTGAGCGGGATAGAGGAAGGGGCCGAAGCAGTCCCCTGGAGATGGCCTGAAGGTCTGAGTGGGATTCTACTCTCCTCCCTGCTCACCTCTGTGTTGCTTTTGGCCACCTGCCCGGTGAGGACTTGGTCACACTGCTGCTGGCCCCACTGGCCTGGCTGCCTTAGAGAGTGAGGCCCATTGGAGGGTAGTAGCAGGGTCGGCTGGTGGCGAAAACCCCACAACTAGGCTTGTCTTCTCTACCCAGTGACAGAGCCTCTAGGGGATGAAGTCCCTTTAAGGTGTGGACTCCCCTACACGGCATACAGGGTGACAGGCCTGAGTGTCCTTTTAGGTCCCTGCACCGTCCTTCCCTTCTTTGTCCTCTGAGAGACCAGTGACAAAGATGAGATCACAGGTGACCTTTGTAAACCCTGGGGTTTGTGAAATGGTGTTACCCCCTAGCTTCCTGTCAGGTAGGAATTTTTACGCCCCTTGCACAGATAAGGAAAGTGACTCTTGGAGGTTAGTGACTTACCCAAGGTCACATAGCCCTGGGGTCAGATGAGAGATTGATAAGCCTGTGTGCTTTCCCCGTGTTTCCATAGCAATCACTGATTTCTGTTCGGTCTGTATCACCTAAGGGATGTTCTACACACATAGAGTCCCCTAAATTAAAATTATGCTAAAGAGCTTGGGACTCAGCTGGGCAGTGGTGGGGCAGAGAATAGGTGGATCTCTGTGAGTTCGAGGCCAGCTTGGTCTACAAGAGCTAGTTCCAGGACAGGCTCCAAAGATACAGAGAAACCCTGTCTCGAAAAATCAAAAAAAAAAAAAAAAAGAAAAGAAAAGAAAAAAAAAAGAAGAAAGAGAGAAAGAAAGAAAGAAAGAAAGAAAGAGCGAGCCTGGGACTCTGGATGATACAGTTTATTTGATTCCAATGCAATCTCAGAGAGGGATGAAGGGCCCCTGGACCAAAGCAAACCACTAAAATCAAGTCATCAGGGCGCCCCTTTTTCCTCTCACCCCACTTACTGGGAGCCTCTCTCTAGCCGATGACTCTTTCCTTCCGCCTCCTCCTGATCCACCCTATCCCAGGCCCTCTTCAAGAGCAGGCTGCTGGGAGGGGTGCCATTGCACCGGCCTTGCCTCTTCCCTCTGCCCCTCCCCATCTTTTTCTGAGGTCTCCTTCCTTGGCTAGAGGAAATGGATGGGCTGGGGTGACTGGCTGAACTCATATCCTCTGCTTGGGCCTGAGACAGGGTGACCCTTCCAGCCCCAAAGCCAGGCTGGGGAAGAAGGTTTTGCCACGTCGGAAGTGACTGGTGCCTCTACAGGACCCTCCGCCCACCCGCCAGGGTCCCCAGCCCAGTTTCTGTGGGCCTCTTCTCCGCCACCTTTCCGGCTATTGTTCTAGAAAGAACAGAGCCACCTATCTGGCCCTGCCCCTGTTCCTGTGTCCCCTCCTGTCACATTGTCTGCCCCTCCCTAGAAGGGACACATCCAGCCACCCAACTCTCCCATCCCAGACTTTCCGTGCTAATGAAGGGAAGATTCCCTCAAGGACTCTGGCTCTCTTCTCTTGGGACCTTGTCTTCACTGAGGCTTAAAACCTTGGCAGCCAAAGTCACGCAGCCCAGGAAAGACAGAGTAGCCTTTGAGCTGTGCACTTCCTGCTTCCACAGCTTCTGTTCTTTCCCTACTCCACCCCCACCTCCCCACCCCACCAAAAATGGTTCTGTGTCATAAGAACTGTCAGGTCAGAGGTCTCTCTCCTGCCCCTTTGTGGTTCTGTATTTACCTTCTCAGTATAGAATCTTTCAGCTCCACCTTGCGTGTGTCTGTCACCTCCCTCCCTGTCCCTTGCATCTATCCCTGATGGAATGAGGCCCTGCCTTTCCCAGACTGCTAGGGTATTTGGGGGCCCACCAGGGCCTGGGGGGGCAGGCCTGGACCAGCATGTTTGGCACCTTGCCCAGCCCGGGCTGAGCCAGGCCTTCCCAGCAGGGTTCCAGGAGGACGCAAGGGCTGCTGGTGACAAGGCTTGTCCTTCCTCAGCGCCTCAAGGATCTTCCCAACATGGTCTGTGTGCCCCTGGGTTCTCACCTGCCTGCACCCTGTCCCGGGGAGGCGGTGCCAGTACCCACGGCTTCTCTAAGGGGGCCCATAAAGTCAAAGCTTGTGAGTATCGAGTCGGCAGGTGTGTGTGCGCCCCCCTACCCCCCGCCCCCCCGCAGACAGAGCTCTGTGGAGAGGCCGGAAGGCAGTTTGGGTCTGGGGCCCAGTCTAATGGCCGGCACGGGAGGGGTGCGAAATCGTTATCATCATCTTTCACGTGCTCACAGGGGACAGACACTGTCCCCAGCTTCTGGGGGCAGATGCTACGATTGGCCTCTTTTTGTGGAGACCAAGTCGTGTAGATTAAGTGACCTGCCCAAAGTGGCAGGGTTGGCGCATGGACCTGGGCTGGGATCAGTATATTCTATCCGGCCCTGCCTGCCAGGTCCTGCTCAGGGATGCTCCAAGCCCAGCCTTGTCAACAACCTTCTCTCTGCCCTTGAATACTTAAGACCCCCCCCCCCTCCCTTCAATGTCTGTTCCCTGTGGCCCAGCAGGACAATATGACTCTCTCCCTAACCCATTCAGGCAGGAATGCCAACCATGCACCCCGTGGGCCTGTCCTATTGAAGGCATGTCATGCCAGTACCCCTTCCCGCCCCCTTTGGCTCTATAAACAAGCTGGGCAGGGGTTCTAGGGAAGCCAGGCGGCTGCTGCGGTGGCTTCCAGTGCTCCTTGCCCTCGAGCCATAGGGACAGGACCTGTAAAAAGCCATGGGGCAGGTGCCCTTCTGTATACCGAAAGGTGGGTTGGGTCCTTGGAGGTGGGTAGTGGGAGTGCTGGGTGAGGGCATGGCCAGGGCAGGTGGTGCGATGTACCCTGATGTCTCCTCCCCTGATCCCCCCGGCCCTCAGAGCTCCTCGGCTCCACGAAGAGACTCAACATCAACTACCAGGATGCTGATGGGTAAGTGTGTGCTGCTGAAGAGAAGAGACCCGGGGAGGAAGTGAGAGGAACTGGGGCCCGCAGTTCCTCCCTCAGACTAGGTCCTTGAAGTATGTCTGCCCAGAGTTGGGTCCTGCCTATGTATGGCCAGAAGGAGGGGGTCCTGTCCACCCACCTGTCTGTGGAGTTAGCCCTGAGCAAGAGGAGGCCCCCCTTGGGTCAGATTCTTCCTGGGCCCCTTCTCTCCCTGGAGGGTAGGAGCCCTCAGGCTTCTGCTCCCACGGCCCCCTCCTCTGGGCAGGCTGGGTGGGGGACGCTAGACAAACGAGCCTCTCAGCCAAGACACTGAGCCCTTTCATGCTGTGGCCCGGCTGCTGTGCGCTCCCACGGCAGGGCTGGCAGGCACAGGGGGGCAAGTAACCCATCACTGCCGGCCCCCAGAACGAGCTTGGGGTGGAAGACTGTTCACTGACACCCCCTATTTTGTGTTCCCCATGCCAGATTCTCTGCTCTCCACCATGCTGCCTTGGGGGGCAGCCTGGAGCTCATAGCCCTGCTGCTGGAGGCGCAAGCCACTGTCGACATCAAAGACAGCAATGGTGAGAAACCCAGTGTATCGCACCATGTGGGGCAGCCAGGGCTCTCTACAGACCTGGGACCTGAGCGTCTCCTGTTAGGACACATCAACAGATGCGAATGGCTTCCTTCTGGAGAGAGTGTGTAGTTCAGATTTCCCATTATTTAGACGAGGAAGCGCAGAGAGGTTATAGTCCCGTCCTGGGGTTGTAGATCATGTGTGGAGGGCACAGTGAGAACTCTTGACTTCAGAGCCGCGTAGGATCTTTTCCTGAGCAAACCCGGGTGAAACTAGCATTGCCGTATTGAAGTCTTCCCGTCCAGCCAGGGTGGCTCTATTCTCTGCTGAGCCCCCTGTGAGCCCTCTTAGAATCTCTTTCCCCTGCCAGGCATGCGTCCCCTACACTATGCGGCCTGGCAGGGCCGGCTGGAGCCTGTGAGGCTGCTGCTGAGGGCTTCTGCGGCTGTCAATGCTGCCTCGCTGGACGGCCAGATCCCTCTGCACCTGGCTGCGCAGTATGGACACTATGAGGTGGTAAGTGAGCCTGCCTGAGGGGATGTGGGAGTGAGGAGGAGCCGGGCGGGGGCCTGCGTCTTGCAGGCTGCCTCCCTTACTTGGCCTCCCCATCCCAGTCAGAAATGCTTCTCCAGCATCAGTCCAACCCGTGCCTAGTCAACAAGCTGAAGAAGACACCCCTAGACCTAGCCTGCGAATTTGGGCGGCTCAAGGTGAGCCTATAGCCCTAGGGTGCTGGGTGCTGGGTACTGGGTGCTTGGTGCTATAGTCAAGAGGAGGCTCTAACTGGGTGCTGCACACTGTAGGTCGCCCAGTTGCTTCTAAACAGCCACTTGTGTGTCGCACTGCTGGAGGGAGAGGCAAAGGACCCGTGCGACCCCAACTACACCACACCCCTGCACTTGGCTGCTAAGAATGGCCACAGAGAAGTCATCAGGTACCCCAAGGGGCCCACCCGTTTCCTCAGCCTCTTCCTGAGGGACCATTGGTTTCTAACCAATATCTCCCTGCTGCTTTTTAAAAAAAAATGACACATACGCGTGTGTTCTGTGAGGGGTGTGTGCACGTAAGCCCAGCTACGTGCAATGGACCATAGAGCCGGGGCCCCAGGTGGATATGAACTATCCCATGTGTATGCTGGGAATTGAACCAGACCTCTTTGAGAGCAGCACACCCTTATCTTAGCCACCAAGTCATCTCTCCAGTCCCCTGCTGCCGTCTCCATTCTTGGTTTCAACGCCACAGTCCCCACACCCCTGGCAATCAGCTTCTTCCCCTCTCCAGCCATCTCACAACTCCTGCCCACCACAGGCAGCTCCTGAAAGCTGGTATTGAGATCAACCGCCAGACCAAGACAGGCACCGCGCTCCACGAGGCCGCGTTATACGGCAAAACCGAGGTGGTGCGGCTGCTCCTAGAGGTGGGTGTGGGTGCAAAGAGCCTGCCGTCACGTGCTCAGGGCAGCTGGGAAGGCCGTGGTGTTTTGTGGGGCTTGGGAAAGAGGGTCTCACTCCCTCCGAATGGTGCTAAAGCCTTGTGGCTGGAAAGCAGACCCGACTGCTTTAGACACCAAGTCCGTCTCTTGTGAGCTCGTTCTTAACCCGATGTTCAAAGCGTCATGCTTCCCGCCTCTAAGCCCTGAGAGTGGTAACAGCACCCGCCTCCTGGGTAGTTGGGAGGACTAGAAAAGAAATGTCAAGCAAAATGCTATGCTCTTGTGGTACTGTGAACCCCAGGGAGGCGTGGATGTGAATATCCGGAACACGTATAACCAGACTGCGCTGGACATAGTGAACCAGTTCACCACCTCCCAGGCCAGCCGGGAAATCAAGCAGCTACTTCGGGGTGAGTCGGTTTGGGAGAAGACCTAGTGGGTGGAACTTTACAGTCGGTACCAGGGTGTGGTAGGAGAGTCCGCTGGGGAATTGGGGGTCCATTACGGACACTGCCTTACCCCTTCTCTTAGAGGCTTCAGGGATCTTGAAAGTCCGAGCACTTAAGGATTTCTGGAACCTTCATGACCCCACCGCTCTCAATGTACGGGCAGGAGATGTCATCACGGTGAGGGGCCCACACATCCTTTATAAGACAAGCAATTGTGCCGGGCGGTGGTGGCACATGCCTTTAATCCCAGCACTGGGGAGGCAGAGGCAGGCGGATCTCTGTGAGTTTGAGACCAGCCTGGTCTACAAGAGCTAGCTCCAGGACAGGCTCTAAAGCTGCAGAGAAACCCTGTCTCGAAAAACCAAAAAAAAAAAAAAAAAAAAAAAAAAGACAAGCAATTGCTATGACTCACTTGGGCATCTGCTGTGGTCCTAGGCCAACTTAAATCTTTATATATTCTTTCATATAATCCTCTCTAAACCTAGGAAACATGGATACCATTATCATTTTCCTTTTTCTTTTCTTTTTTTTTTTTAGAGATGACAAAGTTGAAGCTTAGAGAATTAGATGTACTGGGCCAGGCCACATATCTAGTAAACAGAGAATATAGAATATCATTATTCTATAGAATATCATTGTTTGTATGCGCCATGCTACAAAGAGACTGGGCTGGCATCGGTGACCAAACTCGGGTAGAGGTTGGCTCTGTGCCGGGAAGAGATGGACCAGGCCTGCTGGACTGTCACTACAGAGACTGCCACTGCCACTTGCTTGGAGTAGTGACTGTCCTTTCCGTCCACAACCTGTCACAACAGGTGCTCGAACAGCATCCCGACGGCCGCTGGAAGGGCCACATCCATGAGAGCCAAAGGGGCACTGACCGTGTGGGCTATTTCCCCCCGGGGATCGTCGAGGTAGTCAGCAAGCGGGTGGGCATACCTGTGGCCCGTCTCCCCTCTGCGCCCACCCCGCTGCGGCCGAGCTTCTCCCGGATATCACAGCCCTCTGCTGATGATTCACTGCAGCCTCTTACCTATGGCCAGCTCCCGCGGGGGGGCCTCAGCCCAGACAGTCCAGGTACATCCTCCCAGGAGGTAGTGTGGGGGGGGGGTCCCGTGGGCACTGGCAAGTTGCCAGTCATCTGTCAGCGGTGCCAACTCTGACCTTTATGCTTCTGCCGCCTGCAGCAGGTGACAGGAACAGTGTGGGCAGCGAGGGCAGTGTGGGCAGCATCCGCAGTGCTGGCAGTGGGCAGAGTTCTGAAGGCACCAATGGCCATGGCACTGGCCTCCTTATTGAGAATGCTCAGGTAGGAGGGGAGGGCACCCAGGCCTGGGCACGGCCTGCCCATTGTCTGTTTTCCATGTACTGAGTAAGCTCTTTCTGTCTCCAGCCACTGCCCTCTGCCAGTGAGGACCAGGTACTGCTAGGCCTGCGTGCCCCATCTGCGTCAGGTAAGAAGGGTAAATGGGACTGGTATTGCTGGGGAGTACAGGTGGGGAGGTAAAGCCATGACCCCACCCATCCGTCCTCCAACCACCCCTGATGCCATCTCTCTCCTTCCTTGAAGACAACCTGAGCCATCGCCCCCTGGCCAGTTATCGCTCTGGGGAGACCTTCACTCAGGATGTGAGGCCGGAACAGTTGCTGGAAGGGAAGGTGAGGTTCCCCCCTCTCCGAGAAATACGCTTCAGGCCTCGGCAGAGGGTAGAGGGCTTTAGTATCCACAGAGTCCTGACCCTGGGGAAGGTGCGGGCCGATGGCCTAGTCCATTTCTCAGCTGGCTTCTCCACCCCGTTTCGCTCCACACCCCAGGATGCACAGGCCATTCATAACTGGCTCAGTGAATTCCAGCTGGAGGGCTACACTGCCCACTTCCTGCAGGCTGGCTATGATGTGCCAACCATCAGCCGAATGACGCCCGAGGTAAGCACTGTCACACGTGAAGCAAGGGCCCAGCAGGCACGGGAGGGTCCTGATGTCCATGCCCTGTGTGACAGGATCTGACAGCCATTGGGGTGACCAAACCTGGACACCGGAAGAAGATCGCCTCAGAGATCGCCCAGCTCAGCATCGCTGAGTGGCTGCCCAACTATATCCCGGTGAGCAGGTGGACAGGGTGGGTTTTTTTGTTTTTTTGTTTTGGTGACAGGGTTTCTCTGTGATTTGGGAGCCTGTCCTGGAAATCGCTGTGTAGACCAGGCTGGCCTCGAACTCACAGAGATCCACCTGCCTCTGTCTCCTAAGTGCTGGGATTAAAGGTGTGTGTCACCACCACCTGGCAGGGCAGGGTGGGGCTTTTGGCGCTTACCCAGGGC
This sequence comes from Arvicola amphibius, assembly GCF_903992535.2. Taxonomy (NCBI): domain Eukaryota; kingdom Metazoa; phylum Chordata; class Mammalia; order Rodentia; family Cricetidae; genus Arvicola; species Arvicola amphibius. Next base: position 6,109,089 of record NC_052050.1, read on the forward strand.
TGTGGCCTTGGGAGGGGTCAGGGCTTCCTTTCTAACTTGGGGAGCGCCAGGTTTTGATGGTGGCACTCATCCAGGCGGACTTGCTGGAATGGCTGTGTGCCCTGGGGCTGCCCCAGTATCACAAGCAGCTGGTGAGCAGTGGCTACGACTCCATGGGGCTGGTCGCCGACCTCACTTGGGAGGAGCTGCAGGAGATAGGCGTGAACAAGCTGGGTGAGGACCACCTTGAGGCCTCCTGGCAGCCCCTGACCCCAGCATCTCTGAGAGGAGGGGGAAGGGGGTCTAGCCAGGGCAAAGGGGACAAGCCTAGAATCAGTTAACCCATCTGTTTCTGTCTACCCTTCCAGGGCATCAGAAGAAGCTCATGCTGGGGGTGAGGCGGCTGGCAGAGCTTCGGCGGGGCCTGCTGCATGGGGAGGCTCTAGGTGAAGGCGGACGCCGGCTGACCAGGGGTCCGGAGTTGATGGCCATTGAAGGCCTGGAGAACGGGGAAAGTCCAGCTATGGCTGGCCCTCGCCTCCTCACCTTTCAGGGCAGTGAGCTGAGCCCAGAGTTACAGGCAGCTATGGCAGGAGGTGGCCCAGAACCACTCCCTCTTCCCCCTGCCCGTTCTCCCAGCCAGGAAAGCATTGGCGCCCGCTCCCGGGGTTCTGGTCACTCACAGGAACAGCCTGTCTCTCAGCCCAGTATTGGTGACCCCATCACCCCACAGGAGAGGAACCTTCCAGAGGGTACAGAGCGCCCCTCTAAGCTTTGTACCTCACTCCCTGGCCAAGGACCTGCCCCTTATGTTTTCATGTGTTCACAGAGTTCACCCACTAGCCCAGCCCCCGGGCCACCTCCTGGTGCTCCTCGGGCCTTCTCCTACTTGGCCGGCTCCCCTGCAGCTCCCCCAGACCCGCCTCGGCCCAAACGCCGATCCCACAGCCTGAGCCGCCCTGGCCCTGCTGAGGGGGAAGCTGAAGGGGAGGCTGAAGGGCCAGCGGGCAGTGCCTTAGGCAGCTATGCCACCCTTACCCGGAGACCGGGACGTAGCACCCTTGCCCGGACTAGCCCTAGCCTGACCCCAACTCGAGGGACACCCCGAAGCCAGTCCTTTGCCCTCCGTGCCCGTCGTAAAGGCCCCCCACCCCCACCCCCCAAGCGCCTCAGTTCCGTCTCTGGCCCCACCGAGCCATCTTCACTAGAAGGAAGCCCAGGACCCAAGGAAGGGGCCACAGGCCCCCGGAGGAGAACACTGAGTGAACCAGCCGGCCCCTCAGAGCCCCCTGGTCCTTCTGCCCCAACTGGCCCCGTGTCTGACACAGAAGAAGAGGAGCCTGGGCCAGAGGGGACACCCCCATCTCGGGGCAGCTCAGGAGAAGGGCTGCCATTCGCAGAGGAAGGGAACCTGACGATTAAGCAGCGGCCAAAGCCAGCTGGTCCCCCGCCCCGGGAGACACCTGTGCTCCCTGGTCTTGACTTCAACCTCACAGAGTCTGATACTGTCAAACGGAGGCCCAAATGTAAAGAGAGAGAGCCACTCCAGACTGCACTGTTGGCCTTTGGGGTAGTGGGTGGTGACACCCCTAGCCCCTCTACTCCCCTGTCCTCCCAGGCCCCCTGTGAATCTCCCTCAACTTCCTCTAACCCTCCACGGTCTGAGCCTAGCAGCCTTCCTTCTCAAGGAACTCCAGCCCCAGATCTCAGCCCCAAATCTCAGCCCCCGGGCCACCAAGGGGCCTCTGCCGGGCCAGCTCTGGCAACAGGCAGCCGGCTGAATGTGGAGACGGAGCCTCCAGCTGCCCCTGCTGCCCTCCTCAAAGTGCCCGGAGCAGGTAAGAAGTGAGGCCTGCGGAGGGAAGGTTGCTGTGTGCGGGGTCACGTCTCACCAAGTCACGTGGTAACCTTTTGTCTCCTCAGGAGCAGCTCCTAAGCCTGTGTCCGTGGCCTGTACTCAGCTGGCATTTTCTGGCCCAAAGCTGGCTCCCCGTCTTGGCCCCCGCCCTGTACCCCCTCCGAGGCCTGAGAGCACTGGGCCTGTGTGTCCAGCCCGTGCCCAGCAGAGACTGGAGCAAACCAGCTCATCCTTGGCAGCTGCACTGAAGGCAGCTGAGAAGAGCATTGGCACCGAGGAGCCAGAGGGGTGAGCTGGGTGCTGGGCGCGGAGGGAGGGAGGGAGAGAAGGCTGGGCTTGGGAGCATTGGAAGGAGACTGCGGACCAAGTCTAGGGCTAGGGAGGCCTCTAGTGGGATGCCAGGGCCTCGTGGTCTTAGAGAGGCCTACGGAGATTCCTGGGGAGTATCACTTATTCCTTAGCCCAGTCCTTTGTCCCCGAGCCTCTGAACTCACCTGTAAGGGAAGGATGGAAACTCCTGCTACGGGGGGGTTGTAGGCAGTAAGAGTGAGGTACAGGGTGTTTGCCATCAGACAGGGCTGCCATGGTAGCAGGCCCACGGCCCATCTCGTTAAGGCTTTCTCTTGATGCAGCCCCACAGCAGCCTCTACCAAGCACATTCTGGACGACATCAGCACCATGTTCGATGCCCTGGCTGACCAGCTGGATGCCATGCTGGACTGAACAAGACCGGCTTGTGACCCTCCTTCCCATGGTACCCACAGTGGCTTGCCAGCATTCACGGCCTGTGGCCCAACATGGAAGAAGACCCTGCCACCCAAGGCACAGGCTGAGGGTTGGTTGGGCTGGAGTCAGAAGCTGACTGAGGGGCCCCAGCTGGGTGGGAGCAAAGCTCCTCCCGTGTAGAGCTGACTGCTCAGCTTTGGCCCCTGACGAGGGACCTGTTAAGAGCATTCTCCTCTAGGAGGAGGTGGCGGCAGGGCTTTTCGGATGCGTGCACCTCCCCACCCGGCCCATGTCTAACTGTCAGTGCTTAAGGAATTCCTCTGGCCACCCACCGAGCTGCTCTCGGCTCCACGAGGCTCAGTGGAGGCTGTGTACTTGGCTGCTTCCCTCCGTGCAAGTGTACATAGGAGATGTAAATACACGGCAGGGGCATGCCTTCCTGCCCGTGGCTATGGCCTTGTCATCTCCTGCCCTGTCTGGCCATCCCACACGGGGAAGGCAGCGCCGGCCGGGGCAGAGGCAGTGCAACTAACAGATCCCCGATGCCCAAACTCTTACAACTGTACATAATATTTTTCAAGCAGAGAGAAATGCATATATTTTAAATGGAATTTATTCTATCTATTAACTGCCTGAGAGAATGCAGTGGGGGAAGGCCTTCAGACTCCAGAAGAACCCTCTGCCCACCTCCTGCTGGAGGGCCCAGTTGGTCCAGGCCCTGTAACTATTAACCTCTTCCCCAGCTAACATCAATGAAAGTGTCATTCCACATGACTGGGCTGTGTGTGTCTGGATCTGTGCATCAGACCTCCACATCCGGGACTGTCCCTCCACCCACACGCCGCTGGGGCACTCATCAGTGTGGAGGGGTGACGGCTGCAGTCTTGGGAGGGAAGCCTTTCATGGCTGTTTCATGGATCCGCTACAGGTTTTTCTTAAGCAATTTACAATTTTAATATAAACCAGTTGACATTCATTCCTAAAAGGCTCATTTCCAGTAAAAAAAAAAAAAAAAAAAAGTAAAAAAGGGGTCTCCCAGAACAAGGACAGAGCCTGGGCTGGGTCCTCCATGGATGACTTATGACCAGCTGATGATGCAGGGGCTCCAGGGTGAGGTGGACCCTTTTCCATCTTCCGGCCCAGAGGAAGGGGAGGGCCCTAGGACCACAGCCAGGCTGCTGCCCTAGGACAAGGATGAGTGGCAGGGAGGACACAGCAGCAGCCACTGCTCCAGCAAAGCCTGAGGCTCACTCTGAGGCTGCCACAGATGTGACAGGAGGGTGTTTGGTAAGGGGACCCCAAAAAGAGGCCACTCACAGGGGAGGGGTTTAAGGGTCCCTTTACCAAGGGCCTGAGGTCATACATTCAAGAGTGCCCCTGGCAAGGCCAGGGAAGAGCCAGGGCAGTCCTGTCAAACCATGGCGACAGCCCCTGGGCTCCTTCGTGAAAAGCCCCAGAGTTGGGAGGACATCAGGGTCTCCAGTGACTGGAGCTGAGCCTCCAGTGCCACAAGGCACAGAGACGAACCCTGAAACATTCGTGATACGAACTCCCCAGACTCAGGAGTCGGTCTGGCTCTAGCCCAGGAACCAGGGCAACGCCGGCCACCATGGCCAATGGCTCAGAAGGGAGAGTTCATGCCCAGCTTAGTCTCAAACTGCAGCTTCTGTCGCTTCTGGTAGCGGACACGGACCCTGGTGAAACAGATCAGGATACAGTTGACAACTCAGCCTCGGGGTTTGCACTTGTAATTCTAGCTTCTTGGGGGCTGAGGCAGGAGGATTATAAGGTTAAGATCAATGTAGGCTACTTGGTGAGAGCCTGTCTCAGAAAGTAGAAAGAGTGTTAGGGCTGTAGCCAGGGCAGAGCGTATTAGAAGAGCTGGCTCCCTCTCCAGCACCAGGGGAAAAGGTTGGCACACCCCCTTAGCAAGAGAACTGAGCAGGATGCCAACAAGGGGTGAGAGGTTTAGGGGACAAGGCCCACTCGAGTGCTGGGCTACAAGCTCACCGGATCTCATGCAGCTTTACAATCTCATTGGTGACGACCACAAGGACCAGGGACAGACAGCCCAGGAGCCATGTCAGCAGGGGCACATCCTCTAGACCAAAGTGGACACGTGTGTCCCTGTGTGTCCACAGCTGCAGGTCCACAGCTGTCTGGACCACCTGACCTAGGAGCCTATGGAGGGAAAGAACAGCCCTGTGTGACCCTGGAGTCATCGGGCTTTCTTCCCGGCTTTCCCGGGACAGACCCGTCTTCCTCCCACCTGTCATCCCAGCCCTGTCCCGCAGCCCCCCTCAAACACTACTCACACCACAGGCACGGTCACCGCCCACCAGAGGTTTGTCAAGGGGCTCTTCCTCCACAGAGGCTTAGTGCGATGGACGTGGGTGATGGAGATAAAGACTAGAAAGATTGGCCAGTGGGGTGTCAAGGCTTCCACTGGCCCAAAGCGCTGCCTCCCACCTCGAGGATTCCCCATTAGCAGTCAGCAGCCCCACTGAGACAGAGTCCTCACCAGTGTGCAGAACGATCAGGGCAGCTGTAAGCTTCTGAGCTGACAGCAACCCATTGGCGAAATCTCCAAACCAGGCTGGAGCTCTGTCATCATTGCTGCCAAAGGGAGACAAAGGCTCACCCTCCTGAGAGTCCACAGGAGAATGGGCTGGGGTGGAAATGGGTGGAAAAGGAAGAAGCCCCAGGGCCCACCTGCAAAGCATGACTGAGGAGCAGTTGGTGAGGTTGCGGGCCCGGGCACTGTCACAGAAGCTCTGCAGGGTGAAGCCAAAGCAGATGAGGCACGAGCTGATGGTAAGGCTGAACTTGAGCAAGAAGCAGAGCAGGAAGTAGTGCTGGGTCTGTGGCACAAAGGAGGACCATCAGCCCTGCAGTGGGCAGCCCCTCTGCGGGCCACAAGGCAGACCTGGCGCCTGCTCATCTCTCTCATGTTCAGCAAATGGTCACACCTCAGGAGATACGGACCAGGGACAACATTCCCAGCAGGGCTCTTTCTCAGTTTTGATCACAACCTCCCTCCACTAGCCAAGTACCAGCTCTCCAGGTCCCTGACCTCTGTGGAGCCTTCCAGGTTAGGCCGACTCCCAGCACCAACCCCCAGACTCTGTGAAGCCTGGTAACCTGGGCTTACTTACCTTCTTAGGAATGGACTGAAGGTTTTTGCCTGTTGCCATAGACATGATGGAACTATGTGGTGGCTTCCCCAACAGAGAGATGCTGAAATTCAGTGTGGGTAAAGGGACAGTGGTTACTACCTGTCTCCCAACTCTCAAAGGGAACACCTACAGAGAACCTTGGGATGAGGTCAAGTCTAGTTGTGAGGCAGAATAAGACAAAGGGACCGTGCCCCGGTGCCTCCTAGCACTGAGGTGATCCCTGAGCCATCTTGCCAGAAAACTCTAGGTCCCTTGGGTTGCCCACTGACACCCCAGCCCTACTGGCTGGGCACAGAGCGGCTTCAAGGCCTCTCACCTGAGCAGAGGGTAACAAAAGCAGGACAACCATAAGATGTCTGTGGTACTCAGGAGTGGTGGCAGCTGAACCAGACAAGAAAGGAACTAAACCAGGAAAGAAAACATCACCAAATTTGTAGACCCGCCAAGGCTATCTTCCTCTGCCCAACAGATTCAACATCTTGACTGAGAGGAGCAGGGAGTAGAGAACACTTCTGGCAGTGGGGCCACCTCCCAAGCTGAGGGGTACACAAGGCATGTGGCTATACTGCACCCCAGACTCCTCAGCCCATTAACTGTCCCTCCCTTGTATAGACAAGCAGTGCCTGTGCAGGCCCTGGCTTACCTGAATGATCACAAGGGTCAGCTGGCACTGCAACAGGAAGAGGAAGCACTTACGGATGCCATAGGTGGCATGCCGAGCCTAAGGACCAAGAGGGACAATTAGTGATCCAGCCTTGCCTGGCCTCTCTCAGGTCCTACAAGCAAGCTTCAGTCAAGAGCCATATGCCCGGGTGTTCCTATGAGGAAGGAGCAGAAACAAATTCAACTGCCTTGGGGAGCTTCACTTGTTCCTCCCACAGGCCAGGAAGGCAGGGAGCATGAGGTCTAGAGGGCCCATAAGTGTCACGTGTTGCAGCTCTACCTTCAGGGCTGCTTACCCCAGAGGGCCCCGTGCCACCCCTCCCCACCCCCGTACCTATCTGAGACCCACCTGCTCAATGAGCCGGATGATGCTGATGGTCTCTTCCTGGCGAAAGGTCAGGGAGCAAGGCAGGCTGTTGAGTTGCCCTGATAGCTGCAGGGGAGAAAGGCCATCGGAAGCCTGGGCCATGGTGGTGCTGGTGGCATAACCAAAAGTCTCCCAGGAGCAGCGGGATGGGTACAGGGGATCCAGGGCAATGCTGCTCAGTAAAGGGAAAATCCACCATGAACTATACCGTCAAAACTGTCGACCACAAGACTGGAGCATCTCATCCCTCTTTCCCTACCAGACCCAGGCCCACAGTCCCCGTGTCTCTCCCTGACCTGACATCACTCTGGAGGAAGAGGCAGCTGTTCCGCAGGTTGGCAGAGCTGCCCAGGCAGCAGGTCACCTCCCCATATTCCTGCATGATCTTTATCATCTCACACATGGCTGAGGGGAGAAGAGAGGCACAAGAGTCAGGCGGGCAGAGCCCTGGGCAAGTGCTAGCAGAAACCCACAGGTCAAAAGGCCAGGAACAGTGAGGAGGAGGACCCTCTTTGCAGCACTAACCCCACCTAGCAGCAGGACGGATTGTGGGACCACTCACCCCAGGCTCCCTGAAATGAGCATGTCTACAGCACGGTCCCACTGGGCCCCAGCTAGGCACAGCCCAGGCTTTCACTTTGCTTAGAAAACTCTAATCCCCTGTGAGCTACGCTGCGCCCACCCCTGCCAGAGCTCGGAAGGAGGGACCCCAGTACTCACTATCAGGGGTGCAGTCAGTGAAGAGGGGCACCAACAGTGGCACGTTGTCAATGTTCTGCAGGTGGGGCCGCACCTGGTGGATGCCCCGGGGCAGCTTGGCCTGGAGGAAGGAGAGATGTCAGTAGTCTCAAGATATGGAGCAGAGACTCGCCTCTCCTGCCTCCTCCTGCCCTTCACTTCCTGAATCAATCAGTTCTTGGCCACTTGAGGGCATAGACAGATTCCACCATCATACCCGGTTACAGTCCTCCAGGAAGCTAGGGATGTCACTGTCTGTAGGCTGGAAGCTGATGAGGTCTGAGTGACCCTCCTCCTCCAAGAGGAGGAGTCCTTCTGCATCATCTCGGGACACTGTGGGGATGAAAGCCTGTACTCACACTGGGCCAGCCTCCTGGGAGGCTAAGTCATGTCCTGCAAATGGTACAGCCTTCTATCTCCAGACTTGCACTCCCAGCCCTCCCCCCCCACTCCCCTCTTCCGCCCCCCTACTGAGACAGGGTTTCCCTGTGTAACCGTCCTAGCTGTTCTGGAACTCACTCTGTAGACCAGGCTGGCTTCGAACTCACAGAGATTTGCCTGCCTCTGCCTCCCAAGTACTGGGAATAAAGACATCCACTTTTAATAGCCCCCTGTTACTCCACAAGAACATGGGACTGTTTCGCGAGGGAGTGTGCTTCTAGGCAGGATCTTCTAGGCAAGTTTCTTCTAGCTGTACTTCCCATCAAGGGGATCCTGCCATGCTCACTCCAGTCCTGCCATGTGCCTTTGCCCTCACCCTGATTCAGGTCGTCATGGAGAGAGCCTGCATGGCTGGGGCTGGAGGGAGGAATCTCGGAGCCAGGCATGTCGCCGTTGGGTGTGAGGGAGATATGGCAGTTCCAGCCTGTCTCCAGGCCCATCTTTTCAGCAAATACCTGAGGAAGGAGGATGGCGATGAGGGGCACGGTCTCAGGAAGAGCAGTGGGGACACACAGGAAGGCACGCCTCACCTTGCTTTTGAGCTCATCCTCCAGAGAGAAGTAGACAAAGCGGATGCAGGCGTTGACCAGCCCATCGATGAGGCGCACGATGTCCAGCCGGGCCTGGTACTGGGAGGACACCATGCCCATGAAGATCTGACCGCTCAGGGCCTGCATGCAGTCTTCCTTCTCCAGCACCTCCCCGATCCCTTCTTCAGGCGGGCACAAGACACAAAAGCCAGCCGGCATGTGGCAAGACAATCAGGACACAGCCCAGTCAGGACGTGGAGGAACAGCAGATTCCAGGAGGCAGCCCAGGGCCACACACATAGAGGTCACACCCAAATCAGTGAGCGTAAGGGCCCCCAGGGGACCACACACACAGTCACACAGGTGCACAGAGTCAGGATACATACAAGCCAACACACACAAGAGAAGAGACAATGAGAGGTGCTCATCAGCGAGGCAGCCATGCTGGGAGCCACGCTAAACACGGCTCAGCAGCCTAGCCCTCTTCCAGGCCCCTAACACATGTCTCCTGGGCTTATAAGATATGGCCAAATATGCAGGGTCTACGTCCCTCTGTTCTAACAGTATGAGCTAATTCTGATAAGGTAATGCTTTATAAACACGCCATTCTAAACCTTTCCAAGGAAACACTTTTATATACATTGATTCTCTTGAGCACTACGAGAAACCCCTGAGGAAGGGAGAGAAGGCATCCAGCTTTAGATGAGGAGAAACTGAGGGATGCCACCCTGGACTGCCGGGGCCACTTTCCTCTGAGTGATACCACAGCCCTCTGAAGCTCATCGGCTCTGGGTTTCCCATCCCCAGGGAACCCCCATGTCATCCCCACTGAAATGCAGGCTCACGGTACCATCGGAACTCCAGCTGTTGCGGCGGATGTTGGGTTTGATGGGGACGGTGCTGGGCAGCTCGCACATGGTGAAGATGCTATTCTGGCCGGGTACCTGCACCAGCTCAATGCACTTGCCATTGAGTTGGGAGGACAAGGTGCAGTTCATGGGCTTGTAGGCGAAGGCAGAGCAATAACCAGACAGGCAGGCTCGCTGGTAGAAATCCAGCACTTTCTTTCTGCCAGGAAAGTAGGGAAGATGTAAGGCAAGTGGACTTGAAATGCCTAGGACAGGCAGGCAAACCGCCAGAGCCCCTCACTCACCTGTCAGAACCCGAAAGAGGGTAGATGTCAGCGCCATCCCAGAAGTCTGTGCAAGCCTCCAATACCACATCAGCAGTGCCGTGGGACAGCATCTGCTCTGTGCCTAGAACGGGGAAAGAGACCACATCATGAGGCCACAAACCAGCTCCCGCCTTATCCTGAGCCAGCACACAATAGTCCTTACAGAGGGCAGAAAGTACTCCTGGTAGAGGAAGGGACTTCCTGGTCAGTCAGTCACCATGGAACACTGCCAGACTAGCAATGCTGGTGCTACAATCCCCATCTCTGTGACTCTGGTCCCCAAGCCCAGCCCCTGCCACATCAGAGAACTTGGGGAGCTGTCTAGCATCCACTTGAATAAATGGGACAGGGTATAGTCTTCTGCCCACCAAGCCAAAAGATTTGTCTGAATGCCAGCTGAGCTCAAGTGAGGCTTACTGGTGGCAGTGTCTTTGATGAAAAGGCTGATCATGTGGCTGAGAGGGGGGCGCCGCTTGGTGACACAGGCGGGCCGCCCCAGCGCCGTCTCCTTCACGGTCTCAGCGCTGGGGAGGCGGTACAGCGCCAGGTGGTTCTCCTGCTTGAAGAGTTCCTTGGCCCCTGGAGTGAAGCCTATGGACAAGGACAGCACAAAGGGCCTTAAGAGAGGAGACGAGCCGGGCAGTGGTGGCACACGCCTTTAATCCTAGCACTCGGAGGCAGAGGCAGGCGGATCTCTATGAGATCGAGGCCAGCCTGGTCTACGGGACACTGCGGAACAGGTGGAAAGACAGAATCTAGTTGACCTGGCTGGCTCCTGCCATCTTTATATCCCAACATTTAGTCATCGTGCCAGACTAGAAAGCTGTGTGTGGCTACGTTCATGACAAATGGATGCTATGCTAGGGACAGTCAGTGCCAGGCCCATCCTGAAAGGTCAGCAGTCACTCAGGTGGCTCCGCCCCAAACACTGCCGCCACAGCGCCATACCAATGAGCCGGGCCAGCTCGCAGAGGCCCCAGGGCACGTGAACGGGCAGCACCGCGCTGTGGCTCTCCTGCAGAGCGATGTTGCACAGGTGGTCGGAAAAGCGGCACAGGCGCTCCGTGACACTGGCGTTGCACAGGTTCAGCAGCACGTTGAGGCCCAGCGGCTTGAGGGAGGTAAGGTGCAACTGCCAGTTGGAATCATCAAACTGGATGCATGAAGGGTTCTGCTGGTCTTGAGACAGGCTCAGCATCTCCAGGTGGTAGTCACACACAAAGTCCTCGGCCTCATAGGGATCACTCTCTGTCCCAGGCTGCACCTGGAGGAAATGTTGGGGGTAAGGCTGGGAGAAGGTGGGGAAAGGCCCCATGCCCAAGCAGGCCCGGAACCAGCCCCTCAGGAGAGCCTATCTTCCCCAGCAGGGTGCCAGTGCTCACGCTCTCCTACTTCAGGAAGAAGGCTGCATGTGCCTCCCTCCTCTGCTCTTCCCACCCAACCCGCTGGTTCAGACTGAGCTATTTCCCTCTGATAGGGGAGGCAGGAAGGCCTGGGACAGACAAGGTGGCTTCTCTACACTGTCTCCTTCCTCTTACCTTGCCAGGCTCTTCCTCCCCTCCTTCAGTGTCCCTGCTGAAGCTCACGTTGGAACCCGATGGGTGTTTGCTGCGGCCGTGTACTTTGTGATGAGGGTAGGGCTCTGAGGGCTTGGGACCGTCGCCAGGCCAGTCACCACGCTCCTGCTCGTTGGAAAGGTGCAGGGTATTGTTCAGGGAGCCAGTAAGGAGGGCATCTCGTTCATGGGGCTGAGGAGAACAGGAGCACAGGTCTCGGACCAGAGTCCCATGGCTCCTGAGGAACAGGGAAACGGGGCAGTTCTGGGCTCCTAACTGCCTTAGCCTTAGTTTTTTTTGGTTTTGGATTTTGAGACAAGGTCTCTCTAGGTAGCCCTGGCTATCCTGGAACTCATGTAGTCCAGGCTGGCCTCGAACTCACAGAAATCCACCTGCTTCTGCCTTCCGAGTGCTGGGATTAAAGGCCTATGTAACCACACTTGGCCACTCATCCTTCATCTTAACCACTCAGAAGACCGAGGAATCCGGAGCTCGTCTCCCCTTCCTAAGCCTCACTCTCCAAAGGCTACAGGCCCAGCTCTGAGACTAAGCACCCTAACCGACCTCCATGGGAGCTGGCCATACCTCCTCCTCTACCTCAGGATGGCAGAAGGAGCGGGTGGACATGTCATCTGTGAGGTCCTCGTGGCTGCTGTGAGGGGGCTCCACCTTCCCACTGAAGAAGAGCACAGTTTCTGGGCTGGGGTTTGGCCATGACAGGATCCCCTGCTTGTCCACACAGCACAGCACCTGGAGGAAGAGAAGCAGGGTTAGAAAAGGATGCAGTGCTAGTCTAACTGCCCAGTGCCACACACAAAGCAGACGACCATCCAGACCCAGCAGGAAGGTCCAGTCAACAGGCCTACCCTCCCAGCAGGGCCTCCTTACCGTGACAGAGCCCAAGCTGTGCAGCAGACTGGCGCTGTGGCTCAGCGTTGGCGATGTCCCCTGGATCACCCTCAGGAAGTGACCCCAAATACATCGTAGCATTTCCTGGTGGGAGACAGACAGTCTGTGAGGCTATTTGGGGCTCAGTCTTATTTCCTTGACGACAGCCTGTAGGGCCCAAATCAAGAGAAGTCCGGGAGACGCCAGCAAGTGGAGTTGTGGGACAAGTTACTGATACAGAATCAAGTCTGGATCATGCACACATTCAACAGGGAGGGGGGAGGGGGCAAGCGCTCCAAGAACTCAGCTGGAGGTCAAAGCCAGAGAATCACAGAGATCCTGCAGGGGCCTGGAGGAAACCCCGTCTATTTCAGCAGTTTACCTGAGAGGAGACGGTTTCAGTGTAACTGCTGAGAGTATCCTCTGAGAACTTGGCCAGCTACAGAGAGACAGGGTGAGCATCAGCGAGGAGACAGCCACCTTCACAAAGACCTCCATGTCTACACAGCGGGGCTAGCCAGGCTCCGGACCCCTCTGATAAAGAGCATCAGGCAATCCCAACTCCCCACTGATGGGATCCACGCCTGGGCCTGGCCTGGAACCTACTTGGTAACAAGAAAGTACCTGAAACCATGCAGAGATTCCCAGGGCCTCAACATGCTAAAACCAAGGTGGATCTGGACTTAGGCCCCACTTCCTGGCACAGCCAATTAGCTCTTTTTGTTCCTGCCACTGTCCTCTGGGTGCTTTGGAACAACCTACCAGGGAGCTGGGTGAGGCCTTGCTCATCTGGGCCAGGACACGAGCTTCTCCACAGGCGGTAGCCAGGACCCAGAGGACTGGGAAGAGCAGAGGGAGGATGGGCAGCATGCCATTCACCTGAGAAAGAGCGAACCACATGCCAGGATCCTAAGGAGATGTTGCTCCAAACGGAGGAAGAAGGGGAGGGATGCCCTGCCACACAGCCATCCCCCAGGGAGCTGGAAGGAAGGGAAGCATAGGAGCCAATTTAAGCTAAACCCTGAGACACCCCGGGCTGCAGAAGGGATGAGCAGGAGAGAGAAGCTCACAGGGAGGAAAGGGTTGCCCTTACCTGGAGCTGGAGAAGGGTGTACTGCCATGAAGTGACCCCAGGAGCATTGAACATGAAGCGCAGGGCATTGGTGATGAGAAAGCCAGCCTGTGAGGACAGGAGGGGCATAACCTTAGTGACTTCCCTGGAGAGCTGAGCTGCAGGCCCCTTCCTTTGCTATTCGCACTGCTGGCTCACTCTGACCCCTCCACGCCCTCTCGCCTGGGCTGGGCCTGCAGCTCCCCCATGTCTGGCCCTCTCCCCGCCCTGCAGTCCCTCACGCACCAGGACCACCGGCACAGCATAGTGAAGCATCACCGACTGGACTGTGAACCTTTCATTGTCCAGAGCGGTGACTGGGCGCAACAGGGCCGTGTCCAGGCACCATCTGCAAAAAACCAGCAACCCTCAGTCTCTCTGAGGGCAAAACACCAGACAGCCACACCTCGAAAGGGTTCTGGGCCTCTCTCCTGGACAAACCATCACCAAATACCTCCAAGTCCAGAAATTCCCTAGTCAGCGTTAGCCCCAGCCTGGACCTCACAGTGCCATGAGAGAGGGGCTGTGGCCACCACCATGGCTATTCCCTCAGCCTAAAAATGCACACAAGACGCTGAGCAGGCGCCTCCTACTAGCAGGGCAGGTAGGATGAGGACCCTCCTTGTCCCAGGAAGCACTGGAGAAGCCAGCAGGGCGGGACAGGAGGAAGGCAGTGCTACCTGACGCTGTCAATCACAGGAGTCTCCAGGACGCGGAAGAGCCGGTACTGCTGGGGGTTCTGTGGTCCCTTCTTCACTTCCCCCCTGGGGGAGGGCGGTGGAGAGAAGGGGGGAAACAGGTCTCCCGGCTCCAGGACAATGTGCTCGTCATCCTGACAACAGAGATGCGGAGTGAAAGGGCTCCATCAGAGTGCATTGTGGGTCTTTCGAGAATGGGGAGGTGGGGCTGTTTTGTTTTGGGTTTCTTGAGACAGTCCCACTGCCCTGGAACCCGCAATCCTTCTGCCTCAGCTTCTACACTGCTAGGAATACAAATGTCTAGCACTATGATTGTCAAGACCACTCTTTCTGAACAGAGCCAGCCAGAGTAGAAATAGCTCCCAAGGTCATGGTCTCTCCACTAGCAGTGAGCCTGCCGGGGTGGGCCCTATGGGACTTGGGTTTCCAGGAAGAGACAGGGCAACAGCAGGAGGAGGTTCCAACCCTGCCCCGGGTGCCCTGGTAACCCCCACGCTGGGCAGGAAGCTTCAAAGTCTAGCCTCAGGACTCCTAATGGATTTCAGATCCTCCCCCAGCTGCTCCCTCTACCTTGATGCCCCTCAGGGAGGCGAAGGACTCCTGGCCAGGCCTCAGGGCTATGATGTCTCCTTCTACCAACAGGCTAACTGGCAGGTTCACCAGGTGACCATCTCTGTAAGCCCAGTGCAGGGACCAGGACGGTGCAAAGGGCATGTGGAGGTCTGGATACATGGCATTCGGCCATGTGATCTCCTTTCCGTCCCTGAGAGCATCTAATGAGAGCAAAACAACAGCACTGGCTCTGCACGCCCATCCGATGTATGCAACCTGGCTCTGCACGCCTATCCCATGTATGCAACCTGGCTCTGCACGCCCACCCCATGTATGCAACCTGGCTCTGCACGCCCATCCCACGTATGCAACCTGGCTCTGCACGCCCATCCCACGTATGCAACCTGGCTCTGCACGCCCATCCCACGTATGCAACCTGGCTCTGCACGCCCATCCCATGTATGCAACCTGGCTCTGCACGCCCATCCCATGTATGCAACCTGGCTCTGCACGCCCATCCCATGTATGCAACCTGGCTCTGCACGCCCATCCCATGTATGCAACCTGGCTCTGCACGCCCATCCCATGTATGCAACCTGGCTCTGCACGCCCATCCCATGTATGCAACCTGGCTCTGCACGCCCATCCCATGTATGCAAACGCACCCCATATTTCAACAACACCTGCCCCGAGAATCCTTCCCTAGTGACAAATAAATAAAGATTCCAGCACTGTGGGGAGGGAGTACAGAAGGAGAAACCTGTCTGCCAGGCAGCAAGAGGTGACTTCCAGGAAGACAGGGACAGCACGAGAAGAGACCAGGAGGACAGGGACAGCATGGGAAGAGACCAGGAGGACAGGGCCAGCGTGGGTAGTAGGCCGGGGAGAAAGGAAAGACTTCGTGAGTTAGAGACAAAGAAGGAGAAGCAATCCAGGTGGAGAGGAGCAAAACAGAGGCAGGAAGCAGGAAGCAGGCTGGACGGAGGGGCTCTAGGATGGCGATCATATGGGATGATAAGCTACAAGGAGAGGCTGGACAGGACAGCTGGAGCCTGGGCAGAAGCAGCTCTCAGGAGCTGCTGTGTGTGGCATGTGGGATGGCCTGGAGAAGCAAAAGGGAGCCACAAAAGGCACCTGTCACCCACCTGTGTGGCTGGGTCAGGACTGGTTGTGTTCTGACATGTCATAGACTGCTCTGACCCTCGGCCTCACCTTGGATTTGGTCAATGATCCCCCGGAGCCTGCGTTCTACCTCCTGACGCTTCAGCCGATCCTGCCGCCCAATGAGGATGAGATCCAGAAGCAGCAACAGGAACAGGGCAGAGGCATTTACCAGCTCCACTCCATGGCTGGTGTTGAGGGACACAGAGAACGGCATGTATTTCCAGAGAAAAGGCCTCCCAGCCAGCTCCCACTGCCCATTCCTCTAGCCACTTTTAAAAGTGGTCTTGCTTGCTTCCTGCACCTCTGTCCCCAGTCAACAGAAAGCAGACTCTTCTGTACTTGGGTCACTATGGGGCAGCTCAGGTAACAGCCCCTCAGAGCCCTGGGATGGCCAGGGGGTTAGAACGGAGTTGGCAGAAGCCATGGTCCGTGCTTACCTCCCGGCTGGCTGGCCCCCACAGCAACACAGCAACAGCAGCACAGCCAACAGCATGAGAGAAGCCCCCGGCCAGTGGAAACAGGAGCAGCGGTTACTAAGGTGCAGGAAGCTGCTTCTCCACGTCTCCTAGAGCAACACGACAGGCAGAGAGTGAGTCTCCCAGCTCGCCCCAGTATGCCCACATCTTCCAGCAAGTAGGGTGGAACACCACTCCCAGTAACCTGGAACTTAGGACTACGTGAAGTGTCAGTAGAGTCTTTGCTATCCAGGGGACAACCACAGCATGTCCCTAAGACAAGACCTCCCTGCTTCGCTGCCTGCGCAGCCATGCTCCTGTCACCCCGGAGGAAGCGTCACCTTCCATGTGCGACATTTCTTCCGTTCTTTGAGGTGTTTCTCCAGCACAGCCTCCAGCTGTTCCTTCAGGACACTGAGGGCCTTCCGGGTAGACAGGCCCAGGGCCAAGGGGGGCTCTCCCTGTGGGGAGACAGAAACAGTCGGCATCTCCCAGGGCCCTGCCCAGACTCACTCTTTGATTGCAGGTCTTCTTCCCCATCCTAACCCTACACACCTTACAGCCAAGTGAAAAAGAAAAAAAAAAAAAAAAAAAAAAAAAAAAAAAAGGACTTTCTCAACTCAGTCCATCGACCCATGGAGCTGGGTGGTCTTCCTGCCCCATTCCAACTCTTTTTGTTACCCAGCCCCATCCCCTATACCCTTTTACTTCAAGATTTCACAGATCAAAGGGTATCTATTTCTTTTTTATTGTTTTATGTTTTGAGGCCGGTCTGTCCATCTATTTCTGGCTGCCCTGGAGCTCACAGAGCCTGCTAAGTATTAGGATTAAAGACGTGCATCACCCTGCCCTGTTTGTTCTCTCTCTCTCTCTCTCTCTCTCTCTCTCTCTCTCTCTCTCTCTCTCTCCTGCTCCCTCTCTCTCTCTCTTTGGTTTTTTGAGACAGGGTTTCTCTGTGTACCCTTGGCTGTCCTGAAACTCACTCTGTAGACCAAGCTGGCCTAGAACTCAGAGATCCGCCTGCCTTTGCCTCCTAAATGCTGGGATTAAAAGTATGTGCCACCACTGCCTGGAATATATCTCTTCCTTTAAGAGAGTTGACTCAGATGTTGTTCTTGGTTGTTCCTGGGGAAGGCATTTAAGAAAAACTTTTGGCTGGTGAGAGAAAGAAGGGTGGAGTGAGAGAGAAGTCGCTGCCAGAGACAGATGCTGGGAACTTTAGCCAGTAAACCACAGCCACGTGGCGATGCACAGATTAATAGAAATAGGTTAAATTAATATGTAAGAGTTAGCCAACAACAAGCTAGAGCTGCTGGGCAATGGTGGCATACACCTTTAATCCCAGCACTTAGGAGGCAGAGGCAGGTGAATCTCTGTGAGTTCAAGGCCAACCTGGTCTACAAGAACTAGTTCCAGGACAGGCTCCAAAAGCTACAGAGAAACCCTGTCTTGAAAAACCAAAAAAGAAAGAAAGAAAGAAAGAAAGAAAGAAAGAAAGAAAGAAAGAAAGAAAGGAAGAAAGAAAAGAAGAAGAAGAAGCAGCAGCAGCAGCAGCAGCAGCAGCTAGAGCTAATGGACCAAGCAGTGATTTAATTAATACAGTTTCTGTGTGATTATTTCAGGGCTAAGTGGCTAGGAACCAACAAGCAGCCCCTCTTACTACAAATTGGCGCCCAAGCCGGGCAGTGGTGGTGCACGCCTTTAATCCCAACACTCGGGAGATAGAGGCAGGCAGATCTCTGTGAGTTCGAGACCAGCCTGGTCTACAAGAGCTAGCTCCAGGACAGGCTCTAAAGCTGCAGAGAAACCCTGTCTCGAAAAACCAAAAAAAAAAAAAAAAAAAAAAAAAAAAAAAAAAAAAAAAAAAAAAAAAAACCAAATTGGCACCCAACGTGGGGCACCAGATGAAGAAGGACACTTAAAAGAAAAGAAATCCCACACTAGCTCAGAATTGAGAATAATACAGGGTTATTTATTTAGGGTAGACTCACAAATCACAATCCCCTGCTGGAGCGGAGAACAGCAACCAAATCCCACAGCCAGGAAAGAGGCCAGCCGCATGCTTTACATAGACACAAATAAGAGGCCACGCCCAAGTAGGTGGGCAACTTAAAGGCTACTGGCAGTAGGAATTTCTACTGGCTGGTGAAATGGTTTTGCCAGTAAAGGTGTGGGCTGCTAAGTATGATAACCCGAGTCCAAGCCCCAAGATCTATGTGGTGGGAGGAGAGAACCAACTTCTGCAAGCTGTCCTCTGACCAACACACACACAAACAGACAGAATAACGTTTAAAAATTAAAAAAAGAAGACCTTGCCACTTTCGCCTTCTAGCACCGCTATTTTGCAAGAGAGGGTTCTGTGACACTAGAAATTAGGCAGGACATAATCTCAGGGGGATTATAGACAGCACTGTGACTCGGCCACTCCCTCACCGCAGTGGAGGCAAAGGGACACAGGGACCTCTGCCCGGGCCTCTGCGTTAAGAACCACCTATTCCTGCTCCCCCTCCTTTCAGCCCACAGCCCGTTCTTCCCAGCTGGTGGATATTCCCAGGAGACCTCTGCCACGGTTGCGGATTCACCTACTACCTCCCTGCTCCAAGACCTACATTTCACTCCAGGCCGGGCCCGTTCTGAACACAGGCCTGTTTACTGACTGCCTCAGAGCTGCTTCACAGGAAACAGGAAATATCCCAAACCCCAAACTCATCCGTGCCAGTCACCTCTCCTCCCACACCACCACTACCCAGTCACCTCTGCATCACCCCAGGCCCTAACCTGCCCCCCACACCTTTCCTTCCCATCCCTTCTTTACCTTTAACAAACACACTGCAATACCCCAGCCCTCAACAGCCAACTCCCTTTATCTTTACATTTTTATTACATTTGGTTGACTGACTGTGTCAAAGGTCAGCTTTCGGGAGTCAGTTCTCTCCTTCCGTCACATGGGTCCCAGGGACCCAGCTCATGTCATCAGGCTTGATGGCAGGCATGTTTCTCCACTGAGCCGTTTCTGCAGCCTCCTCTCCTCTACTGCCAGTCCTGCGCCTGCTCTGTGAGACCTTAGGAGCCTGTGGCCTCCCAGCCTCTCCCTGCTCTTCCTTCTGCAGCCCTTACTCCTTTAGCTCTTGTGCAAAGGGACGCATACTTCCTGACCAAGGACATACTTGCCACCAGGCAACTCTTGCTTCTTCAAGATAGCTCAAATATCATCTCCTGTGGGAGGGACAAACAGTTCCCGAAAGCCCAGAACTGCTCTTCAGGTTTGTGGTCTAAGGGCATCAGGGCAACCTGGCTCTCAGCTTGTACCTTATGGAACTGATTCTGGATTTGTATGTCTGACTCTCTTACTGTACCTTAAATTCCTTGAATTTTGGTATAGTATTTGGTACAGAATTGAAGAGGAATTCTCCTGTTTCCACAAGCCCTCCCCACTGAACCACAACAGACGATGCTAGACACACACAAGCTCAGTGAATGAGTTGAATGGATGGGCACAGAAATAGCTTCAGTGATCCCAATGGCACCTTAGTTAGGGGACATCAAACAAAGCCTGCAGTGGTACCTGCAGATTTCAAAGACATGCTAGCTGGGTGGTGACGCATGTCTTTAATCTCAGAACTCAGGAGGCAGAGGCAGGCAGATCTCTGTGAGTTTGATAATAGCCTGGTCTACACTGTAAGTTCCAGGACAGCTAGAGTTACACAGAGAAACCTTGTCTCAGAAGAAAAAAAAAAGAAGAAGAAAGAAAAAAAAGACCAGGTGATGGTGGCACATGCTGTTAATCTCAGCACTGGGGAGGCAGAGGCTGGTGGATAGATCTCTGTGTGTTTGAGGCTAGCATGATCTACAGAGTGGGTTCCAAGACAGGCTTCAAAGCTACAGAGAAACTGTATCTCAAAAAACCAAAAATGGAGAAGGAGAAGGAGAAGGAGGGAGGAGGGGAGGGGGAGGGGGAGGGGAGGATGAGGAAGAAGAGGAAGAGGAAGAAGAAGAGGAAGAGGAGGAGGAGGAGGAGGAGGAGGAGGAGGAGGAGGAGGAGGAGGAGGAGGAGAAGGAGAAGGAGAAGGAGAAGAAGAAGAAGAAGAAGAAGAAGAAGAAGAAGAAGAAGAAGAAGAAGAAGAAGAAGAAGAAGAAGAAGAAGAAGAAGAAGAAGAAGAAGAAGAAGAAGAAGAAGAAAAGATATGCCTGTCTGGATAGCATCCTGACCCCACTGACCAAAAAAAAAATTTTTAATTTCTGGGATGAAGCAGATGTCAGGGTGAATTCAGCAGACAGATCTCCAACTGTAAAATACTAGGCGATGGGACCAAGAAACAGAGTTCCTGAAGGGGCAACAAGTTTTCCCCAGAGGCCACCTGAAGAGCTTCTACCAGGAAAAGTCAAGCAAAAGCAGCAAAGCCTTGGCCTGAGATACCTCAAGACTGTCTACTGAGAACGAAGGGCTGTGGGGACACTCTGACCCCTTGTCCTACCTCGCCACTCCAATGGCCCCATTCTGTCCTCTGCAGGGACCTGTTCTGGCTTTGCCTATGGCCGGTCACTCTGCACTTCTCTTTCCTGACTAGTTCCAAAGGTATCCCCTGGCCTTCTCCTTGGCCATTTGGTTTTGGTGGGACACACACCTCCATGACCCTAAGGGCCTGCCAGGCCTGAGGGGCAGGGGCCCAGTGCTACACACCCTGAATTGCAGGTGCACATAGAGTCCCCAGTGTCCACCTCACCACTGGCCACCTCAGCTTTCCAGGATGCATTCACCCCAAGAGTCTCAGCTTCCTGTTTGTTTGTTTGTTTGTTTGTTTGTTTGAGACAGGGTTTCGCTGTATAGCCCTGCCTGGCTGCCCTGGAACTCTCTCTGTGGACCAGGTTGGCCTCAAACTCACAAGTGCTGGGATTAAAGGTGTGCGCCACCACTGCCTGGCGACTCTTAGTTCCTTTGTCTGAAGCCAATAGGATCTTGACCCTCCAGAGCCCAGGGTCCAAATCAAGCATTCAGTGCAGCTAGGATCTATTATACAACTTCCTAAAAGGGCAGAGGCCTTCTTGGGGGCTCTAGAGAAAAAAGACAAAGGGCTCCAAAGGGCAGGCGGGGCCTGTTCCTCCCTGTCAACGGAAGGAAGAGGACCTGGGGCCAGAGTAAGAGGCCTGTGCCCCCAGCATCTTCCCTCATACTAGCCTCTCCTCTTGAACTCGATCTTCTCCGGGCTTCCTCTCCACAGCCGGGTACAGAGTTCCTGGACAGCACAGGATTCGCAGACCACACCTCTAAACAGAGGAGGGAGAGAGGACCGTTGCGAGAGGTAAGGGCTGCATACCCAAGAGATGGGGACAAGCAGTAAAAGGGTCCAGGTGATGTGCACAGGCTGTAAGGGAACATGGGAAGCTGCTGGACTTCGAGCTAGGACCTTCTGCCCAGGAAGGAGCAGTTCCCCGCAGGACTGAGAGAAGTCTATGAGAAGCAAGAGAACCCGAGAGACGTCTCTCCTCTAGCCAGGCCTGCAGAGCACTCACTGACTCCCGGGTTACACTGTTACCACCCAGACATCTCCTGCCTCCTTGTCTGCAGCCCCAGCCCAGGATCGCCTGCCTGGTCATCACTTGCTTCCCCTGTCCCACGTACTCTGCTCTTCTCCGGGTGAGAGAGGCATGGTCAGAAGGTGACAGAGGCTCCGTGGACAGGACACCTGCAGAGCCGTCTGCACGCATCTGCCCATCTGCCCCCGCATGTTGTGTCTGGCCGGGGCACCAACTCCAGACAGGGGATTAAAGACAGTGTAGCAGAGGGAAAATAAGCTATTCTGTAATTACATGCTGCCCAAAGGAAGTGCCTGCCCACACAGGCTGGCCCTGTGGTGAGGACTGGGCCTTCTGAGCCAGCCTACTCTCTGCAGGGTTCAACCATGCTGATCCAACTCCTAAGCCTGTTCGGCTCACCCTTCAGCGGAAGGAGGCTAGTGTTCAGGATCAGATCACTGCTACCCTCATTGCCTGAGCTTTTCCCCAGGTGGCAGAAGATCCAGAGGGAAGGTGCTCAGTGGAAAACCATCGTACTTTCTGGAGGAGGAGCAGGACCGGCTGGTAGGGAACAGGCAGAGTGACACGGGGCACTCCGTGTTCCTGGACACCTTGGAGAGATGCAGCAAGTTCCTATTATTTGAACAATAAATAAACTAAGTCAGCACAGGCTAAGGTCTGCTTCTCTTTACCTACTGAGGTCAAGAAGGGTGAGGAACATTTTGATGTGCCTTAATTAAGTTCCCAAGGCTAACGAGAGATTTCTCCTCTTTCTCTGATGCTAAAAACTCACCCCTTCCCTGGCACTGGCATTGGCACCCCTAGACACACTTGTGGGGCCAGGAGGGAGGCTTCTACCCAGGAAGGACCAGGACAGAAGGGCACTGAAGTCATTCAGGCAGAGCCAGCCCTTCCCACTATTGTCAGCGCTCACACTCAGCCAGAGCAAAGAGGAAACAACGTGACTCAGAAAGGCAACTGTTGTCGTTTGGTTGGTTTCTGTTTTGCTGTTTTTTTGAGACAGGGTCTCACTATGTAATCCTAGCTGACCTGGAACCCACTACATAGACCAGGCTGACCTCAAAGTCAGAGATCTGCTTGCCTCTGCCTCCTAAGCTCTGAGATTTGCCCACCATGCTGGGCAAAAAAAGAAGTCTTGACTTAGGAGGCTGGATGCCATCGCCAGCTGGGCTGGTTCTCTCTGTTCCACTAGTGAGGAAGAGCACCAGCAGAACTGAACATTTGTGGGGAACAATGAGGGCAAAATGACTGGCAGTCGCCAGCAGTGATCTAACACTGAGCGGGCCCCCACTGCCAAGGTGTATAACTCATCATCCAATAGCTGGTGCACCCACCTCAGCAAGGAGCCCCAGTACCCAGCCCCCAGCACCTAGCCTGTGTCCCTGTCAAACACTTTTGAGGCTTGCTCCACTATTCTTCCTACTCCACCTGCTTCAGAGGCAGCAAAATTATGGCTATATATTCAGGAAGGCAGGTTACAAAATAAACTTTGACTGGTTGCCTTGACAACAGACGGCCACCAGTTATAATCAGCTGGGTCCCTTCGTCAGTCACCCCATCAGAGCTGCTGTAGTCGGCACAGACAGAGAGGAATCCCTCTGAGTTTGGCTGGCACAGCTGGGCTCATCTGCAGCCGGCACATCTGGGCTCATTTGCAGCCTGGCCAGCCAGAGGCAGAGCAGCACCGCTTACTCCTCTTCCTTCCTCATAGACTCATGGTAGACCCCAGCATTTCCACCCACCTGCTTCTGCATCTTCAGCAGCCACCAAAACCCAGAAACTATCCCAGCCCTGACCCCTGATTCGGTTACCTGAATGATCCAGCAGGGAAAAAAGTCCCCTCATTATAGAGAATGAATGGCAGCCAGGCTCTGGGCTTTTGTCACCTGTACATGGAGCTTTGGGTCCCAGCATCCTTTTCCCCTCTGGGAAACTCAGTCCCCAAGGCTGCTCTGGATAACTTGAAAATCTGGCTGGCCATTCCAAGACACGCTAGCTTTTCGGTTCTCAGTCCCAATCTCCTTCCAAAGCCCTGGTTACCCCACGCTCATCCTGCCCTGCAGCATCTTCAGGACTCCTCTGGCAACCGTAACCCAAAGACACCCTGGTAAGCAGTAAGAAGGGCAGGAGGCAGTAAGAGCTGTGGAAGCCAAGCTGGCATACTCACCGTGCTGTGCTTGCCCTGGTGGGGCATCCATAGCTCTGCCTGCTTGAAGAGCATGGGGCAGAGCCTGAGGGACAAGCAGTCAGGTATGGTCACTCCCAACACCACCCTCAAGGAGAGAGGGAGACGCAGAACAGAACGAGAGAGCAAGATACTGTGTAAGCGAGAAGATGGGAGAGGGCCGGACCGTGTGTGAGTGAGAGGCCGGTGCTGCAGAGAATTGGGCGCAGTGGAGCAGAGCTTCAATCTGCTGATTAATTCAGCCTATTTCCAGTCACGCTGCAGATTCAGGGAGGGAGGAGGAGGCAGCAGGCAGCAACAGCAGCCCAGAGAGGGAGGGAGGCAGAGCGGGAGGGAGGGAGGAGAGAGGGAAGAAGGAGGGTGAAGAAAGGAGGGCTGAGAGGCCAAAGTTGGTCCACGATCTGCCTGATGTCCAAGAGACCAGTGCAGGGTGAGCACAGAGGCGAGATCCAACTAGAGGACAGCCAGAAGGATGGAGGGACATTTGGACAAATGAAGGGAGCTGTCAAAGGTCTGGAGCCCCCAGGGCAAATGCTGGCATCCAGGAGTACCCTGAGGAACAGATGCTGAACCTCCTGCTGGACTACCTGTCCACTGCCCCTAGGTCACGAGTAAGCATCCCTCTGTGGCTGAGCTCCCTGCCTCTCAGAGAGCGGAGCCCAGGCAACAGCAGACCTCCACCGTGAGAGCTGCAGGGAGGAGGGGAGAGAACTGGGCTTTTATTAATAGCAGCACATCCTGCAGCAAGGGGGGGTGGCCAGCAGGGATTCCAGCAGAGACTTCTAGGAGTCTGGAGGAAGAGACCAGTAGCAGAGGGAGAGAGCAGGCCATCTAAAAGGGCTTCTTAGGATTTTAACACCCTCCTTCCAGGAGATCTAGAGATCCCACAAGTCACTGACCCACAAAGGGAAGCATTATATTTAGGCACAGTAGAGACCAGGGCTGCCTGGGTCCACCTGGGTCTCTTTTTGGTTTGGTTTTTTGTATATTTGTTTGTTTGAGACAGAGTCTCTCTGTATAGCACTGACTGTCCTGAAATTCAGTGTGTATGTAGACTCGGTTGGCCTTGAACTTGTCTCCTGAGTGCTCAGGCTAAAGGCATGTGCCACCAAGCCCAGGTACAGGCAAAAAGGCTCCCAGGCTGCACTTTAAGCCTGGCCTGAGTGACGCTGGTCCCTAGTATAACATAAAAGAAATCAGCACAGGCACTCTGGGTAAAGGAGAGGTAAGACACATTCCTCTGCTAATGGATAGGCCATCTTCAGCATGGTGACACAAAACCCCAGGGAGTGAGGACAGCCTAATGGGTCCCTTGAGCAGGCTGGAGGCTGAGCGTGCTTCTCCAGGGCCCTCTGTCTCCTAGACTACACCCTCTCCAGCTGCTGAGAGGAAAGAGAGCACCTCCCAGCACAAGCCGGCCTCTCCCCTCCCCCTCGCTGGCCTATGTACCTCCCTGTGGGGCCCCTGCCAAACAGTAGAATGGGGACAGAAAGGAGGGGCTGGGCAGTCCAGAGGTTAAGGGCAGGAAGTCTTTGCTGGAAGCAGGAAAGAGGGATGGGCGGGGTCAGCCTCTGTACCAGTCTCTGTGAGGACGGAACCAGGCAGCAAAGCTCCCCATGCTCCAGGGCACACCTCAGAGCGCACAGGGTGCTGTGTAGACAGCAACGCGGTCCTTTCCCTTCTCACCCACTCCCGCACTGCCTGCTCAAAGACAGGAGAACAGCCCTGTTAGCTCAGAAACAGGGCCCAAGCTGGCACGGCCACAGTTCATCCACCATGTGCTTCCAGACAGGCTGGGAACCGGTGAGTCGGAAAGAGAGGGGTCCGGGTGTTAAAAGTCATCCAGGGACAGGCAAACCAGTCCTGGACTAAGGCGCTGGCTATAGACCACCTGAGGAGCAACTATCACCATACAAACTCCCCTTAATCCTTCTTCTCCAAGAAGCCTTCTGAGAGTCCTGGGTAGTATTATCATTAGAGTTCACCTTTGGAGCCCAGCGTGTTACTGAAGAGATCCTTTCAGGGCTGGCAAGACTGCTTAGTGGGTAAAGCACTCACGGGGGCAGTCTTTGCCACAGGAGGAGACTATTCTAAATCTACTTCCATCCAGAGACAGCGAGAGCGCCTGAAGGCAGGGCCAGTCTTCCCTGCCTGAACTGCTCAGGCCTGATGACTTTCGATGGACACTAGCCTCTGAGAGGAGGCCTCACCAAGTTGCTAAATTCACTCTGTAGTCCAGGCATGCCCCAAATTTGCAATTCTCCTGCCTCAGCCTCTAAAGTAAGTGACAATACAGACCCGCACCACCAGGCCCAGCTCAGTCCTGTTGATTAACACACAGCTGTGTTTGGAATCTGATGAGGCGCTTGTCCCTAACCACAGACAGGGTGCCCAACAGTCCTCAACATGGCCAGGCAGGTTGGGGCACAGCCCTAGCACAGTGCAAACAGACCAAATTACACAGCTCTGGGCAAAGCTGGCTTGGGATCAAACCCAATCAGAAAGCCTGCTGTCATGCAGCCATGTTAGCCAGGCTCCCCTTAACCTGTATTCATCGCAGCCTGGCAATAGTGACCTCTGAGGAGGGGTCACAGTTATATCCCCCACAGGCCTCACGACACCCCCTTTGCTCACACTCAGTATAAAACCTTGAGCTGGAGATCTCCCGGGAAACCTAGGGGAGGGGAGCCCAATAGAGATACCCCCCCACGACAGACACACAGCAAGAGAGCAGGGCCCACCAGATGCTTCTCGTTCAGGTCCATGGGCACAGGGTACTTCAGACATGCCCAGATGAACACAGTCACACCTGGAAGGAAGCTTCCTCCCCAACATGGACAAACCCCGGTGAGTCTGTCACAGTCACAGCATCTGGGGAAAAAAGAGGAAAGAAATCCCATAAATAAGGTCACAGGACTGGAAGACTGTGGTGCAACAGGACAACCTCAACTAAGCCCCAGACCAGCAGCTCCCTGCTAGTCTGGCCCTCTGGTGGCGTCCCTCAGGAGTCAGCCCTGGATGAGGTCCACTCCTGCGAGGCCAGCAGATAGCTCCAGAGGGGTCCCTGGATGAGCCTCGGCTGATCAGCACGCCTCACAGCTAGGGTTAAAGACAGCAGTAAAGTCATCTGGAGTCTACCACAAGCCAAGTAATCAGGGACATTGGGAGGGAGGATGGAAAGAGACCGGGCAGAAGCAGGCACATGATGCTCTCTGTGTGAATGTGTGCCACACTTGCCGGCACACGCATGCCCACGGGTCTTCTGAGCCTCTTGTGTGGGTGACAGAAGTGCTAGACAGGCACCTTGGGCAGAGGTCGGCGAGGATGAGCAAGCCGATCTGACAACAGTGTGACAAAAGTCAGCTAGGTGCCTGGACGACGAAACCAGCCCAAGGGCTGGAATGCAGCTGTGTCAGAACAACGCGCTAAGCACGGACCATAGCCTGGACTGGATCTCAGCAGCCCTCCTGCTTCAAAAACAGAGACGTGTGACCCTGACACCAGTCCCACCTGCCCCACCTGGGCCCTGATCCTCACCCTTCTGTCCTGGCAGCCAACACAACTTTCACAATCTCAGCTCAGGGCATGTTCTCAGTAAAAAAGTGACACTGAGTGATCTGGCCCGGTGCCAGAGGCCGCCTCTCGGAGAAGCGCTAACCTGCTGATGAGGGCAGTTCTCCAGGGCCACGGCCAACCTCATTACGAGGAATCAGAGGCCTCGGAGAGCTGACCCATAAAAGAGCTGTCGAGAAACAATTAAAAATCTATGACCAGAGGGCCAGCCAGGAAACTCGGGTTTGAAGCCACCAACTCCACTCCCAAATCCCACCCAGTTCCTCCGAGCGGCACCCATGCTGATGTCACCTGCCAGGCTGCCAAGTTTCTCCCTACCCCTTCCTTTCAGCCAGGACCTTCAATCAAAGCTGAGACATCCCCCTCAGGGTCAGAGACAGTGATACTGGCAGTGGCCTTGCGAAGCGGTGACATTCAGTCTTTGGCAGCCAACTGAAATGGGGTCCTGAGAGGCCAAATCACTCCTCCCCAAGGCCACTCTGACCAAGCAGCCTGAGCCTTGTTTACAGCTATGGCTGAGGTCCCCATGACACCCCATCCCAGAAGGGGCTGAATAAGGTTTTCACCACACAGGGAAAGGAACCAGGGTCCAGAAGGGGATTGTTCCTACTAACGTCTTCTGCCAACACAACCAGAGGGAAATGACTGTGGCCAGCTGGAACCACAGCAGTGCAGAGGGCAGCCAGGAACATGACATTTTTCTAAGAGTCTCTGTATTCCCATCATTCCATACATGGGATTCGGGGAGAGGACCGTTCTTAACATCTGACCTGGAATCAGGAGCAGAACCCTTAAAGGGCCAGCTCTGCCTATATCTCGCTGTAAAAAGCAGAAGCATCACAGCTAAATGAACACCTGTGGGTTCAAATCTCAGCTCCAAAGTGTATCAGATACTGAAGGGTCTTGGTAAATGATTATCTGTCCTTTTCAGCTTCTGCTCCTTGTCCTTAGGATGGGTGTGGCAACACCTGTTTCACAGCAGTGCCATGAGAATTATGTAAAATAGCATATTGCAGGCCTGGTACAGTATTTGGTGCTCAATAAACAGTAGCCATTACTATGATGAACAAGAAATGACAATCAAGTTAATCCAGGTCAAGAATAAGGACTCGGCTGGGCAGCGGTGGTGCACACCTTTAATCCCAGCACTTGGGAGACAGAGGCAGGTGAATTCCTGTGAGTTCGAGGCCAGCCTGGTCTACAAGAGCAGTTCCCAGACAGCTAGGACTGTTACAAAGAGAAACCCTGTTTTGAAAAAAACAAAAACAACAACAACCAAAAAAAAAAAAAGGACTCAAGGGGCTGGAGAGATGGCTCAGTGGTTAAGAGCATTGGTTACTCTTCCAGAGGTCCTGAGTTCAATTCCCAGCAACCACACGGTGGCTCACAACCATCTGTAATGAGATCTGGCTCCCTCTTCTGGCCTGCAGGCATATATACAGGCAGAATGGTATATACATTAAAAAATAAATAAATCTTAAAAAAAGAAAATAAAAGAAAAAGGAATAAGGACTCAAGCTGCCAAGCCTAAGTCTGGGCCATGGGACCCACATGGCAGAAGTCCCTTGACCTCCATGTGTGCACAGTGGAAACAGAAGGTATAGAGATTAAAATGAAAAGTCTCCTTGCAACAGACAGAAATTATCACAGAAAAACCACAACAGGTCAAAATGTGGAGAGCAAGTGCCCCTGACATCTACAATACAGCTCCTGCACCCAGGGCTCAGAACCATAGCAGAACAGGGCGTGGAAGACCGTAACAGTCAAGGGAACAGGAAGCTTGCTGCGAGATTTCATCTCCTAAAAACGTCAGGGAAGCTGCACCCATGAAGTCTCACTAACATGACTGCTTACACGAGACCTGAGCAAGGATGCCCGCAACACACATCCCAACAAGGAAGGGGGAAAGCTCATGGGGCCCCGACCCTAGAACTACAGGCAACTAAGGATTACTGCATGTGGGAGAAATAAGACTTTCCCAGGGAGGAGCCCCCAAACTGGTTACCCAATACCAAACAGCCCTAAAATTATATACGTACAAGTAACAAACATCATAGGGACTGAGCAGGTTGTACTTAAATACTTAGGAATATATAGTTCTTTTTCTCTCTTTCTCTCCTTCTCCCTCTCTCTGTGTTTGTGTGTGAAACAATTCAAAAAATTGTTTTCCACCAGGTATGGTGGCTCATGCCTTTAAATGAAAATCCAGCACTTGGGAGACGAAGTCAAGTGGGTCTCTGAATTTGAGGATAGTCTGGTGGACATGGTGAGTTCTAGGACTGCCAGGGCTACACAGTGACATCCTGTCTCAAACAAAATAAAACAAACAACCCCACCCACCCACACACACACAAAAAAAAAAGAAGGCATGAATTTGAGAGAGAACGGGGCATGGGGTGCATGGGAAGAGCTGGAAAGAGGAATGGGAAGGGGAAAAATGATGTATTTAGATTTTAATTTAAAAAAATGTTAAAGGAAGACCGCCTCTGTTTACAGACTAAATAATACAGTCTCCAGAAAACGGTACAAAGTCTGCAAGCATGAGGTTGTAAGGTTAAAATACAAATATAAATTATATTTCTCGTGCCAGCCAGACGGCTCCGTAGGTGGAAGGCCCTTGCTGCCAAGCCCGATGAGCTGAGTGCAGTGCCTGGCACACACGTGTAAAAAGGGAGAATGGACTCCTGCAAGCTCTCCTCCGACTTCCACACACGTGAAACGGCACGCACGCACGTGGGTACACACACACACACAGAGATAGAGAGAGAGACAGAGAGAGAGAGAGAGAGAGAGAGAGAGAAAGGAAGAAAGAGAAATGCAGAGGCCAGAGAGATGGCTCAGTGGTTTAAAGCCCTTGTTGCTCTTGCAGAGGACCATGGTTTGATACCTAGCACCCACACACATGGTAGCTCACAAGCCCTGTAACTGCAGTTCCAGAGGAACAAACTCCTGCCCTCTGTGAGCACCTGCAAGCATGTGGCGCACAAACCTACATTCAGGCGCATTAAACACATGAATAAATCTGTTTAAATTACACAGACTGACTTCATGGATATAGGTGTTTTTTCTGCATGTATGTATGTGTATTATGTGCATGCCCTGTGCACACTCAGAGGTCAGAAAAGGGCATCAGATTCCCTGGGCTGGAGTTAGGGATGATTGGGAGCCACTGTGTGGGTACTGGGAACCAAACTTAGACTCTTCAGAAGAGCAATAAGTGCTCTTAACCATGAAGCCATCTCTTTAGTCCCAAATATTTTAAAAATCAAAAATCAGAGCCGGGTGGTGACTTTAATCCCAGAACTCAGGAGTCAGAGGCAGGAGGATCTCTGTGAGTTCAAGGCCAGCCTGGTCTACAAGAGCTAGTTCCAAGACAGGCTCCAAAGCCACAGAGAAACCCTGTCTCGAAAAACAAACAAACAAAACAAACAAACAAACAACAACAACAACAAAAACCCAACAATAAAGCAGACATGGCTGAGGAATGGCTCAGAAGACAAAGTACTTTCCATGTAAGTGTGGGTGCTGGAGTCTCGATGCCCATGACACGGCAACCCACCTGTAACCTCAGCATTTGGAAGGCAGAGAAAGCGAAGTCAGAACAAGCTGACTAGCTAGACTAGCCAAACAGCCACACTTTTCAGTTTCGCGAGAAGATCCACCTCTCTCCAATATACAAGGTGAAAAGCAGATAGGGGAGACACATCAGCTGTGACACACACACACACATACACACACATGAATATAATACACACATGCTGTCATACATATGAGAAACATGCATACACACACATACATGTGCAGAAAGAAAAGTTACGCTTAATTTTATTCAAAATAGCCCCAAACCAGCAACAGTTCAAGTGTCAATTCAGAAGAGAATGGGTGAACAAATTCAGTCTCCCTAAGCAGTGGAACCACCGGGAGATAAGGTGAACGGTGGGACTGATAATACAACCATCTAACTGGATCTCCAAATGGTTGCTGCGTGACACAAGCCAGGCACAGAACAGCCCCTGGTATATGATTCCATCCATGAACCCAGGAGCCAAAAGCAAACCTTCCCTCTTCTTCAGTGATTACTTGGGATTGTGTTCCAGCAACAGAAAGCTGACCACCATACTCCACTCACAAAAGAGGGGAGGAGGCTGGAGAGACAGCTCAGTGGTTAAGAGCCCTGGCTGCTCTTCCAGAGGTCCTGAGTTCAGTTCCCAATGCCACATGGTGGCTCACAACCATCTGTAATGAGATCTTGTGTTCTTCTGGCCTGTAGGCATACATAATAAATAGATAAATAGTAATAAATAAATCAAATCAAAACAAAAGAGGGTAAGGAATGATGGCCTTCAAAGTATAAGACATAACGTCTCTTCCTGAGGAAAAGAGATTTGCTTTTCTTGCCTCAGTTTCTCAGGGTCTGGGACTGTCAGCGTATGCTACCGTACACACAACGGCATCACTGTGTTACATGGATCAGCCTCAAACTCTTAGCCCTCTGTTCTCAGCCTCCCAAACAGCTGGGACTACAGGCATAAGCCACAGAGAGATGTCTAACATAAACAGTATGAGGGCTATTATAAAAACAGATAGCTAACGGCTGGTGAGACGGCTCAGCCGATAAAGACACCTGCTGCCAAGCTAACCACCTGAGGACCTACATGGTTGCAGACAGTCAACTCCTCTGACTTCCACATCCACCATGATTCTCATGAGCCTGCGCAGATACACGCACGCAGAAAGTCAGTAAATAATAAAACAATAAAAATGTAATTTTAAAAACAGCTATGATTACGGTTGGCCCTGAAGTACTCAACAGGAATTTCCAAACAACAGGCGCTGCAGGGGCCTGCAGGTAGCGGGGGAGCGTGGGACGCAGGACCAGGAAAGTCTCTCAGGAGAAGTGAGGTGAGGCTAAGGCTGGGCAAGGGGCAACCCACACAGAAGCTACCCGTCTCAAGAGGGCACCAAGGAGAAAAAGGCGCACAGCCTTCTTGGGAGACAGCAGAAAGTGAAGAAGAAGGTGAAGAGTTCCCACCCACACAGGAAAGGACTCAGACCAACGTGGCCCCAAAGGCCAGAGCCATGAGGCCTTGAGGAGTTGCTGACAGTTCCTCAGGAGACTCGAGTATTTAATAGTTAAAAAAAAAAAATGAGAGGGAGAAGGGGAAGACATGACATGCAGGAGAGTTAGGAGAAAATTATAATAATCTTGGTTTGCCACAACAAGTAGCTAAAAACGACTACATCAACAGCCATGGAAAGAAGGGATGGATGGCCCTTCTGCTGCCAAGCTCAGAATGGAGGCCAAAAAACAAGTACAGGTCCAAGGCTCAAGCTGAGGATGAGCTGGGAGCTGCCTGTCCTTCTAGACCCTTCTGATACAATCTGCATCAGCTAGGCTTGCACGGCAGCCTTGCTCAACACACCGAACAGTATTTGATGGGCCCATAAAGTACCTGTAACCAGAAGGAACTAACTGGTGTGTTAACGCCACGATGAACAGAAGGTCTTAGCAGCAAGCTATCAGGCTTCATCCTTTGCATCCTAGTCAATATTTTTATCAATGGCTTGAATAAAGAAACAGATGGAATGGTAATCAAATTCTTAGATAGTATAAACCGGGGGAAAATATCAAAGACAGGATCCAAGGAGATCGCAACAGGTTGCAAAGACGAGCCAAATCCAATAGCTCAGTTTAACTGAAAAGAATAATATGCCCTCAGCTCAGGCTCAAAACTACCATAAATGGCTTAGTCAAACACAATTCCAACATGTGAGCGTGTGCGCAAAGCACTCAAAGTTCATTATCTTCGGGCTAACAGTTAACAGACATGCCTTCTTCCCAGCAAGAAAGACATCTGATCTCTGCTTATACCAGAGCGTGTCTGGAATACCTCGTTCAGTTGCACAACACACATGCATTGTTTTGTTTTGTTTTGAGACAGGGTACATAGCACTGACTGTCCTGGAACTCACTCTGTAGACCAAACTGGCCTGAAACTCACAGAGATCCACCTACCTCCCAGTTGCTGGGATTCCAGGCACATGCCATCATTTCTGGCTATGACATGAATGCATGACATAGATGTGGAGGTCAGGGGACAGCTTGCAGGGGTTGAGTCTATCTCCCGTCACGTGGAGCCGGGACCTGAACTCGACAGAAAGGCTCCTCACCGGCTGACTTGTCTCAGCAGCCCCCGCAATACAGAACAGGGAGGGAAACTGGGAAACTAAGTCCGTGGTCTACGTCTGTAATCCCAGTACTCAGGAGCCTGCAGCAAGATGATCTCCAGGAGTGCGGTGACCTGTTCTACATAGCAGGGTTCAGGCCAGCCTGGGCTGCAGAGGGACGCCATAGCCAACAAGGGGGAAGAGAAGGATGAGAAGGAAAACACAGCAGGCTTCTGGAGAGCAATAACCAGAAGGAGAAACTGACAGGGGAAACGGGAAGAAGAGAAGGTGCTTATCCAACACCAAAAGCACACACCGGATGAAACAGCTAGAGAAGAATGAGGCTATCTATGGCAGCAGGAGACAGTCTTGCTGTGAGAAGCCCCCCAGTAGGGACCAGGACCTCCAGGGGAAGGGAAACACCTACAAAATAAAGACTAGAGCCAGCCGTGGGGCCTCATGCCCGCAACCCCAGCCTGGACTACATATGGAGACTTTTTCTCAACATGTGAACGTGCGCGCAAACACACACACACACACACACACACACAGCCAGAACAAACAAAAGCAGTATGAGAAATATTTTTCTATGCGATTAGAATTGCTTAACCTGATACAATGGTATGCACAGCACTTGGGAAGCTGAAACAGAATTGTCCCAAGCCTGAAGCCAGCCTGGGCTACACAGTGAATTCCAGGTCAGCCTGATCTATCAAGTGATAATGAGACTCAAAAAAGCAGAAAAAGAAGAGAGGGGAGAGAAGGAGGGAGGGAGAGTGGAGCAAGGAGGGAGTAAAAGCATACAAAAGTTATAAGATGCCACGTGACATCAAGGATTATACCGCACTCAAAGCGATGTGGTATTGGCTTGGTATTTGAGAGGCCAGAAATAGATCCAGACATTTTTGGACAATTGATTTTTAAGAAAAGTACAAAGAGAATTCAGTAGAGGAAGGAAAGTCTTTACCAAAGGCAGTCGGAACAACCAAATATTCCAACCCGAAAAATAAAGAAGAATGCCATCGTGGATCACACATGGGACTTCTTGACAGCCAAAAAAGTCTTTGTGTGGCAAAGGCAACTGTTAACGGAATGGAGACAACCGACAGACGAATCTTGTCTAGCTATACCATTGACAGAAGATCATTAACATCTAGACTATACTAAGAACTAGAAAAGCTAACCAACAGGAGATCCAACAACCCAGTCAATAAAAGAGCTTTCAAAATGGAGAGCTGATTCTCAAAATGTGAACTGCAGAGAGCAGGTAAACACAGACAATCACCCAACCCCACCAGCCATCAGAACAATGCAAACCCAAACTACTGAGAGTCCATCTCACCTGAGTCAGAGTGGCAGCTAGTAACAAGTAACAGCCCAGGGGCGGTGTTGCACACCTTTAACCCCAGCACTAGGGAGGTAGAGACAGGAGGATCTCTGTGAGTTCGAGGCCAGCCTCGTTTACAAAGCGAGTTCCAGGACAGGCCCCAAAGCTACGGAGAAACCCGGCTTGAAAAACTAAAACAAACAAACAAACACAAGTAACAGCAAGTGCTGGACAAAAAGACATCCACTGCTGGTGGGAACAAAAACCACTCCAGTCACTACGGAATTCAATATGGAAGCCTGCCAAAAACCTCAAAATAATGCTGGGCATGATGGCGCATGCCTTTAATCCCAGCACTCAGGAGGCAGAGGCAGGTGAATCCCTGAGTTGGAGGCCAGCCTGGTTTTAGGATGTAGTTCCAGGTCAGCCAGGGCTATAAAAGGAAACCCTGTCTCAAAAAAACAAACAAACAGAAATCTCAAAAGGCACGGTGGCAACCCCTTTTATCCAAGCACTCAGGAGGCAGAGGGAGGTGGATCTCTGTGAGTTAGAGATTAGCCTGGTCAACATAGTTCCAGGACAGCCAGGGCTATGTACTGAGCCCCTGTCTTGAAAAAACAAAACAAAACCAATCAAAAGAGATCTGCCGTATGACACAGCTACATGGCTCCTGTGTCTCCACGTCAGCACCACAGACATTTGCTCATCCGTGTTGACCACAGCGCTGTTCACAACACCTGAGTCATGGCACCAGCCTCCGTGACCAACAGCAGAGAGACAGAGAAGGAAAATGTGCCACAGAACTTGTTAAAATGACAAATTGCGTGCAATATATATATTTGGTCACCATTAAAAAAAAATCAGCAAATTTCTGGCTCTGCCTAACATTACCAAAGCAATGTTCTCTTTGGAGTTTGCTGTCAGCTCATGGCAGGGTTATGCCCTGGGAGCTCAACTGAGTCTCTCTCCAGTAACATCTTTCCTATGTTTCCTGGGAGTTTTTTTTTGTTTACCTCCCTACAAAGGAAGACTGCTATCAAAAGCGTTTTCAAGTGGAACCTAAAATTATAAAAACTGAGATCACATGATTATGCTAAAACTCAAAGCCATCAGTGAGATTTGCCAGGTTTAGGGAGCATCAAGGTTGGGCTGAAATCTTGCCCTCGCCCTCCTTGCCACGTCATGTGACCCGCACTGTTTACTACTGTCTCAGCAGCCGCAGGCCAAGCTGATTATTACCCAAACCCCTGATCACCAAACCACACACTGGGTCTTTCTTTCAGAAGGAAAACATTCCCGTTCCAACCATGGCCTAAACTTTATTTCACCCAGGCCTGTCTGGAAACTCGGGTTTAAAACCATTTTAAAGAAACCTCACTTTTCAGCCATGGAAGACACTGTGGTGAAAGCCACACAGACACGAGAGCGCCAGGACAAGAAACACCAGGCACACGTTTACCGGAGGTGCCAACGGGGATTGGGAGCCTTTTACCTGAAAAACAGGAATGGCCTTAGAGGCGCTGAGGGGCTTTCCTGCTTGCACTTGACAGCCCGGGTCGAGTTAAATAACACCTTGGATGTAGGCAGTATCCCTTTGACAGCTCCTCCCTCCCTGTACAGAAACTGATTCTGGAGTCCAGTTTAGGGGAAAGGAGCAGGGAGGAACCAAAGACTGTGTGACCTTTAGATCTCATTTGTTCTCCAGGAGGTAACCCTTCCAAAAGCTGCGAGCTGGCACTCTGTAGCCACTTAAAATAGAAACGTCAAGTGTTTTCTGTTTTCTCTCCATCTCCCTGCCTGGTCAGCCTTTTGTGGTCTAATCTACGAGGTCTGGATACCATAGGGGGTGAGCAGAGGTGGGGCATTCCAGGACCGTTAACTCTCCAGCTAGCTGGGGGCTGGCTATCAAAGGGATGGTTTGTACTTCCCCTCACTGGTCAGTGCAGTGCTCCCCAGAATCTAGGTGTCCCTGCCTATCAATCTGCCAAGGGGGAACCTAACAGAAGTTAGGGCTAATGAAGCAGGTGAGATTCTATCCGCATGGCTTCGTCCTGCTCCAGGCTAAGCCCACATAGTTCAGTGGCCTGATTCAGAAAGTGACTGTCAAACTTCTTTATCCCTTCAGTCACTCTTATTTGACTTTTAAGATACTGAATCTCAGCTCTGCTTTTGCCTTTAGGGTTTCACGGGAGAGAAAACGAGGACGTCCCAAGGCAATTGCTCTACAGAATTGCAAACGCTGGGGTGCTAGGGTTGCTTCTGAAGAACCTTGGCATGACTCTAAAAGCGGGAAGCCCACCCCAACTGCAACATCGCAGTCTTGCAGATGAACTAAAAGACCCTCGCAATTCCACTGGCCGGCCGGGTGCACTAGCTACTGTCAGCTCCGGGGCCCGGGCGAGCCCAGCGCGCGCAGTGAGTGACAACCGTCTTCCTTTGGGCTGGGACACCCAGAGGTCTACAAATAAACACTCGTGGCATCAGAATGGGCAGCCCTCTGGCCCAGGGCCCGGCCACGACGAACCTGGGCCAAGGACTCTTTGTTGGACACAACCTTTATTTCTGACGAGGGGACCGCAGGCAAAGGGCAAACCAGGACAGAGAGGGAAAATAAGAGAAAAAAAAAACCAAACAAACCAAAACAAAAAACAAAAATAAAAACACCCTGAGGACATGAGGGAAGGAGCTGGCCAGGAGTTGGAGGCGGGCCCCTCGACTCCCCGACAGAGGGAAGTCCCCTTTGATGCCACTTGCTGGGTGCACACCCCAGACACTCCTCGGCTCGGGTAAGAACTCAGGGGACGCGGAAGGTCGGGCCCCAAGCCCCCTTGCTCCCCACTTCGGGCCGCCGGCCTTCTCGTACTTACCGGGGGACCCCCAGACCGGTCTTCCTCGCCCGCGTCCTCTCCCCTCCCTGCCCCCTCCTCACTTCACGTCCCCGCCTCCAGGGGCCGCAGCCATGTCCGTTACGGGCAGCTCGGAGGCAACTTGCCTCCTTCCCGCGACAACAAAGGTGCGGGCAGACCTGCTAAACATCTGGACGCTGATTGGTTTAAAGTCGAGATGGCGGCAGTTTCTGGATTTCTTATTGGTCGTTGGGTGCGCTAAGATGTAGCTTTAACCGCCCCTCAGGGAGCCTGGCGGAATTATGCGATAACTTGCTCTGAAGTTACCCGGGAGCCTGGGTCCTACCTTGGGCACGATGCTCCGGCGTTTTCAGCTATAGAGAATCTGCCTAGAAGCGATCACACAAGTTCTTCCCCATTAGTTTTCCCAGTAAATTGTTTTAAAGCCATGGGCAGGCGATACCTTCCGTCCTTTATTATTTTTTAAAAAGCCCCTTGCAAGAGCGCCTTATCTCTATTTTTTTCAGTTCTCCCTCCTTGTTTTTTTAAAGTCCCACCAGACTAATGCTGCATCCAAGCCAAAGCTGGAGAATCTAAAGCAATACTGTTATTGCACCCTCAGTTCTTTTGAAATCTAAAGGGAAAAACAAGTTAAAAAATTTTTTTCTAGATAATTAAAGAAATCGCCTGGGAACCCTGTCTTGGGAAAACAAAATAAGCCTGTGTCAGTATTTACTTTCGTTTTCCCAGAGATCTAAGTCTGGAAGAGTTGCTTTAAAAAAAAAAAAATCTGTTTATGAAATCAGAAGGGGTCATAGCTGGTCCTGGGAAGAAAGACTTCCCTTCCTTATATTAATAAATTTAATCATGTAATTAAAATTCCTCTTCTCAGTTAGACAAGAAATCATTTTACTGATTTAGCTCTGTTTAAACCAGTGCAGCTGCTACCTAAAACACCCATAGAATCATGTCACTTGCCCCAAATATCTGCAATTTATCGTTACAGATTCCAAGGAGAAGTCTAAATCTCGCCACATAGTCATAGATGTTCCTAACATGACGGAGATATGTATGCATTTTCAGGGCTCACTGTCACATGGGCTCACTATAGTCTCAAACGTGCTGGAGAACTTTGCCAGGTGGCTCTCTGCGCTGTAAGTTTCTTTCCCGTTAATAACAGCCAGTATGCAAACACGCGCTTGCCTGAAAGTTGTGCCCTAACACTTCCTTCCCAGGCGCTGTCCCTGTTTCTTCAACAGAACTGATTATTGCTTGGGTCTTAGGTCTTCCCACTTTACACCACAAAACATGGTGCCCTTGGGAAATGTTGGACATTCATTCTGCATCTCTCAGTTAGGGCTACTATTGCTGTTATAAAACACCATGACCAAAGACACTTGGGGAGGAAAGAGTTTAGTCCGCTAACGCTGCCACATTGCAGTTCAGCAAAGGAAGTCAAGAGCTTAAGCGGTTCAGGAACGGAGAGGCAGAAGCCATGGAGGAGTGCTGTTTACTGGCCTAGCTCATCTGCTTTCTATTTTTGTTTGTTTGTTTGTTTGTTTTTAAGCCAGGCTTCTCTGTGTAGCCCTGGCTGTCCTGGAACTAGCTCTGGAGACGAGGCTCAGAAATCTACCTGTCCTTGTCTTCCAAGGGCTAGAATTAAAGGCGTGCCACAACCACCCAGCCTCAGCCTGCTTTCTTACAGAACCCAGAACCACCAGCCTAGGCTGGCACCATCCATAATGGGCTGAGCCCTCCTGAATCAATCATTAATTAAGGAAATGTCCTGCACTGAGTGGTGGATGTGCAATATTAAAAAAAAAACTCCCTGCCAGAAGGTGGTGGCACACATCTTTAATCCCAGCACTCAGGAAGCAGAGGCAGGCAGATCTCTGTTGAGTTCGAGGCCAGCCTGTTCTACAAGAGCTAGTTCCAGAACAGCCAGAGCTGTTATACAGAGAAACCCTGTCTCAAAACAAAACAAACAAAAATGAAGACGAAGATGAAGATGAAGACAAAGACGAAGACAAAACGAAGACAAAGAAGAAGAAAGAAAATGTCTGTCCTACAGGCTTGTCTACAGCCTGATCCTATGGAGACATATTCTTTTTTTTTTTTTTTTTTTTTTTTTTTTTTGGTTTTTCGAGACAGGGTTTCTCTGTGGCTTTGGAGCCTGTCCTGGAACTAGCTCTTGTAGACCAGGCTGGTCTCGAACTCACAGAGATCCGCTTGCCTCTGCCTCCCGAGTGCTGGGATTAAAGGCGTGCGCCACCACCGCCCGGCTTGGAGACATATTCTTAATTGAGTCTCCTTTCTCTCTGATGATTCTAGCTTATGTCAAGTTGACATAAAAATCAGCCAATACACTGTCCTAATTCATACTGTTTTGTTTTTTTGAGACAGGGTCTCTATGTAGCCCTAGCTGTCCTGGAACTCACTATGTAGACTGGGCTAGCCTTAAACTCACAGGGATCCACTTGTCTCTGCCTTGCAAGGGCTAAGATTAAAGGTGTGCACCACCACACCCTACCTTGGCCCCTCTGGACCACACATGCCTCTGGGCACCATTTAAACTTTCTGAACATCACTTCAGTGAACCTGAACTGGGTTGCCTGCCAGTTTAAAGGGCTGTGAAAGACTTCTTTGCCCCTGACACCCATAAAAACCTGCTGAAAGAGCAAATGGCTCAAGCCCAAACTTGCCAATAACACCTTGGATAGCTTTTCCAAGGCTCTGAGGGCCTTTTGGGCATGTCTTTTTAATCTAGCCATTTCAAGCAGCTAGCTGTACAATCCTTCATTTTTCTGAAGCATCTCCAATCTCTCTAAGACAGTCCTGAGAAGAGCCCAAGGCCTTCCAAGGGAGATTTTTTTCATCTCCGTCCCTTTTTTTTTCCTTTAGGATTCTAAAGAAAACCACCCCTGTGTTCTCAGTTCCTTCCTTTCCAACCTCAAATACTACTCCCATTTTGAGGTCTCAGCTGGTACTGTTTTTTGCTCGTGAAATGCCCTTCCCGGCCTCCTTGCTTCCTGATTGGCTCCTCATCACCCTTTCAGATCTGGTGGCTTTGTCCCTGTTTTCTCACAATTGCCTGTGGATAACAGTAGCATCTTGCTTACCACTGGGTTGTATCTTTGGCAGAAAATAATATTAATAAAGCATAAGTATGTGCACATCTTTCCCTCCTCCCACCTGCTAAGGGCAGGTACTAGCAGATAGGACGTGGGGTGTTTGAGAGTTATTTGTTTTGAGAGAAGGGAACGTTGTAGGGATTTTTGATGTGGTGATGGTGGGGTTTTGTTTTGTTTTGTTTTTAATTTTGTTGTTTGTTTCTTAAAGACATGGTACCATGTGTAGCTTTGTCTGGCTGGGAACTCACAATGTAGACCAGGCTGGTCTCAAATTCCCAGAGATCTACCTGCCTTTGCCTCCTGAGTTCTGGGGTTAAATGTGTGCACCACCATGCCCTACCTGTGGTGATGATTTTTTACTTTTTTTTTTTTTAGTATTTTGGGGGCATGTGGGAACCATAGTATGTGTTTAAAAGTCAAAACACAATTTAAAAGAAGTCAGTTCTCTCCTTCCACTGTGGGTTTGGGAACCCAACTCAGGTAACCAAGCT
The DNA here is from genome assembly GCF_903992535.2 of Arvicola amphibius. Lineage (NCBI taxonomy): Eukaryota > Metazoa > Chordata > Mammalia > Rodentia > Cricetidae > Arvicola > Arvicola amphibius. The sequence continues at coordinate 6,150,421 of NC_052050.1, forward strand.
TATATTGTTGGTTTTGGTTTTTTGTTGTTGTTGGCTTTTGTTTGTTTTGTTTTATTTTGAGAAAGGGTATCTCTGTGTAACCCTGGATATCCTGAAATTTGCTGTGTAGACCAGGCTAGCTTTGAACTTATAGAGATTTGCCTGCCTCTGCCTCCTGGGTACCTGCCTGCCTCTGTCCCCCCATACCCTGCACGTTATTGGATTTTGGGGAGTTCATATTGTAGCCCAAGCTGCCACCATTTCCAAGTGCAGGAGCGAGTACATACAAGAGAAGGATGCATTTTCAAAGAAGGAAAAGGGCTGTGGGTGTAGCTCAGTTGGTAGAGTGCTTACCTAGCATAAATTAAGCCAGGATTTTATCCCAAGCACCACATAAGCCTGCTGGTGCAGACCAGTGATAGTAGCACTTGGGAGGTAGAGGCAGGAGAATCAGAAGTTCAGGGTCATTCTTCAGTGAAGCACAAGTGAGTTCAAGGCCAACCTGGCCTACAGGAGACTTTATCTCAAAAGAAAAAGAAAGAAAGAAAGGAAGGAAGGAAGGAAGGAAGGAAGGAAGGAAGGAAGGAAGGAGGGGAAGAAAGGGAGGGAGGGAGGGAGGAAGGAAGGGAGGAATGGAGGGAGGGAGGGAGGGAGGGAGGGAGGGAGGGAGGGAGGGAGGGAGGGAGGGAGGAAGGGAGGGAGGTAGGGAGGGAGGGAGGGAGGGAGGAAGTGACCAGAATGGTCTGAAGTAGGGCAAAATTGGAGGAAATTTGAAGGGAGGGAAAGAGAGCTTTAGAACAGAATGAAGAGCATTCTGGATGATTGGGTAAACGAAGTTCGTTTCAGATGCTACTCTGCTGCTGCTAAACAATTTCAGGACTGAAGAAGTTGGGCAGAAGAGAAGGCTCAGTGGTCAAGAGCACTGGCTGCTCTCACAGGGGACTCAGGATGGGACCACAACATCCACATCCACATGGCAGCTCATTAATTTATGTAATTCTCTTTGACATTTTCCTCAAGAAACCACATTGGCATTTGAAGTTGAGTGGCAATTATTCTTGGATGCTGACTTCATTTTCTTTGCAGTGGTTATGTCTAGAGACTGGCAGTACCCAGTTACTGCCCACTCCACATCTTTCTCCCTAAATATATAAGCATTCATAGGTGTCCTCGCCCCTTAAAACAAAAGGAAGTAGACATATATAAAGCAAAAAGAAGAGAAAAATATGGGATGGAGAAAAGGAAAATGCCTTCAATATCAGGTGACCTGGTCTAGGTGACAGATATCTGTCAGGCTAGCCCGAGGAGCACCCAATGCCTTCAGCTCAGTTTGCTAAACAGAGAACTGCAGCTTTCTCCATTGTGTAGCTCTGGCTTCCCGGAAGCAGTGATGTTTATGGTGACTCCAAGTTATCAAGGGGAAGGGAAGGAAGAAGGCGGCCCCCACCAGAGGATGCAGCATCAGTGATGGTCATGAGAAGGAAGCAAGGGTGTGAGGAACTGAAGAAGACCTGGACCTGACCCAAACACCCGAAAGAAGCTTCTGGAAGCTGGAGAAATCTGGAAGCAGCCACAATAGCCCTTTTATCCCATGTCAAGGATTTTGAACTCTATTCTGAGACCAGGGAAGATGGTGGGAAGATGGTCAGCACGCCGTGAGTGGCATTTATAAAAATCCTCAGGCTGGGTGCTGAGTGACAAAGGGGTTGCAGAGAAGCGAAAATGGCACTGGGAAGATGGGGGGTTGCCGTCTGGGCCTATGAGAAGTGGGGGTTCCACTGAGCGGTAGTGTAAGCCGTCTGGGCCTGTGCTAAGGTGTCAGCAGCCTGGGTGGTAAGACATAGATGTGTCTAAGAGCTATTAAGCAAAACCTAATGGCTGATTTGAAATGTCTTAGGAAAACGGTGGAATGTCTCTCTCAAACTCTGGGCCTCATATCACCTCAATTACAATGACAGAAGCTGTCTGCGTCCTCTGCCAAGATACCCGGGAAAGGCTAACACACAGTGAAAATACTGAGCAATCAGATGGTGAAACTGGCATATGCCTGTAGTTCCAGCAGTTGGGGGTTAAGGTAGGGTGATCAGTTGAGCCTAAGAGTTTGAAGCCAGTTTGAGCAACATATTGGGTTTCCCCATCTCAAACACAAATTACTGAGCCAGGAGTGGCGGCAAATGCCATTAATCCCAGCACTAGGGAGGCAGAGGTAGGTGGATGTGTTAGAGGCCAGCCCGATGAGCATAGCGAGTTCCAGGCCAGCCTGGGCTATGTAGAGAGACCCTGTGTCAAAACAAACAGATAAACAGACCATTAGTCTGGAGGGACGGCTCACTAGCTTCAAGTGCGAACCACATCAGGCTGTTGACCCAGGTTCAATTCCCAGAGCCCGGGTGAAAAGCTGGATGCTGTGGTGTAGGGCTGTAAGCCCAGCAGGAAGACAGGAAGTGAAGACAGAATTGAGCAGAGGCTCATGAACCAGTTAGCCTGGACCACACAGTTCAAGAGAAATGAAATCCAACCTCAGCAAGGTGGAGATGGGAACTGACTCTCCTGGCCCCCATATCTGTGCTGTGGAAACTGTATACCTGTATTCACATAAGGAGAGGAAGAGGGAAGGAGGACCAAAGCGGAGGGGAGGAGAAAGGGGGAGGGAAGGAAAAGAGAAAAGAAAGGCAGTCGTAAACTGGACAAGTCAGGGGTGGGACACACACCTGACCTGCGATCCACACACTTGGAAGGCTGAGGCAGGAGGATTTTGAGTTTGAGGCCAGCCTGGGCTACATAGCGAGACCATCTCTCAAAAAGAAAAAAACCAAAACGATGAACAGGGCATCACCTAGAGAACCTTCTTGTTTCTAGGACGTCGCCCAAGTGGAGCTGAGTCACAAGCCATGAGTGACTCAGGCCTGATTCAGGATTTTAGCAAGGAGCGACATGCTGAACCACCTGCAAGCTGAAACAAGCCCCTCCTACCGCCCACTGGAGCTTCCTTCGTCACTGCGCCATCTTTTCCACCTAATCATTTGCTTAAAGGTGACAGGAAGAAACGGGCATGGCTTAATATCTTTATGCGGAGCTGCTGGAGAGATTGCTCCACAGCTAAGGGCTCTGGCTGCTTCCAGAGGTCCTGCTTGTGGCTCCCAGGTGGCTCACAAACACCTATAACCCAGCTCCACCTATAATTCCAACACCGTCTTCTGGCTTCCAAGGGCACCTTACATGGAACACACTCACACACAGACAAACACTCATAAATAAAAATCTTTGTATATATTAAAAGTCTTTGGGCTGAAAAGCCTCTAACTCTGCCGGATGAAACAGACCAGAGTCCCTGGCGAGAAACAGCAGAGTGAGGAGATACCTGCTGTGGGCGCTAATCCTCTCTCTGTCTATTGTCATGGCCAAAGTTTCAGACACGTTCAGGTTCTTTGAAGGGATGGGTCAAATGGTCAACGGACACAAGCAGGCAGTTGAGACAAGAAAGCAAACGTCAGGAGTTGATTTGGAGAAGGGAAAGGTTTTATTTTCCTAATAAAAATAAGATTGACCTGGAAAGAGCGCAGAGTCCGTTTCTTGTCTCTTGGGTTACACGAAATAATAAAATTGAATAAGGCAGAGGCTACGTGACACTGGCACATTTACGTGTGATTTATATGTGATTGCAGTGTGTGAATATCTTTGCGGGGCAATCGGACAGTAGACGGTAAAACACAAAAACGATCAGCTCTTTGTCATGGCTGTCATTCCTTATGGCAATACAACCCGTGGAAAGAAGTCCAAAGTTCTGCTTATGTGTGTGTGTGTGTGTACAGGGAGTATTGACCACAGCAGGAATCAGATAAAAATCACTCCCCCAAGGGGTTGGTGAGATGGCTCAGCGGGTTGAAATACTTGCCACCAAGTCTGACGACTCGAGTTCGATTGCCTGAACCCACGCGTAGGAGAGAATCAACATCCACAAGCTGTCTTCTGACTTCCACACTGCATTGTGGCATGTACGAAAGTGTGCTCAAATATACACCATAGGTGTGTAAAAAAAATAATGCCCCTCAGGGACTGGTGAGATGACTCAACATTTTTTCTTTTTTTGGTTTTTCGAGACAGGGTTTCTCAGTAGCTGTGGAGCCTATCCTGGAACTCGTTCTGTAGACCAGGCTGGCCTGGAACTCATAGACCCACCTGTTTCTGCCTCCCAAGTGCTGGGAATAAAGGCATGCGTTACCACACCCACCTGGCTGCCACTGTTTTCCTACTGGCGAAGTCCTTGCATCTCTCCTACCCTTCTGTACAGGTGGTTTGTGCCAGGCTTTCTTTTTTGGGGCACCAACCAGCTCCCACATTGTGACATGGAGATGTACTAGTTTTGAATGCTTGGCCTAGCATAGGCCCATTTCTGGCTATCTCTTTTAACTTAAATTAACCTGTTTATCTACCTTTTGCCTCGGGGTTTAGAGCCTTTCTTCTGTATACCTACACTGCTTCTCTATGTCTGGCTGGCTTCTGGCTCCTCTCTTCTCTTGTTCTTTCTCTTCTAGTTTGAGCATAGAGTTTTCCCTCCTATTTATTCTCTCGCTATCGGCCAGCCCCGCCTATCCTTTCTCTGTCCAGCTATTGGCCGTTCAGCTCTTTATTTGACAAATCAGGTGCCTCACCAGGCAAGGTGAAACAAGTGCAACGTATCTGTACATAATTAAGCACACATTCTTACATTGTTAAACAATCGCAGCAGCGTAAACAAAAGTAACACACCTTTGCACAGTTAAAGTAATATTCTGAAACAAAAACAAATGTAACAAACCTTTACATAGTTAATATTCTACAACAGTGCCCTTGTAGGCAGGCCCCTCAGCGAGCAGCTGGTTTATTGAAAAGAGACACAGGATGTGTTCCCTATCTTAATCAATAGTGTTGGATCAGTAACTGCACCCTTGGGGTTGTGGAAGAATCTATAAAGCAGTCAACTTGGCTGGGAGCCAGCAACTGCCAAAGGAACTTCAGACCCTCCAGAGAAGTCTTTAGAAAGAAAAAAAAAAAGTCCAAGGGATTTCCCTCTGCTATTAGAACTGTTTCTGCCTAGTTATCACCAGGAGCGGGCCCTCTAAAGCTGAGCTGCTCTAGCCTAGCAGGTACGTTAACTGAAAGAGGTAGCCAGCTTCCTCTCGGGCCAGTGCAACACTGACTCATCTCCAAAGGGAGGCATGCCAGTCAAAACAGGATGGACAGCATCAAAGGAAAACAAAACATCCTGCAGGGGCTGCTCTCTGTCAGTGAATTATCTGGTCCATGCAGGGCAGCTGCTATAGTTCCTGCAACCAAAACCATCATTTTGATGGGGAGGCAGACGGCAAGACATGGTTTCACGAGAGGAGGGAACTTCAGCTGAGAAAATGTCTTCATAAGACTGGGCTGAGGGCAGGCCTGAAGGGCATTTTCTTAATTAGCAATTGATGGGGGAGGGCCCAGCTCATTGTGGGTGGTGCTATCCCTAGGTTGGTGGTCCTGGGTTTTATAAGAAAGCAGGCCGAGCAATCTGGGTTGAGGAGAGAGGGGTAAGGCAGTAACCAGTACCTCTCCATGGCCTCTGCGTTAACTCCTGCCTCTTAGTTCCTGCCCTGTCTGATTCCTGCCTTGACATCCTGTCCTTCGGTGATGGACTGTTGTCTGGAAGTGTAAGCAGAATAAACCCTTTCCTCCCCACTTGCTTTTGGTCACGGTTTCCTCTCAGCAATAGAAACCCTAAGAAAGCTTGCTCCTCTCCCTCCTAGAGAAGACTTCCCTCTGTTGGGTGTATTGCTGTAATTCTATCATTTGGGAAGCTGAGGCAGTAGTATTGCCATGAGTTCAAGACCAACCAGGGCAATACAGGAAGTGCTAAGACAAGCAGGGCTACAGAGTGAGACCCTACTTCAAGAAAATTTTTTTTCAGGGGGATGTTTTTTCTAGGCAGGGTTTCTCTGTCTAAAACTGAACTGCTGAGAATTGAACCTGGGTCCTTTGCAAGGGCGATACACTGTCTTAACCCCTGAGCCATCTCTCCAGCCCCAGAATTTTTGTTGGTGTTTGTTGTGTGTGTGTGGGTACAGAAGTGTCTGTGCCCATGAGTGGAGGGCAGAGAACTTTTCATGGTCCTTCCTTCCTCAAGCACCATCCAGGTTTGGTTTTGTGACTTTTTTTTTTGACAAGGTCTCTTACTGGCCTGGAGCTCACCAACTAGGCTGGTCACACTGGCAAGTCAGGGAGCCCAGGGGATCCGCTGGCCTCTGCCTCCCCACCACTGCCAGGATTATAAACACACTTCAACATACCCACCTTTTAAAAAGCAGAAAGCAAAAACCAAGAATTCAGGGCTGTGTTCAGATCTCCATTGTTTGCACAACTGAACTATCACCCAGCCCAGGTTCTGACTCCTCAACGCCACTCACCAGCTCGTCCTGGGATCGTCTTCACCAGCCTGTTCTGCATTCGTCTCGAAGATGTGAGCATCTTCAGGGCTTCCTCTTGTCTGCTAGCATCTCTCTAATTGATTGAATCTGATGTGGGATTTCCCTCTGTATTCTGTGATTACCATTGGTTAATAAAGGAAATGCTTTGGGCCTATAGCAGAGCTATAGGAGAAGAGAGCTAGGTGGGGAAAACTAAGCTGAATGCTGGGAGAAAGGAGGAGGAGTTAGCCTAGGCTAGACTAGAACTCACTTTGTAGCCCAAGCTGGCTTCAAATTCATGGCAATCCTCCTGCCTCAACTTTCCAAGTGCTAGGATCACAGGTGGGAGCCACCACATCTTGCTTCTTAAGGTGAGGAGCCCCAGATTCCTTGTACTCTCCCCTTAAGCTCTAATTTTTGCTTTGTGCAGCGGCTTCTCCAACTCCTCCACGTGCGCACCTCTACAAGGCAGCCCAAACTCTATCCCACGCAATCCACACTCGGCCTCTTCTGGTGGAGCTCCCGCCAGGCCCCCGCCTTGCGCAAGCGGCGCTGCGAACACCCAGCCCTGAAGCTGAAACACGACATCTTGGTTCCTTTCCTTCAGTCATTTAAAAAAAAAAAAAAAAAAAAAAAAGGAAAAACACACACAAAAAAAATCCAGGTGTAGTGGTGTGTTTATAAATCCTGTACTGAGGAGGCAAGACACATGACTTCCCCGACTCTTGGCCAACCAGTCAGTCTGGCCTGCTAGGTTGAGTTCCAGGGTGTTGAGAAACCTTGTCTTAAAAAAAAAAAAAAAACCCAGAGGCACAAAAGGAACAAATGACGCCTAAGATTGTCCTCTGGCCTCCACAAGCACACTCGCACCCACACGTCTGTGGCCCACACATACAATCCCAGCATTCCCCAGGAGGAAGTTCCAAAATTCAAGGTTGGCCTCAGCTATCTAGGAAGTGTGTGACTAGCCTAGGCCACGTGAGACCCTTTCTCAAAACAAAAGTTGAGCAATAAAAAGATGCTAGCAGAGCTATGGCTAGCTGAAAGCTTTTTCTGAAAATAAAAAAAAAAAAGATTTATTTTATGTGTATGTCTATCCCATGTATGCAGGAACCTGAAGCTGTCAGAAGGGGGCACCAGGAAGCTGTTAGCCACCAAGGGAGGGTACTGGGAAGTAAACCTGTGCTTGCTTTCTCCTTCTTCTCCTTCTTCTTCTTCTTCTTCTTCCTCTTCCTCTTCCTCTTCTTCTTTTAAATTTATTTATTTATTTATTATGTATACAATATTCTGTCTGTGTGTATGCCTGCAGGCCAGAAGAGGGCACCAGACCTCATTACAGATGGTTGTGGGCCACCATGTGGTTGCTGGGAATTGAACTCAGGACCTTTGGAAGAGCAGGCAATGCTCTTAACCTCTGAGCCATCTCTCCAGCCCCCTTCTTCTTTTTGAGGGAGGGTTTGAGACAGGGTTTCTCTGTATATCTCACTCTGTAGACCAGGCTGGCCTCGAATGCAAAGAGATCCTCTTGCCTTTGCCTCCCAAGTGCTGGGTTTAAAGGCTAGTGCCACCACCAACTGGCTCCCACCTGCAATTTCTATAAGAGCATTAAGTACTGTTAGCACTGAGCCACCTCTCCAGCTCCTGTCTGAAAGCTTGCTGAAGTTTGAAAAGCCAAATGCAATTAGATGACAGGATCCTGCTGTTCCCCTTCTCCTGGCCCCTCGACAGAGCTGTCTGACCTCAGGCCAGGGTACCAGCTCCCTTGAGAACACTATGTACATGAGAACAGAACAGGAGCTTCAAGGTATTGTAGGGTCTCTCCTGGGAAGTTTACACTCCTGTTATTGGATGCAGAGCAGTCCCTGCAGAGTACAGGAGAGGAACACTCAGGGAGTCAGAGTGTCATCTAGGAGGACACTCATACACAGCCCCCAATGCTCTGCCATGATTCCACACTCCTGCTGCCTTCCCAGGTATAACATCCCACCTAACACCCATCCCCCAGTCTCCTTAAGGCTGACCTTCTCTTCTTCAGAATACTGATCGCTGCTTGCCATATGTTTCTGTGTGTTTATGGGATGCCAGCCTCCCTTCACGGGAATCCAAGCTTCATACGAGCAGGAAATTCCGTGCAGTTTAGGTATTGCCATTTTCCAAGCCGTCAGAACGGTACCCAGCACACAGTCATATAACTTCAGCAAACACATCAGTGAAGGGCTTTCTGGGCAGAGTGCAAATGAAATCTACATGGTGGCTGCTCCTGTAATCCAAACACTTGGGAGACTAAGGCAGGAGGATTGCTAAAAGTTCAAGAGCAGCCTGGGTCATATCGTGAGTTTCAGGATGATATGGGCTACAGAGTAAGATCCTGTCTCAAAAATAGACAATAAACACATCCCAAAACAATTCTGCCAGCTATCAACCAAATGTTTCAACAAGTGGGCGGACATTCTACATCCAGTCCATAAACACACCAATACAATACCCTGCGTTCCTCTGTTCTCCGCTACCGGCAACCATCACATCCCGATCAACTTTGTTCTAATTTCCTTCTCTGAGGCCAGCTTATCTCAGTTAGCATACTGTCCTCCACTTTGATTTGCAGCAAATGACAGTATTTTATTCTTCTTTACGGTTAAATAGTAACCCACTAGTGTAGATACAGCACATTTTCTTTCTCTGTCAGTGGGCATGAGGTTGATTCCATGTCTTGACTCTGCATAGTTAACCCTTATTCTGATTTTTGCCATATTCTTACATGTGTTCCAAATCTCTACATAATAACTGTCATCTTGGGCTGGAAAGATGGCTCAGAGGTTAAGAGAACTGACTGCTGTTCCGGAGGTCCTGAGTTCAATTCCCAGCAACCACATGAGGCTCACACCCATCTATAATGAGATCTGGTGCCTAGAACACTATATACATAATAAATAAATTAAAAAATAACTGTCATCTTTATTTTAGAGATGAGAAAGCTGCATCTGAGTAAGTCTAAGTAGCACATTCAGTGCATTCTATGACAGGACTCATGGCAGGCAGTGTGATGTCAGGGCCAGGGTCATTCATGTGTACTGTGTGTTTGAGCATGCGTCTATAAAATACCTTTACTAAGGCAAGCAGTGGTGGTGCCCACCTTTAGTCCCAGCATTTGGAAGGAAGAGGCAACCGGATCTGTGAATTCGAGGCTAGCCTGGTCTGCAGAGGGAGTTCCAGAACAGCCAGGGACACACAGAGAAATCCTGTCTCAAAAAATCAAAACCAATCAAACAACAACAACAACAAATCCCTTATGGAGATATTATTCACATGCCATAAAATCCACTTGCTTGGCATAAAGCATGGGTACATGCCTGTAATCCCAGAACCGGGGAGGCAGGCACAGGAAGATTTTGAGTTCTAGTCTAACCTGGGCTACCCAGAAAACTGTCGTCAAAACAAACAGGAGGAGGAATGCGGGGCCAGTGAGATGGCTCAGCTGGTAAAGGAGCCTGCTGCTAACCAAGCCTGACGACCTGAGTTCGATCCCCGAGACCCCACATGATGAAAGGAAAGAACCAGTTCCCACGGTTGCCCTCTGACCTCCACATAGACGTGTTGTCATGGCATGTGCCCTCTCACCCGGCAACATAAATACATTTGTAAAAAGTGGTCAAGTGTATAGCTTAAAAAAAAAAAGAACCTAGCCGGGCGGTGGTGGCGCACGCCTTTAATCCCAGCACTCGGGAGGCAGAGGCAGGAGGATCTCTGAGTTCGAGGCCAGCCTGGTCTACAAGAGCTAGTTCCAGGACAGGCTCTAGAAACTACAGGGAAACCCTGTCTCGAAAAACCAAAAAAAAAAAAAAAAAAAAAAAAAAAAAAGAACCTTCATTTTATGGCTGAGTCAAAGTCACCAGGATGATCTGGGTGCTGCAGCAGCTACCCTCTCAAGTTCAGATGTTCTGTCTCAGAATTGATGTCTGACTCTGCAATGGACAGGTTTTAGGGACCTCATTGGCCCCAGGCTCTGTAGTACATCATCCCAGCCGGGGCGGGGAAGCCACATTCACCACGTGCTGACCTCTGAAGGTGGCAGCAGTGCACATGCATCTGACACTAGCTCCTGTCACCTTGCTTCTGCCAGGACAAGAGAAACTTTCTTATTATAAGTTTTTTTTTTATTCTGAGGTGGGGTCTCCTGTACTCCATATCAGCTCCAAATTCACTATATAGCTGAAAATAGCTTTGGACGCCTCCTCATCCTGCTACCTCCTAAGTGCTGGGATTGTAGATCTATACCAGGGTACCTGACTTGGAGCTTTTGCATAGGGTACAGAAGGTCTTAGAGTTGGTTCCCAGTAAAGAGGAAGGGGAGGAGGAGAAGAGGAAGTGGGAAGAGAGGAGGGAGGGAGAAGGAGAAGAGGGGGAGGAGAGGAGGAGGAACAATTACCTACTTAAAGTAAATCATTCAATAGATTTCAGTATATTCAAGGTTGTGTAGCCCTCAATACAACCAAGTTTAGAGTACCCAAAAGAGCAACCGTATATCCTTTAGCATTCTTTTCCCCCGCCCCCCACCAGCTCCAGGCAAACTCTGATCTACTTTATGTGTTTATGGATTTATCTTCTCTGGGTGGGTGTCCCATGCAAATGCGATCACTCACCCGGTGACCTTTACTGGCTGGTCTCCTTCACTACCCACTTCCGGTGACATTTTTCAAGGTTCATCCATAGTGAGCCATCTACCACTACTTCACCCTTTTCTCTGAATGATAGTTTTTAAAGGTCTTCAATTTTTATATACTTTATGTACAAAGACAAACAGGATCATGTCGCTGGGTAGACAGCCTTGGATAATCCATTCAGGGTCGATTAGTCAAGCTTACTGAAGCCTAAGTCTTTGAAGTAGTGATGGGAACAGTAACGACACATTTCAGCCCTTATTTCCAGATCAGATAGGACCATGATGGTTGGAGCAGACTCGGCAAGAGCCAGAACCCTGAACCTGAGGTGACTACCGTGGAGTTCCTGGTGACCCACCTTGCTTTTAGGCAGCCGACAAGAAAAACATGGTACTGTATTGCATGTATGTATCAGCGATTCTGCCCAGCGATTCATGGAGGAGCATTTGAATTGTTGCTACTCTCTGTTTTGACTCATGCCACTGTGAGCATTCATTTGTGAGTGTTTGTAGGCGCCGTGTATCGGCTGCTCTTAGGCAAATACCTGGGAGTGGATTGCAGGACATGTGGGTGCAAAGCCCAGGTTCACTATTGCTTTGTTCTACTGCATACCAGAATGGATGAATCCATCACAAGTTTAGCTGACGTATTAGTCTAGAGGTTATTTTCTTTTAATTTTTATCTTATTGGTGTTTTGCCTTTATGTATATCTCTGTGAGGGTGTTGGATCCTAGAGTTACAGCCAGTGCTCTTAACCACTGAGCCATCTCTCCAGCTCCTAGAGGTTATTTTTTTAATGTATTTTATTTATGAGTATTTTGCCTGCATGAGTGTATGTGCACTGAGTGTGTGCAGGCCCCACAGAGGCCAGAGATTTGTGGAGAAATGGCTCAAAGGTTAAGAGCACTGACTATAGTCAGACAGTGGTGGTGCACACCTTTAATCCCAACAAGCAGAGGCAGGCAGATCTCTGTGAGTTCAAGGCCAGCCTGGTCCCCAGAACAAGTTCCAGGACAATCAGAGCTGTTACACAGAAAAACCGCTGTCTTAAAAACGTGCCCCCCCCCACCCTCAAAAAAAAATCACTGCTTATTTGGTAGCTCACAACCATCTGAAACTCCAGTTCCTAGGGATCTGACACCCTCTTCTGGCCTCCATTGGCACCAGGCATGCAAATGGTGCACAAATACATGCAAGCAAAACATCCCTACATATAAAACTAAATTGAGAGAGAACATGTGTGTCGATGTAGACCAGAAGACGCTGCTGTATTCCCATAGTTTGAAGATACAGGCGGTGTGGACTGCCTAATGCGGTGCTGGGAACTGAATTCTGGTCTTCTGCAAGCATCTCTCCAGTCCTGTCTCCAGTCCAGAGCCTTCGCTAGCACGGTCAGCACCTGCTTGATCCAGGAGCCTGGTCAACTTTGAGTACACCAATTCGTGACAGATGGCCTCAAGACCTGATGCTGATACTCCCAGAGGAGAAACAGTGACAGACAGACTCCTACTGAAAAATCTCTCCCGTGTAGTTACTCCTTTCCCAAGAGCCCCAGCCAGAGCATCAGATCCTCTGTACCATTTTTTGCCCTGCAACCTTTCTAATCAAGGCAGGAATTTTCAAGATGTCCAAACTCTCACTATTCCCTTCCACTCTGCCACTTTCTCCAGCAAAAAGGGCTGGGTCCACAGGCCACTTGGCAAGGACCAATGTCAGTAATAAACACAGGAGCATCCCTGGGAAAGCAGAGCACGCACAGCAGGCTGGCGGTTTTCTTAGGTGAAAAGGCCAACAAACAGAAGTTGTTGCCTAGGTTTTGTTTTGATTTTATCACGGGGTGTGGCTAGCACACGTTCAGAAAGCCACAGGGACTTTACAACTCCTGAACCTCTTTATTGGGCTGAAGTCCAGGTCTCTTTATAATTCTTGTAATAAATCCTCGAATTTACACACATTTCAGCTCCTCTGAGGCTTTTTCCCAAAGACTGTTCCTCCTCTCTGGCTATCCCAGGGGAGTCAGCTGCAGAGTAGTAGCGTCGTCTCTGTGTTCTAGAAGGCAGGAATGTGGGGCAAACAGGCTAAGACCTTTACTCAGGTTCACAGAGTAAATGGGCTTGGGTTGAAAATAAACCCTGAGCCCATCATTCATCTCCCTCTTCACGGTGGGGGAGATCAGGAGTTGATCTCTTTTGTGTCTGGGTTTACAAGGGAAGGGCCATGCTATTTAGGGAACAGGTGCCTACCACACCCACCCCCAGTAATCCCAGCCATTTAAATCTGCCATTCCAGCCCAAAGGCTACAAAGGAAAGGCCAGGCTTATCTTGAAGGTACAAGATGGCACCATGCTTTCTTTGTCCTTGGTAAACAGCTAGGCCAGTCTTCAGCAAAGATGACGTTCTGCGGGTGCCAAAGTAATTGACTGAGATTTAGTTGACGGTGTCCACCCCAGCACCCACCAGCACCCACCGCCCTGGAGAGATTGCAATAGCAGTGGCTGTTGCGTAGCTCCAGTACTAACTAGGAATGACTAAATTATTGTGGAATGTTTTAAGAACTTAATGGCAGGAGAAATGACAACCCGTGGTGACAGTGATATAAGTCACACTAGTATCTGGTGGTCATGAATTCGTTGTTTTTAATTTTTTTGTTATTGCTTTTTGTTTGGTTAGGTTTTTTTTTTTTTTTTTTTTTTTTTTTTGGCTTTTCAAGACAGGGTTTATCTGTAGCTTTGGAGCCTGCCCTGGAACTAGCTCTTGTAGACCAGGCTGGCCTCAAACTCACAGAGATCCGTCTGCCTCTGCCTCCTGAGTGCTAGGATTAAAGGCGTGTGCCACCACTGCCCAGCTATGAATTCATTGTAAAAAGAGATCATGCATTAACACCAGAATGAGACTTGTGAGGTCAAATTTGAAGATCCATTTATTTTTTTACTGTCTGTGTGTAGGGCTTTTACCGTTTGTGTGTATATGCACCATGTGAGTTGCTGGTGCCCAGGGAGGCCAGAAGAGGGCGCTAGAGCCCCTGGGTCTGGAGTTACCAATAGTCATGGATGACATGTAGGTGCTAGGATCCAAACTCAAGTCTTCTACAAGAGTACTACTGACTGCTAGCCCGGCAGTGGTGGCACACATCTTTGGTCCCAGCTCTTGGAAGGTAGAGACAGGTAGATCTCTGAGTTTGAGGCCAGCCTGGTCTACAGAGTGAGCTCCAGGACAGTCAGGGCTACACAGAGAAACCCTATCTCAAAAAACAAAACAAAACAAAAAACAAACAAACAGAGTGTTAAATGCTTTTAAGCCCGGAGCCATCTCTCCAGCCTCAGTGCAGTTAGTTTTAGATAGATCCCTTTATACGTACTATCTAAAGTAAACCTGAGCGGGGTGTGGTGGCACTCACCTTAGTCCTAGAGGTAGGGAGGCAGAGGGAGGTGGATCTCTGTGAGTTTGGGTCCTGCTTGGTGTGCGTATTGAGTTCCAGACCATCCAGGGCTACAGAGTAAAAAAATTAAGCAAAGAAATGAGCGAATTAGTTAGAATAGGGGGAAGGAAAGTCACTGAATAAAACATTCACAGCCAACTGTTTTTGTTGATGTTGTTTTGTTTTTGTTTTTTTGTTTTGTTTTGTTTTTTTGATGTTTGTTGTTGTTTAAGATGATGTGTGTAGGCAGGCTGCGGATGCGGCTCAGTGGGTAGGAAGCTAGCAGATACACAGCCCTCGGTCTGAGTGCCAGCACTGCATACACCACGCGTGGAGATGCAGGCCTGTAATCCCAGCTCTCAGGGAGGTAGTGGCAGGGAAACCCAGTGTTCAAGGTGGTCCCGGGTGCTGGGATTATAGGCGTGAGCCCTCATTGCCCAGCGATCCTACAGTCTTTTAACACCAAGTGCTTTGGCCAGCCATCTTGCTAGACTATATGTGGTTAACGTTTTTCCCACTTTCATGTGTGTGCTGGGCATGTGTGTGTGCGCAAATGTACATGTGTGGATGTGGTGCACATGGAGGCCAAATGCTGATGTCAGAAATCGGAGGCAAGGTCTTTCCATCAGCCAGGAGCCAGCCCATCGGTTGGGAAGTGCCACTAGCCAGCTCACTCTGGGGACTCCCTGGCTCCCCCTAGGTGAGGCAGGATTATAGGCAGGCCCACCTGGCATTTCAAGGGATCTGAATTCCTGTCATTCTTCTGCAGCAAGCAGTTAACTGCTGAGCCATCTTCCCAGCCCCAAACATTTGTGGTTAATTTTAGAACATTATAGAGGGCTGGAGAGATGGTTAGGCAGTTAAGAGCACTGACTGCTCTTTCAGAGGACCTGGGTTGGGTAGCTAACACCCACACTGTGGCTCACAAATGTCTGTAACTTGAGTCCCCAGGGAAAAAGATGACCTCTTCCGGCCTCTGTGGGCACTGCACACAGATGGTGAACAAACATACATGCAGGCAAAAAACCCATGCACATCAAGTTTAAAATAATACTAATTTTAAAAAAAGAACATCATGAATACAAACTTGGAAAAGGAAGACAGAAGACTCTCTGGTATTTCATTCTTGTGTCAACTGAATTACCATGACTGGTTTTTGTTTCATTTTGTTTTGTTTTGTTGTGTAGCCCGGGCCTGCCTAAAACTTACTATGGAGATCAAGCTGGTTTTAGGAACTCACGAAGATCTTCCTGCCTCTGCCACTCTAGTGCTGAGATTAAAGGACTGCCCACCACTCATGGCTTGGCTTTACTAAAACTTTAAACTCAAGCATGAGTTCCCTTATGCTCTACCCTGGACAGAGCCTGCTCCTGGAACCCTGCTGGCTGCAGCATCCGGGGTCTGTTCTAAGACAGCTTCTCTCTCCAGGCTGCTGGGCGAGGATGTATGTGCACGTGCGTGCGCAGGAGAGCGGTTTATCTGAGAGCCCGACCAGGGGGCGGCTCAGCCCTCGCCTGCTATGTGCCTGTGCCCATGCCTTAGAATAGCAAAGTTTATCAAGGATATTCTTATAAAGTGTCCCCCTGACAGTGTGAACAACCTACGTGAGGGAAGACAGGTTTATTTAAAGATGATTTCTAGATTCCTGCCTGGGTTGTCACTATAAAAAGTTGGCATAATTGATGACCGTTGATAAAATGCCTTTTCTATCTTGGGGTAGCTGGGGCTTTGTGCGGCGTATGATGGACGATCAGCTGTTACTCCACCTGGCTTTCCCCAGCCTCCTCTCGAATTGCAGGCTGCCTGGTTAGTTTTTTTTTTTTTTTTTATTGTAGTTCTGTCTGTCCTTTCTTCTTGTGTCCATAGAAACAAACAGTAAGGCAGGGAGGGAGCTTTCCCTAGGGGTCCCTGTGAGTCCCAGAACTTTGCTTGGAGCCCAAGAGTTTTTGCCCTTAAACCAGACAGAAAACTTTCAGGTCTCTTGGTAATGTCATCTAGCTAAGTCCATACGGTCCCCTGGCTATTGAACATGGCTTACAATGCGTTCCCCTGAGAGGGCCTGGTTCAGGATTTAGTTATGGGGGGATTAGGGGCCCTGTGCTTACATAGACTGTGGTCTCCAACATAAAAAGCATATGCCCCAGCCGGGCGGCGGTGGCGCACACCTTTAATCCCAGCACTCGGGAGGCAGAGGCAGGCGGATCTCTGTGAGTTCGAGACCAGCCTGGTCTACAAGAGCTAGTTCCAGGACAGGCTCCAAAGCTACAGAGAAAACCCTGTCTCGAAAAACAAAAACAAGAGAAACCCTGTCTCGAAAAACCAAAAAAAAAAAAAAAAAAAAAAAAAAAAAAAAAAAAAAGAAAAACAAAAACAAAAACAAAAACAAAAAAAGCATATGCCCCAGGTTTGTCATCAAGCAAAGGGCATACATACATAAATAATACATACATGAAATAATGTGTTTCATAATTTTAATGCTATTTTTTTTGCTAGTCTTTCAAGACAGGACCTCACTATGTAGCTCTGGCTGTCGTGAAACTCATGTAGACCAGGCTGGCCTCTAACTCACAGACAGAATGCCTCTGTCTTCCAAGTGCTGGGGTTAGTCATGCACCACTATACCCAGCTTTAAAAGTCTTTTTTCTTTTAGTTTTTTTTTTCTTTTGAGATTTTATTTCCTTATTTTATATTATGAGTGTTCTGTCTGCATGTATGCCTTTATGGAGAAAGGGGACATCAGATCCCACATCAGATGGTTGTGAACTGCCATGTGGTTGCTGGGCATCAAACTCAGTACCTTTGGATGAGCAGCCTTTTGGGGGGAGGGTGTTCAGGACAGGGTTTCCTCAATTTGTAGATCAGACTGGCCTCAACTTCAGAGATCTGCTTGCCTCTGCCTCCTGAGAGCTGGAATTAATGGCATGTGCCACCACTGCCCAGCTAAATAATTTGTTTTTATTTTGTGTGTATAAATGTTTTGCCTACATGTATGCACGTATAGCACATGTCTGCTTGGTACATGAGGAGGCCAGGAGGGCATCAGAGCAGCTAGAACTTGAGATGCAGATAGTTGTTAGAACCACATAGGCTCTCTTTACGCTGTGACCAAAGATTGATGTTCTTCACAGAAGAAAGCAGGCACTTGATAGTGTTGTGTTTTTCTGAGAAGATAACATGCATTCCCCAAGTCAGAAGCTGTGAGAGCCTAACTTAAATCTTTGTTAACTCCCTTCAGAAACCTGGAAACCATGTGACTCAGGATGGAGAGCAACGCAATCAAATCCCTTAAATAAAAATTTATTTACAATAAAAAAAAAAAAACCACATAGGCTGGGAATCAAATCCGGGTCCCCTGCATAAGCAAATGTCCTAACCACGAGACATTATCTCCAGTGCTCCACCCGCCCCATTTTCTTCTTTTTTTTAGACAGGGTTTTATATGTAGCCCTGGCTAGACTGGAACTCATTGTTTAAACCAAGCTGGTCTTGCACTCCCAGAGACTTGCCAGCCTCCCTAGTGATGGGATTAAAGTCATGCTCCACCATGCCAGAGTACTTTAATGCTTTTTGGAATCTGGTTGATAAATAATGCATGCACCTAAATTTGTGAGAAATATTTTCCAATATAATCAATACTTATGTGTTCTCATAGTCTTGGAGATATTAATAGATCATAGAAGTATGAACATACAGAGGGAAATTCTACATCACCTCACAGGACATGCCACATCTAAAATTCAGACTAAAATTAGTCTGATCAGCAGAGGTAGGCGTATCTCTATGAGTTCAAGGCCAGCTTGGTCTAACGAGTACCAGGACAATCAGGAATGTTATACAGAGAAACCTTGACCCTGTCTCAAAAAAAAAGGGTAGGGGAAGACAGAAAGAAGAGGAGAGAATGGACTCCTGCAGTTATATATTCTGATACAGGTTATGGTCTGAACTGTCACACACTCACATGCAGGAAGACACACGGACACTGATAAATAAATGGAATTTTTTTTTACGAGGCAGGGTTTCTCCGTGTAACAGCTCTGATGGTCCTAGAACTCACTTTGTAGACCAGGCTGGCCTTGAACTCACAGAGATGCACCTGCCTCTGCCTCCCAAGTGCTGGGATTAAAAACATGTGCTACCACTGCCCACCCCTGGAATTTTATAGTATCATTTATTTTTGAATAATTAATGCATTCAACTAAATATTTTAAAAATATAAAGAGTTAAGGAGTATAAGATTAAGGCAGTGGTGGCACATGCCTTTATTCCAGCACTCGGGAGGCAGAAGCACCAATCTTCTTCAGAGAAGATAATGAGCATTGAGAAAATGCCACATGGAGTTTACTTTCTTTGTGGCAAAAGTAAGCCACTGGGCAAGAAAATGCCCTTGTCTCAACTGCTGACAGTATGCTGTCCTAATTGGACAGGCAGGACACAGAAGAAAGTGACTGCCAAACATTGTCAAGACATGGAGGGACAGCCCTTCAGAATATCCAGCTTCATAGAAAAGTCTGTCAGATATGCTAGGCCTGTAGGCCAAAGATGGATGCCCCAACATTGCAGAGAAACTTTGGGTGACTGTCCAGGCAGCCAGCTGCTTCTGTCATTTTTCATAGTTTTTAGAAGTTGCTTGCTTGCACTTCCTGCTTACTCAGCTAATATTAAGTCCTTCTTCGGTCTCTGAGGAAGTTGAAGACTAGATAGTTATAGTTTCCGTTGGTTGCCAGATGCAAAAAGCAAGTTATGTAGAAAGTAAATTAGTCCAAGATTTTGGACTCACCAAAAAAGGATATATATGGAGTACTTTCTCTGAATTTGCCAAATGCAAATGGACTAGACATTGTTGATATATTTATTGCCTGTGTGTATAGAATTTATTGTATATAGTTTTTCTTATATTAGTTATAGCCTTTGTTAAAATTTTAGACAAAAAACATCTTAAATGCCATATTCTATAGATTTCTGAATTTGAAATGACCTATCTAGGCCAGGCAGTGGTGGCATATGCCTTTAATCCCCCCCACTCGGGAGGCAGAGGCAGGCATATCTGTGAGTTCAAGGCCAGCCTGGTCTACAAGAGCTAGTTCCAGGACAGTCTCCAAAAGCTACAGTGATACCCTGTCTCAAGAAAACAAAATTAAATTAAATTAAATTAAAAAATGACCTATCTAAAATATATCTTTGTTTGACCTTGAAAACATACCTAATATGACTACTAATTTGATTATAATAGGTGATTAACTACTCACCTGCATTTTCTTATTATTGTAAACAGAAATAATATCTTTCAAGGACTAGAAATTTGCATTACATTGTTAAATGAGCTGTATGGGTACAATACCTTGAACAAGAGTAGAAATGCATGTACAGCATGTTCTAACAAAATTAATCTCAAATTTGTATCAATATATAAAATTTTTAAAAATTATTTATGTATTTATTATGTATACACTGTTCTGCCTGCATGTATGCCTGCCTGCCAGAAGAGGACACCAGACCTCATTACAGATGGTTGTGAGCCACCATGTGGTTGCTGGGAATTGAACTCAGGACCTCTGGAAGAACAGCCAGTGCTCTTAGCCTCTGAGCCATCTCTCCAGCCCTAAAATTTTTATACAATATACAAAAACTCAATCCAATGTAAAGCATTTAAAACTAGCCATTGGCTTTTTAAAAGTAGCACACCTTTAATCTCAGCACTCAGAAGGCAGAGACAGGAGGATCTCTGTGAGTTCGAGGCCAGTCTAGTCTACAAGAGCTAGTCCCAGGACAAGTTCCAAAGCTACAGAGAAACCCTTTCTCAAAAAACAAAACAAAAAAAGTATTCAATAATCTACCTTTTTATCTTATCAATATTGGTCCCTCCCAACTCTGTCCCCTACCTCCTAATTTCTCTCTCCTGGAGCCACTAAGACAAACTTCTTACATATTCTTCCAGAAATTCTCATTAACATTTTTTTAAAAAAATCATACTATTTCAAAAGTTGGAAACTCCCAAACTGTCCACTGTAGTGTGAGGCAATTTTACAACGCTCTTAACAAAAACCAGGGGTCAACTGCATAAGGCCATGGATGAAAAGATTACCTACAAATCAAATTATCATCCAACACATTTTAATAACTAAATAGTTAAATATGACTGTGAATCAAAAATGACCCCAGATTGTGAAAGGCTAATCCCATTAGTGCCAGTTTAGTGAGCCATCCCAGCCACACTTGGACGTTTCACGGGGCTGCCACACTGCACCTACACACACTTTATCACAGCTTTAAACAAACTGTAGAGTTTTGTGGTCTTCCAGTCCCAAATGTTTAATTTTCCATTTCCATCTCCTGAAATCAAACAGCTCATGTCTGCCTGACAAGCATAGCCTGCTACCAGATGACCTTACCATTTTTCTCCTTATTTCATCTGAATCTGTTCCGTGCTCCAGAATTAAGATTCGGCTATCCATTGACTGGCGTGCTAGCCCTTTCCCATTTGGGGACAAATCACTGCAGGCACTGAGCGCATACTGGGCTCTGCTGTGTACTTAAAACCCACAGGGATATCCCATCTCCAAACCCTTATGCTCTTATCATCAGACGTGCTCACAAATCTTCAGTTCTCATCAACAAACCAACAGTGTTGGCAGCTCCCAAAAGCCGATCATATTCCTGAACAATCTCTCCACTGCAAATGTCCCATTGCACAATCTTTCTGCCGGATGTCCCAGCCACAAAGAGTCTTCATCGGGACTGAATCTGACACAATAGGGTGCTTTTCGGTTTGTAAATCTTGGCTTACACTGTCTGTCTCTGTGTCCCAGAGCTTCAGGTACCCGTCACAGGCCACACTGAGAAAATGTGTCCCTGCAGTGTTGATGCAGATGTCTCTCACAGCTTTACTGTGATCGATCAATGTGTTCAGACAGCGCCGGTCTCCATAAACTTCCCATAGCTTAACTTTACAGTCCATGGAACAAGACAGCAACAAACGTCCAGAAAGAGGAAAGAGCCTGACCACACTGACACCCTTTGTGTGTCCAGACCACACAGGAATTTGGTTTTGGGAAAGATAACTTTTTTCAGGTGACCCAGACGACCGTAGATTAACACCGACTTCCTGAGGTGTGTGCACGCAGGGCTGCCTTGAGCATCATACATTTCTTCAATGGGTATGATTGTCTTCTCCTCCCCAGGTCTCTTCTCTTCCTGTTTGCCTTTTTTCTGCCTCTTTGCTGTGATTTCATCCAACTCCTTTTGTTCTTCTGAACATCTGGCTACATTTTTTTTTCATCCACAAATTTTGCCCATGGTCCCAAGAAACCATCAATATTAGAAGCATCATTTTCTTTGAACTTTTTCTTCTTTTCTGACCAGTTTCAAATACAAATGTCCATCTTTGCCATTCATACATGAAGTCATTGATATGAGCTGCTCTAGATATCCAGAAAGCTTATTTCTGGAGCAGCCATAGGAGCAATCTCAAAGGTAGGATTATATTGAATTTCTTTGACAGCAGGGTCAAGGTGAACTCCAGTCTTCAAATCTTCCTCAATTGCCACTTCCGGAGCTGAGTCACCGTTACTGTCAGAGAGGGCTTGGCTGAAGCCGATTTGGTTAAGTGCATGGGAGAGTCCGAGACCGCAGCTGGCAGCAGACACCGACTGCCCTCACTGTTGGAGTCCGACTCAGACCCTGAACCCAATACGAAGCAGCTAGAGCTGCAGTACATTGTTGCGTACATGACTGCAACAGATGCTCTCTGCTGTGGTCAGGCCAGGGCGGAAGAAGCAGCGACTCCCAGGACCTCGTTGGGTGCCAGATGTAGCACAAATTCTAATTGGTCTTAAGATCAGAGAAGCAGGGCAGCCAGCCACTAGTTCTTACCTCTACAGAATCCTCAGATTCAATGAACGAGAGCTCCTGTCTCTGCAGTCCTCAGACTGAATGGGCTTGAGATCCTGTCTCCACCCACTATATATTCCTGTCTCCACCTCCCTAGCGCTGGGATTAAAGGCATAAGCCACCAACACCGCCTGGCTCTGCTTCTCTTCCAGACACATTTGTAGCCCAGGGCAGCCTTGAACTCCTGATCTTCCTGCTTCTTCCTCTTCCTAAGTGCTGGGATTAAAAGTGTGCGCCACCACTGCCTGGCCTCTATGGTTAACTAGCGGCTAGCTCTGCCCTCTGATCTTCAGGCAAGCTTTATTTACTAGAGCACAAAAAAAATCTCACCACATCTTTTAGTATAACAGACTGCATCAGTCTGTCAAATAAACCCCAGAAATCTGACAAGGTGCTTCATGAAATCTCTGTGATTATTGAAAAGCAAATGACTTCCACTCGAGGACAGGTTCACAGTATACCACATTAAATGACTGAGTTAAAAATCAACTGGGGTGGGGGGGTGCTGGAGAGATGGCTCAGAGGTTAAGAACACTGACTGCTCTTCCAGAGGTCCTGAGTTCAATTCCCAGCAACCACATGGTGGTTCACAACCATCTGTAATGAGATCTGGTGCCCTCTTCTGGCCTGCAGGGATACATGCTGGCAGAACACAGTATACATAATAAATAAATTAATTAAAAAAAAATCAGCACGTGCCCAATGCCCATGCCCAGGTTTAATACCCAGAATTTCTCTTCACCTCCCTCACAAAAGGAAACTGATTCTAGATTTCTTATCTAGAAAAGTGTGCTTTCTTAAATACACAGTTCTCCCATATTTAAAAAAAAACAGCTGGGCAGTGGAAGCACACACCTTTAATCCCAGCACTCGGGAGGCAAAGGCAGGTGGATCTCTGAGTTCAAGGCCAGCCTGGTCTACAGAGTGAGTTCCGGGACAGTCAGGCTGCACAGAGAAACCCTGTCTCGAAAAACAAAAAACAAAATAAAACAAAAAAATCAACTTTCATAGGAAATTCATCTTGAAGAGCACTGGATCGGAGTGTTGTCACAAGCTGGGCCTGGAGGTGCAGGCCTGTTATCTCAGTTGTTTGGGTAGCTGAAGCAGGAGAGTCTCAAGTTCAAGGTTGCAGAGTGGGTTCTAGGCTAACCTGGGCAACCTAAGGAGTTGCTGCCTCAAAAGTCAAAAGTAAAAGGTGATTTGGGGTTATAACTCTGTGGGAGAGTACTTGTCCACCATACCCAAGGCGATGGGTTCTACCCCCTGTACCAGAAAAGCAAAGAAACAAACAAAATGCCTTGCTAAGCCTGAGGCAGAGTGGTCTGATAATAAAAGCAGCTGTCTGTGCACTCCTATCGGACCCTAAGTACAGGGAGTATTTTGACAGTATGTTTACTTCTTTATGGCCTGTGCCAGATGGGGTGAAATCTTTCTAGCTATAATAAGACACGTGGGCTCAGAAAAGCAATATGATTCAGAAGCAGGAACCACAACTCCCAGAGCAAAGATCCCCTCTCGGGGAGTCTGCTGGCTTCATCTTTCACGAAGGGTGTCAGGGAGAGGCTAAGCCAAGCTTGCAGATCTGAACTCTGGACGGTGGCTCATGCCCGACATTCTCTGCTCGCCAAGCCCACATTGTCTACATTCCCCTTGCTTTAGGTTCTCTTCTTGCCTCTTGGACACAGATACTTGAGGTCACATAGCTTCTCCTTCAGCTGCTGGAGGGTCTCAAGGAGAGAGTAGAGGGAACAATAACTGGAGACTTTATATAAAAAACCCAAGGGTCCCTTCCTATATTCTCCCTTGGCTGTTGGGGTGTATTTCTGTGGGACAGAATGTGTTTCTTTGAGGGTTTAGTTTTGTTTGTGTGTGTGTGTGTGTGTGTGTGTGTGTGTGTGTTTGTGCGTGTTTGTGCGTGTGCACATGTGTGAGTATAAGCACCCACAGCATATGTGAGAAGGTCAAAGGACAACTTGGATGAGTCAGTTTTCTCTTTCTACCACGGTAGGTATCGACCTCAGCCTGCCAATCAGATTTTCTGGAAAGTCCCATTGCTAAATGAACCATCTTGCTAGCCTCAAAATGAGATCTTATGTTAGATGGGCTTGGTGAAAACTTAACCCAGTTTCAGTCCTAAGGGCATCTGTTTATGGGACGAACAGGGCTATTTGCTGTCATGCTGTTAATAGGTCAACTGCTTCTTATGTGTTTATATAGGGAGCTAAAGGAGGTGAAATGTCCCCAGTGTCCTGCCAAACAAACATACCTAATCACCCCAACTGAAAGGGAGTCTGCAACTTCAGAAACACAGTCGAGCATTCAACAAGAATATATTTAAAAAGGGAGAGAGGTAGGGAGCCATGATACACACATGCACACACAAAGATTGTGTGCACACACACATGCACACACTAATAATTAATGAAAACATTCCAACAAAATGAAACCCTACTTGGAGCTTTCCTGAAGCCACTAAGCTAGAACATGTCTAGTTCCCAACAAGGAACACAACAGTGACACTCTAGAATGTGTGTGTGTGCACGCACATGTGTAAGCCAGAAGTTAATGTTAAATGCCCTTTTATTTTTCTTTCTTTTCTTTTTTTTTTTTTTTTTTTTTTTGGTTTTTCGAGACAGGGTTTCTCTGCAGCTTTTTTTTAGAGCCTGTCCTGGAACTAGCTCTTGTAGACCAGGCTGGTCTCGAACTCACAGAGATCCGCCTGCCTCTGCCTCCCGAGTGCTGGGATTAAAGGCGTGCGCCACCGCCGCCCGGCTAAAAAATAAATATATTTAAAAAAAGAAAAATAGCCAGGCTCCAAAGCTACAGAGAAACCCTGTCTAGAAAAACCAAAAAAAATATTTATTTTTATTGTATATATGTTTATTTTTCTTTTGTGTACATTGGTGTTTTAACATGGGTGTTAGGTCCCCTGCAACTGGATCACAGGTAGTTGTGAGCTATCATGTGGGTGCTGGGAATTGAACCTGTGCCCTCTGGAAGAGCAGTCAGTCCTCTTAACCACTGAGCCATCTCTCCAGCCCTAAATGCCCTTTTTTCTTTTTTTTTCTTTTCTTTTTTCACATGGTGACCTGGCCTAGTCACTGTGCCCTGGAGCTTCCCAGAGACACACTGAACACCTGTCTAGAATCTACAGTGGGGACAGCATTGTGATCAGAGACAAGAACATCTACCAGAAAGATGTCTCCAAAGTCCCTTAGGACAACTCAGATAGGCAAGAGGCTGCCAACACTACCAACGGGGCTGCTGTGTGTAGCCATTGCACACGAGGTCTCCATGAAGACAAGAACCTGGTGGACTCATTGGCTGCGGGCATGGTCTGTACCTTTCACGTCTCTTTCACCTTCCGTACGTGGAATCTGCTTGCCCAGCGCATCTCTCCCTGTGTGTGCATAAGCACAGCTATATAAAACGAACGCTCTTCCCCATCTGACATACATAAATATAAGGGTGAGTAATACTGTCCCCTCTGGTTGCCAGGCAGTTCTGGTATTTATATTGATTTTAGCTCATGATGCTTACAGAGATTTAATTATCCTAAGAATCTAATGTTCATGTTAATTTGGGAGAGGATGGAGATTTGGTGTGTCAGGCAGAGCCAAACATTTGAGAGCTGGTTGATCTGTAGCTTCAGAAAAGCTGCCAGCAAGACTTGGAAGCGAACTGTTTCACCCTTGCAACTCGAGGCAGAGCGGAGAAGGGGTCCCCGCATTTCCGAAGGCTTTCACACATCTGACATAGTCAGCTGGGGAAAATGGAAGGATTTTTTTTCTTTTTTTCTTTTTGGTTTTTCGAGACAGGGTTTCTCTGTAGTTTTGGAGCCTGTCCTAGATCAAGATTAGACAGACAACAGGGCGGGGGGGGGGCGGGTTTGGTGGCACATGCCTTTAATCCCAGTGTTTAGGAGGCAGAGACAGACAAATCTCTGTGAATTCAAGGTCAGCCTGGTCTATAAAACGAGTTCTAGGACAACCAAGTCTGCACAGAGAAACCCTGTTTTGAAAAAGAAGTACAAACAAACAAATACCCCCTCTACAAAGACTTTGCTGCCAGTTCCTTCTCCCCTCGCTTGCATATTAGCATATGAAGGGTTACAGGCAAGCATAAAGGTCTCAACATTCTAGCTGTCAGTTCAAGCCTTTGGCTCTGTTTTGTATGACACACAGCCAATAAACCATGTCTGTTACCACCAGAGCAATTGGTTTCCCTCACATCACGGAGACTTCTCCCTCTGTGGTCAAGCTGCTGAGGCAGACATTGGTCCCTGGGAAAGCCTGGATCAGGTTGTTCATTCATCTCCAGATCCTGACTGATAATTTCCTTTAGGTCATAACCTTGTTCTAATAACAATGATGTTATTTTTTTTTTTTTAAAGTGAGGCCCTTCCCTTTTTTGGAGGCAAAAGTCTGTTTATTCCAAGATAACCTTGCACTGGTTATTATAGCCAAGGATGGCCTTGAACTTCTGATCCTCTTGGCACTACCTCTTGAGTACTGGGACTACAGGTGTGTGCCACCATAGCTAGTCGTATGTCCCCGGCATCTACACCAGAATTTCATTCTTGCTCAGCGAGCACCCTACCAACTGAGCTGCGGGAAGTGAACATTAACTTTTTTTTTTTTTTTGGACAGGTTTTCTCCATGTAACAGCCCCAGCTGTCCTGGAACTAGCTCTGTAAATCAAGCTGTCTTTAAACTCACAGAGATCCACCTGCCACTGCCTCCTGAGTGCTGGGCTTAAAGGAATGTGCCGCGACCACCACCTGACTTTGCTATCATTTTTAAAGGAGTTTATGTTGGGTTTAAATGAAAAACACAATATCATTTCGTCTTGGTGTAAAACCTTCAGGCACTGAAGATCCTGGCCAGATAGAAGGGCACTAGCCAGTCCTGGTGGTACAGGCCTGTGATCCCAAAGCTTGGCAGGTAGAAGCAGGAAGGTGGAAGTTCAGAGTCAACTTGAACTGCATAGTGAGTTCTAAATTATGCTGGACTACATGAGATCCTGTCAAACAGCAACACCTTCACCCAGGGGAACTATGCATTTAAGGCCAGTTTGTAGATAGACTTCTATATCTATCTATCTATCTATCTATCTATCTATCTATCTATCTATCTATCTATGGAGAGAGAGAGAGAGAGACTTTTCTCAAAAGAAGAGGAGGAGAAGGAAGGAAGGACGAGAGAAAGAAAGAAAGAAAGAAAGAAAGAAAGAAAGAAAGAAAGAAAGAAAGAAAGACATTCGCTCTAGATCTTGCCACTGTGTCTTCCAGAACCTGTAACAGTTGAAACGTCCAGAGAACCTAGGTCCTGCCCTGGGACTTAAAGCCAAAGGGACCAAAGCTATGTTTCATTCACTCAAGAAGGAACGGGGAAAACACAGCTATGGAGCTTACTAAACACGCGGGAAAACATTGGTTCTGTTCTTTTAGAACCACAAAGTATCGAAACTTGAACCAAAATTCTGAGGTGAGGAGGGTGAGAAGGGAGGGCCGTTCACTCCTGTTTCTGTTTTGGTTCCAGGGAAGCAGGATTTCCATTGCATGGGATGCAACTGGATATTTCCTCCATCCTCCGTGGCTGGGCCCTAGCAAACACTGTTTCCTGGCACTCGAAGAGCGGCAAGTCCCAGCAGCGAGGTCAAATCCATTTTTGGAGCCAAACAGCCTCTTCCTTTACAGTTAGTTAGCTTTACAACCGCCAAGACCGCTCCGGCTGTCTAGACTAGAGTGACATCTAACGGCAACAAAGGGAATTGTTCCAATTTCCCAGACCTGTTAGGAACCACCCTAGAATGCTGGATTCCCGTGTTCCCACAGAGGTGTCCTGATTGTATCACTTACTAATTACTCTCTAATTAATGATGACGTGTACAGTTGACAACGTGGGTGTCCTAGTCAGGGTGACTACTGCTGTGATATCACACCATGACCAAAGCAACTTGGGGAGGGAAGGGTTTGTTGGTTCATACTTCCACACTGTAGCCCATCCTTAGCCCATCCTTGAAGGACGTCAGGACAGGAACTCAAGCAGGGCAGGAGCCTGGAGGCAGGAGCTGGTGGGGGGGGGGTGTATGAGGAGTGCTGCTTACTGGCTTGCTCCCCACGACTTGCTCAGCCTGCTCTTATAGAACCCATGACCACCAGTCCAGGGGATGGCACCATCCATGATGGGCTGGAACCTCCCCATCAATCACTAATTAAGAAAATACCATAAGGCTGGGCATTGGTGCACACCTTTAATCCCAGCACTTGGGAAGCAGAGGCAGGTGGATCTCTGTGAGTTTGAGGCCAACCTGGTCTACAGAGTGAGTTCCAGGATAGCCAGACTGTTTCACAAAGAAACCCTATCTCAGAAAAACAAAACAAAGAAACAAAACAAAACAAAAAGAAGAAGGAAAGAAGAAAGAAAGAAAGAAAGAAAGAAAGAAAGAAAGAAAGAAAGAAAGAAAGAAAGAAGCACTACAGGCCTGCCTACTATGGCTCAATCTTATGGAGGCCTTTCCTTCCTTCCTTCTTTCTCTCTCTCTCTCTCTCTCTCTCTCTCTCTCTCTCTCTCTCTCTCTCTCTCTCTCTCTCTTTCTTTCTTTCTTTCTTTCCTTTCTTCAGTTTTTCGAGAGAAGGTTTCACTGTAGCTATCGAGACTGCCCTGGACCTACTTAGCGCTTGCAGACATCTTGAAACTGTTCGTCTAGTAATGCTGGAGGGGCTAGGAATGTAGCTCATCAGAAGATTCTTGTCACGCGTGCCTGCCTTCAGACCTCAGTGATGACAAACAAAAAACTCTACCATCAGGTGAGATAGCATGTGCCTGTAATCCCAGCACTTTGGGGGACTGTGTCAGAACATGAGTTTGAGACTGGCCTTGGTTACCTAGTAAGACTTTGTCTCAATAAAACAAAAACAAGAACAAAAACTGAAGTGCTTTTTTTTTAATAGGCAGGGTTTCTTTGTGTAGCTCTGGCTGTTCTGGAACTCACTCTGTAGACCAGGCTGGTCTTGAACTCAGAGATCCACCTGCCTCTGCCTCCTGAATGCTGCTGGTATCAAAGGCATGTGCCACTCCATGCCCAGCTAAAAATTTTTTATTATTTTTGGGTATAAGTGTTTTACCTGCATGTATCTGTGCACAATGTGCATGCAGTGCTCAAAGAGCCCAGAAGAGGGCACCAGAACCCCTAGAACTGGAGTTACAGACCGTCGTGAGCCGTCAGGTGGGTATGGGAAATCAAACCCAGGTCCTCTGGAAGAGCATCAAATACCACCTCTTGAGCCACTTCTCTGGCCCAGGAATGTACTTTCCTACAAAGCATGAAATAAGATGCATCTAACTCCAGGTCTCCATGGGACCAGTCATGGTGACGGTGATGCACATCTTTAATCTTAGCACTTGGGAGGCAGAAGCATTCCAATCTCTATTAGTTCAAGGTCAGCCTGGTCTACATAGTGAAGTCAAGGCCAGACAGGGCTATGTGGTGACACTGTGCCTAAAAACAACAACAACAGATATAAATGAAAAAAAAGTATGAGAAAGACAGACTGGGGCAGGCAGTGAGATGACTCAGTGGGTACAGGAGCCTGCTGCCAGGCCTGATGCCCTGAGGTTGATCCCTGGGGCCCACATGGTGGGAGCAAAGGACCAACTCCCACAGGTTGGCCTTTGACCTCTACACACACACTAAATAAATATTGCTTTTTTTTTTTTTTTTTAAGGAAAATGATACAGGGTGTAGAAGCATATGCCGGTACACACAAGGCACCAGGTCCGTCTCCAGCACCAAAATAGCAACAGCAACAACAGCAGTGATAATCTACAAACAGTGTAGTGGTTTTATTTGTAACCATCAGACGATGCAGGACACAGGAAGGCTTAACAGTTTGGGGCTGGAGAGATGGCACTGACTGCTCGTCCAGAGGTCCCGAGTTCGATTCCCAGCAATCACATGGTGGCTCATAACCATCTGTAATGAGACCTGGTGCCCTCTTCTGGCCTGCATGCAGCAGAACATTGTATACACAATAAATAAATCTTTAAAAAGAGAGATAGAGATAACAGTTTGAGACAGCACCTGTACATTTTAAATTTTGCTTTATCACATTGACTTTGTTTTCGTGTCTGTGCGTGTGTGCTCACTCACACATGCAGGCGTGTACCAGTGACACAGCATTCTTGTGGGAGTCAGAATTTAGCAAGTATTTGTTGAACATATCCTCCTATGTGGGAGGTAGGTGCACTTGGAGGTCAGAGGACAACTTGGAGGAGTCGGTTCTTTCCTTCCACCCTTTACCCAGGTTCCAGGCATTAAACTCCAGGGGTCAGCTGAGTAACCACCCATTTACCTGCGGAGCATCTGGCTAGACTTGTTCCATTTTGGTTTTTTTTTTTTTTTTTTTTTTTTGAAACAAAGTGATAGCTAGCCTTGTTTTGTTTTGTTTTGTTTTGTTTTGTTTTGAAACAGGATTTCTTTTTGTAGCCTTGGCTGTCCTGGAACTAGCTCTCTATACAAGCTGGCTTTGAACTCACAGAGAATCACCTACTTCTGCCTCCTAAGTACTGGGTGTAAAGGTGTGTGCCACCACCTCCCTGCCCATTTCATTTTTTTAAAGGTGATGCTTTACCCAGATCCTGTACTCACATGACCCTCCTGCACTCTCTTCCTGAGTGCTGAGAAGACCAATGTTCAGTGGTTTTAGACACACTTTTAGGGCTCACAGAAACCACACACAACAGATAGCCTGGCCAGGTCCATTTTGTAGATGGGAAGATATTCCCAGAAACATGAGTTCTTCAGCTCTGTTCTGTGGGTCAATGCTCTTGTACACTGTAAAGATTTGTCACTCATATTGGTTTAATAAAATGCTGATTGGTCAGTAACCAGGCAGGAAGTATAGGTGGGGCAATCAGACTAGGAGAATTCTGGGAAGAGGACAGGCAGAAATGCAGTCACAAGCCAGACACAAAGGAAGCAAGATGAGAATTCCTTACTGAGAAAAGGTACTAAGCCATGTGGCTAAACATAGACAAGAATTATGGGTGAATTTAAGTCATAAGAGTTAGTTAATAATAAGCCTGAGCAATAGGCCAAACAGTTTGTAAATAATATTTGACTCTGTGTGTTCTTTTAGTACTGAATGGCTGCAGGACCGGGAGAGACAGAAACTTCTGTCTACAGCTCTGTCCAGCGTTATTACAGAGAAAGCCTAAGATGAGAATGGAAAACAAACTCTCATTTTAGCCCAATACAGATTGTTGGTTATGTCCATGGGGTAAAAAAAATCTTGACAGAACTGATTAAAGAGAGTTTGGATGGAAGAGACAACAGGAGTTAGGACATGATGGTGTCCGAGAGGTGGCTCAGTGGTTAAGAGCACATTTTGCTCTTGCAGAGGACCTCAGAACCCACCCAGTGGTTCACAGCCATCTGTGACTCAGTTCCAGGGGACCCAATGCCTTCTGACCTCTGCAGGGACCAAGCACACGTGTGGCGCACAGACATACATGCAGGCAAAACACATACAAAATGAAATGAATGAACTAATTACTTTTCTAAGAATCAAGAACACGAGCCAGCAAAGATAGGCAATTCACCCCAGCTGAGGACTGAAACCCAGGGTCTTATATTTGCTAGGTAAACACTTGCTCTACCACGGAGCTAAATCTCCAACCTGCCAGGCAACTTTTCCCAAGTTTGGCTTTGAAACTGAACATTGTGTCTTCTCTCTCAGACTTGGAGGGAAGAGACTTTAAATGTGAGATTATAAGGTGGCATTTGGTATGCCGCCTTAGGGTTACTGTTGCTGTGATGAAATACCACAACCAAAAAGCAAGTTGGGGAGGAAAGGGTGTATTTGGCTTACATTTCCAGGCTGCTGTTCATCACTAAAGGATATCAGGACAGTAACTCAAACTGGGCAGGATCCTGGAGTCAGGAGTTGATGCAGAAGCTATGGACGAGTGCTGCTTACTATCTTGCTCAGCCTGCTTTGGTTTTGATTTTCAAGACAGGGTTTCTCGGTGTAGGCCAGTAGCCCAGGCTGTCCTGAAACTCTCTTTGTAGACCAGGCTTGCCTCAAACTCACTGAGACCCACCTGCCTCTGCCTCCCAAATTCTGGGATTAAAGGCGTGCACCACCACTACCTGGCAAGTTTTTAAAAATATTTTTCTTTATGTGTATGAATGTTTTGTATGTATGTGTCTTCAGAGGACATTGGATCCCCTGGAACTGGAGTTACAGATGGTTGTGAGCTGCCATATGGGTACTGGGGGGCCAACACCAGGTCCTCTGGCAGAGTAGTCAGTGCTCTTAAGCAGCTGAACCATCTCTCCAGCCTTTGAAGCTGTTAAAAAGAGGCGATTCAACCCATTGAGAGCATTTTAAAACAAGGCTGTGGTTTTTTTCAGTATTGTTTTGTTTTTAAGAAGTATTTATTGATTATGTATAGTGTTCTGCCTCCATGTCTGCCTGCAGGCCAGAAGAGGGCATCAGATTCCACTACAGATGGTTGTGAGCCACCATGTGGTTGCTGGGAATTGAACTCAGGACCTTTGGAAGAGCAGCCAGCGCTCTTAACTGCTGAGCCACCTCTCCAGCCTCCCAGGCTGTGCTCTAGAAGGAGAGAAAAATGAGTAGACAAAAGAAAGGGGAGAATCTGGCCTCGGTCTTCAAAGGCTATGGCGTTTCCATTTGAGATGATGACAAACTTGTGAGCATGGCCTGAGCTTGTCCCTGTGGCCCCAGTTACCCTGAGCTGTCGGTAAGCCCTTCTGAGGCTGAGCTTCAGGTGGTAGAGTGGGTGCCTGGCAGGCACAGTTCTTTGAGCAGGGTGTCAGGGCACCAGACGCTGAGAACCAGACCCAGGACCCTTAACCGCTCAGCCATCTTTCAAGCCCCAGACTCAACTCTTTCCCTTTGATGAGCAGAAGGTGTCCAGGGAGAGACGCAGACCCAGAAACAGAAGGATTGGAAAAGTGCTGGCCTCCTCTGAACTTGGTCTTGGAGCCCCTTGAGCGAACTGTCAAAACCAAAGCCCACTGTTCATTTGGGCGTTTGTGCATTTATTTATACTTGAGCACTGAGAAGCCTCAGCCGGCCAAAGCACTTTCCTGGCATTTCCCAGTTGCAGGCAGTGTGAAGTCCCAGAAGCACTTGAGGGCCGTGCCCCCGGGTCCTCCCCACCCAGGGCTAGTAACACTCTGATTCCTGTAATGGAAGACCCAGGATTCCCAAGAGTCACATACGCAGAAAGTATTGCCATTTAGAGGCCGCTCCAGAGACGAACCTGAGAATCCACTGGAAGCTGCTTATTTAAGCCTCACACTTCCGGATCCTTCTTAGAAATAATGATTGGAAATCTCTGAAATCCTGGAACCTCAAACAAATCACAACCCAGCCCACATCCTCCGTTTGGGATTTGTTGCATTTATGAGAATTGTTGACCCCTTTTCTCCATCTTAAGCATTTACGGCTTCATCTGGAGGGGCCCCAGCCTGACTCTACCTATGGCAGGCGGTGCTCGCTAATGTTCTAGACGATTCAGACACCACCTCCTCTACAGAGTCTCCACAAACTCCAGTCTTCCTTCTCTCTGGGTTTATTAATTTTCTTGAGACATGCTCTCCCTTTGTAGCATGAGCTGGCTCGGAATGGCTATGTCAACCAGGTTGCCCTTAATCCCCCTGCCTCTGCCTCCTGAGTGCTGGGATCAAAGGGTCACATGCTTCTTTGGCTTCTCCTGGTGCTTGTGGAGCTTTGCTCACCTGTATCCCACTATTTGGAGGTGATTTATTAAAAATTATAACGGGGCTGGGGTGATGGCTCCACGGGGAAGAACACTTTCTGCTCTTTCTGAAGTAGGGTCACCAGCAGCCACGTAAAAGTGGGCATGGCCGTGTGTGTCTGTAACGCCAGTGTTGGGGAGTACAGACGGACAGATCCCAGGAACTCACTGGCCATCCTGCCTAGCATGCTCTGGTTCAGTGAGAGACCCTGTCTCACAAGGAAGGTGGAGAACCGCGGAGGAAGACTGACAGGATGGGTGTGCGGCCTTAAGCTCGGTGAGCTTCCAAGGTCAACTGAGCAAATGTGAGGAGAATTTTGAAGGAGCCACTGAACAGAAACAAGAAGATATAGGGGGCCTTGTGACTGACCTAAGGCCAGCTCCTAAGGAAGGCGTCAGCAACACACAGGCAGTGAAATAGTAAATTCTAGGGCAATGCCCAGTTCTTACCTGCAGGTGGCAGTCTAATGACTCATAAAAGTCACAGGTGAAAATCTCTTCTAGCCCCTAAAAGACCCCCCAACACACACACACACACACACACACACACACACACACTGCAAAACAACAACAAAACCAGGGGGAAGCACAACATAGGAGCTGGGGAACGCGAGGGCCACACTGCACACACTTTTGGTGATTATTTTATATTCAGACGTGGTTGATTTGATCAGCAATTTTTTTTTTGTTTCTTTTTGGTTTTTCGAGACATGGTTTTTCTGTAGCTTTGGAGAGTGTCCTGGAACTAGCTCTTGTAGACCAGGCTAGTCTCAAACTCACAGAGATCAGCCTGCCTCTGCCTCCTGAGTGCTGGGATTAAACGCCTGCGCCACCACTGCCCGGCTCTTTCAACGGGTTTTTATGCCAGAGCGTGACAGCTCCTTACCCATGGTTGCACCATTTTGGCATGATTACTATTACCTTTAAATAGTCTTTCTGTGGTGGCACATACCTTTAATCCTAGAACTGAGGAGGCAGAGACAGGTGGATCTCTGTGAGTTTGAGGTCAGCCTGGTCTACAGATTGAGTTCCATGACATTCAGGACTGTTATACAGAGAAACGGTATCTCAAAAAATTTTTTTTAAAAATTTAAATTAACTATTCTTTTCCAGATCTGGTATATTTACATGTATTTTTACATAGATATATTCAGTGCAGGGTTTTTTGTTTTAATCAGGACTTCGGGTGGAATGGAAGTGCATAACCTTTTCTCGTTTCTTAAAATCTGTTTCAATGCCTACTCACTTTCTGAGGTATCACCTACTTTCTTAACTCCAACTGATACAACCACACAGAAGAGCAGCTACTGTCAAGTGTGGTGGCGCATGCCTTTAATCTCAGCACTCCAGAGGCAGAAGCAGCAAGATTTCTGTGAGTTCGAAGCTAGCCTTTTCTACAAAGTGAGTTCTAGGATAGTCAAGAGTTATGCAGAGAAACCCTGTCTCAACCCCTCCCCACAAAAAAAAAAGAAAGAAAAAACAGCCACATTTTTATCTCAGTTCCTCTGCCTATCCACTTATTTCCTTCACGTGGGTACTAAGAATCTAAGAACAGGGCTGGAGAGATGGCTCAGAGGAGAGCTCTGCCTGCTCTCCCAGAGGTCCTGAGTTCAGTTCCCAGCAACCACATGGTGGCTCACAACCGTCTGCAATGAGATCAAATGCCTTCTTCTGGCCTGCAAGGATACATGCAGGCAGAACACTGTATACATAATAAATAAATAAATATTTAAAAAAGAATGTACTAATATAAACATGAAAATGTGGAATTGTGTCTCGCCTAAAGCTTGGGACCATGGGGAATCAATGAGATTGGAGGTATGGAGGTGATATAATTCATTTTATTTGTAATCATTTTTATGACAGGGGTGGATGCATATGAACGTGGATGCCCGAGGACTTCACATCCCACAAAGCTAGAGTTGCAGGAGGCTGTGCGGGTGCTGGGAACCAAACTCTGGTCCTTTATGAGAGCAGTAAGCCCTCTTAACCATCCCGCCAGTTTTCTCCTCCTTTTACTTCTAAGGAAGGGCCTGAGGACGGACGGAGCTCAGGTTGGCCTTAAACTTGTTACATTGTAGAGGAGAATAACCTGAACTCCCGTCCTCCTGTCTCTATATGCTGGATTTACAGGGATGGACAACCCCACCGGGGTGTAACAGGAATTTTGAAGAAAACACTAACTTGGAAAGGCCAACTGAATAGGGGAAATTGCATAAGCAAAGATATGGACGTTCAAAAGATAATGGCACCTTCCGGAAACCACTTGTGGTTCAGTATTAAAGGAGCTGGTTCTGGCTGTGAACTGAGAGGAAAGGGCTCGCAGTTGGTCGCTGATCTTTAAGAGCCTTGCAACAGACTCGAAACATTATCTTGTAGATGATAGCCATCTTAGTTCTAATAGATTTTCCACTCTGCAGTTGCAGCAATAAAGTAGTTTGAAGATGAAAATCAAACTGTGGCCCAGCCCTGCTTCAAGTACGACACAGGATCGAGTTGCCTGGGCCTCTCCAACTGTCTCAGCCCCGAACTGCATGCTTCTTAACCTAGACGCCTCCCTTCTTCTCAAGCTAACCAGAGTCCCAACCTGAACCTCACTTCCTCTGTCTTCCTTGGCTCTGGAAGAAGTTAAGTTCCCTGCTGTGTGCTCCAAAGCCAGACCCAGCCTGTGTCACATTCTTAGAAGTCTGTCTTCCATTTTCAGTGTCGAACTTCAGGCAGGAAAATCCTACGGACTGCAGAAAGATAGTAGGGGACAAAGGTGGTTTGGCTATTTCTAACTGTATGTCCTGGAGGGTGGCATTCTCCATTCAAAAGACAGCTCAGCATCACTTCCTCAGACACCCCTTCCACCTTCCCTGTGCCACTCACCCCTACTGAGATACTTTGTTCCTCTCTATATCCTTTTTTCTGTTTGGCAGTGGAGCCCACCATACATTGCAAACATTTGGCAAGACAAAAGAGGAGCTGATGCTTAAATACTGAGAGGACCCCCAATGCTTTCTTGTTCATTTGTTTGGGAGAGGGTCTTAGGTTGACCAGGCAGGCTTTGTCTGCTCCACATGGCTGAGGATGTCCTTGAATTCCTAATTCTCTCAATACTACTACCTGAGTGTGGGGATAATAGGTGTGCACCACCATACCTGGCTATTTATTATTATTACTACTACTATCATTCTTTTTTTAAAAAAATATTTATTTATTTTTATTATGTATACAATATTCTGTCTGCATGTATGCCTGAAGGCCAGAAGAGGGCACCAGACCTCATTACAGATGGTTGTGAGCCACCATGTGGTTGCTGGGAATTGAACTCAGGACCTTTGGAAGAGCAGGCAGTGCTCTTAACCTCTGAGCCATCTCTCCAGCCCCCCTATCATTCTTTTTTGAAAATTTTTATTTCATGTGCATTGACATTTTGCCTGCATGCATATCTATGCGATGGTGTTGGATCTCCTGGAACTGGAGTTACAGACGGTTGTGATCTGCCATGGGGATACTGGGAACTGAACCAGGTCTCGTGACCACTGAGGCATCTCCAGCCCCTTATGAGTCTTTTATTTTATGAGTCTTTTATTTTATGTGGATAGGTGTTTGGCCTGCATGTATGTCTATGTAATTTGTGCATGTGTAGTGTCCAAAGAGCCCAAAAAAAAGGTGTCAGATCCTGCGGAACTGGAGCTGGGGAACTGAGAACCACTATGTAAGTGCTGGGAATTGAACCCAGCTCCTCTAAAAGAGCAAAAAGTGCTCTTAACCTTGCAGTCATCACTCCAGTCCGTATTTTTTATTATTAATTTTAGTTAAGTGTGTGTGCATGCGTGCATGTGTGTGTGTGTGTGTGTGTGTGTGTGTGTCTGAGAGAGAGAGAGACAGAGAGAGAGAGAGAGAATGAGTACAAATGCTTTCAGAGATCAGAGGCATCGGATATTCCCAGAGCTGGAATTACTGGTGGTTGTGAGCTGTCTGCTGTGGATAGTGGGAGCCAAACTCAGGGTCTCTACAGGAGCAGTATGCATTCTTACTCAGTATGCTGAGCCGTTTCTCTAGACTTATTTATTCATTTGGTAAGGTTTTCTCTATGTTGTCCTGGCTGTCCTGGAACTAGCTCTTGTAGACGAGGCTGGCCTCG
This sequence comes from Arvicola amphibius, assembly GCF_903992535.2. NCBI lineage: Eukaryota > Metazoa > Chordata > Mammalia > Rodentia > Cricetidae > Arvicola > Arvicola amphibius. The sequence continues at coordinate 6,188,712 of NC_052050.1, forward strand.
AACTCAGAGAGATCCGCCTGCCTCTGCCTCCTGAGTGCTGGGATTAAAGGCGTGCCCCACCACCGCATGCCTTTAATTTTTAAAAATTTTTAAATTTAAAATTTTTAATTTAAATCTTAAATTTTTAAATTTTTTTAAAAGATTTATTTATTTATTATGTATACAACATTCTGCCTCGATGTATGCCCGCACGCCAGAGGAGGGCGCCAGATCTCAGTACAGATGGTTGTGAGCCACCATGTGGTTGCTGGGAATTGAACTCAGGACCTCTGGAAGAGCAAGCAGCCAGTGCTCTTAACCTCTGAGCCATCCCTCCAGCCCCTCTTCCTTAAATTTTTTGAGACAGGGTCTTGCCAAAATCTGTCTAGACTCAAAACCCCTTTAAATTATTTTTTATTTTATATGTATGAGTGGTTTGCTTTACATGTATGTATGTGTACAATGTGTGTGCCTAGTGCCAGAAAATGGTCTTGGATTTTCTGGTAATGAAGTCATAGTTGGTTGTTAGTGCCATGTAGGTGCTGAGAAACAAGCCTGGGACTTCTGCAAATGCTCTTAACCACTGAGCTATCTCTCCAGCTCTGTGGATCCAAAAGTCTTGATCTTCTTGCCTCAGACCTCCTAGTGCTGGGCTAATGGATGTCAGGGCACCACATCCGCTCTCCCACTCTCTGTATCTATGAATGAAATGAAGCTATCAGATGCCCTGTGGAGCCCTTTGACTTTGGCATACAGGAGGTAAGCCCCTCGATTCTCTTGTTATTGTCACCTCCCGTCAGATAGCTACTCCAAAACCTACCGGTGGAGCGTCACCTGACACTGAAACCTAAGATGCACATCCCAATGTCACCTCTTATTCCTTACCCACCCCCCAACCCTGGAGCTCACCCCACCCCGTGAAATAGTGTTGGATTCGACCACCCTCCTTCTGTTGTCACATTGCATAGTGAACTCCGTCTTTCTGATGGCTACACCACCAGATAATGGCTCCCTCTACCTTGCGTTACTCATCCCCCTCCCCAACCCCTGGAGTGTCTGGTCTCCCTCCCCCACTCCCGGAAAGTGAAATATTGTTGGATTCTGACAAGGACTACACACAAGATAATGGCTCCCTCTCTGCAACTGGCCATTCTGGCATGCAGTTCAGTGGCACTTAGGGCCGAGTTTTCCTCTTTCAGACGAACTAACTCTGTCTAGACTGCAAACTGCCTGAAGCAGAGGCTTCATCAGCTTCACTTTTTGCTCTGAAAGGCACTTTAGCTGCAAACGATATTCAGCAAACACTTGGTGAAAGACCACTTCTCTGTCCTTATTTCAGTGAACCCATCTCCTTCATTGTACCAGAGGCTTGGGTGTTTCCAACACTATTTTGTTGGCTTCTAGACAACACATTAACATTAGATGTGTTCTGTGCTCTCCTGTAATTGGAACTGAGAGTCACTTCTCCTAGCTCTACTCACCACTCCCCCACACTTAGCAGCCCCCAAATAGGCAGCTATGTACTTTGCATTGCATGGAACACGGCTTTCTCACGCCTCCATTGCTCTGTTCTTATGTGCCATTCTTCTTGCAGGCTATGCTCTTGCCCTGGCTCCTGGGCTGCGGAACTCCTACTCACCCTCCAATACTCGCTTCGCATCACCTCCTTTGTGAAATTTTATGCATGGGTAGAGAAACAGGGCGAGCCTTTCTCCATCTTTTTGGCTTCCTCAGCATTTCCTCCAAAGAGCTACAACAGTACTGTCATTATTAATTTTAATGCTTAGAAAATTATTATTATTATTATTACTATTTTAATTTTTTTTTTCAAGACAGGGTTTCTCTGTGTAACAGCTCTGGCTATCCTGGAACTCGCTTTGTAGACCAAACTGGCCTTGAACTCACAGAGATCTGCCTGTCTCTGCTCCAGAGTGCTGGGATTAAAGGCGCGCACCACCACGCTGGGCTATCTGTATTATTTTAAATTATGTATAAGTGTTACAGGTGTGTGTGTGTGTGTGTGTGTGTGTGTGTGTGTGCGTGTGTGTCTGCATGAGGGTGTGTGCAGGTGAATGCTGGTGTTGGCCGGAGGCCAGAGGCACTAAATCCCTTGAAAATGGAGTTACAGACACTTGTTAGTCATCTGATGTGGGTGCTGGGTACGGGACTCAGGTCCTCTGGAAGGGCAGCAAGTTCTTTCAACCTCCGAGATTTCTCTCCAGCCCAAGACATCGCTCGTTTACTCTTCTGTTGCTACTCTCGACTGAACTGCTTGAAGGCCAAGATCTCTTTTCGTCGTTTTATCTTCTTTACCCAACACAGTGCTTACCTACATTAGGTATGCGGCTCAGTTAATCAACAAACCAAACAACTCATCGTACGAACCAGATTCCCAAACAATTCTATGCCTGGTCCTCTACTCGGATTGAGACATCTTTACGTCGCTCTTTCTTCTCCCTCTTGGCCTTGGTTTGGTAGAACGGGAAAGGAACGTGAACTGAGCGTTGAAAGGGTTATTCCTCCAGGGCAGACCTATAATTCACCGGCTCCGGCACCCAGAGGGTTACAGCGACCCAGAGGCGGAGCCCAGTCCGTGCCACCTGCTGCGGGGTGGGCTGGCGCATGCGCGCAGGCACCCGCTGGGCTACCTGCCGGGTCGAGCCGAGGAGGAGCGCCTGCGCTCTGGGCCTTTTCCGCCGGGGAAAGTCTCGCGGGGGCGGGGCGCGGCGGGGCGGGGCCGCGTGGGGAAGTTCTCGCGGGACCCTGTCTAGGAGCGGAAGCCAGTCTGCTGCTGCTGCTTCAGCGATCGGGCGGCGGCGAGAGCGAGTGAGCGAGGCTGAGGCGGGGACGGTGGCCGGGGCAGCGGGAGCCGCAATCGGGGAACAGCAGCTGGGTTGGCGGCCGCGGGCGGCAGCGCAGGGCGGGCCGGGCTGGACATCGGAGCGGACGGCTGCGCCACGGTGAGTGCAAGGGAGCGGGCGGGAGGAAAGCGGGAGCTCCGTCGTCCCGGGGCTCGCCGCGGCGGGCTGCCCGGGCCCGGTCTGCTGGGCTTGCCGGAGCGGGCCGCTGGCGGGCCGGGGACGGCTCGGACCCGAGTGCAGTTGCTGCGCCGCCGTCTCCTCGTTTCCCCTTTTGGGGCGCTTCCTTCCTGGTGCCGGTCTTCCTCCCGCTTGGGGCAGAGACCCGGCTGGTCGGGGAGGTCTCGTGTCGCGGCCGTCCGCCTTGGCGCAGAGGGAACCCGGAGCAGCCGAGAAGCGCAGGGTGCTGTTCTGAGTCAGGCTGACTGAGCCCGCGAGGCGGGGGATTCGGTGCCGGCTCGCTAACGTGGTGATTGATGCTCCTTTGACCTGCAAAGCAACCACGTCACCATCTTTTGGCATCTTGCGGCCGAATTGTGTGCGGGGATCCACCGTGTGCTTGAATGGTTGTTTCCCCGACCCGTCGACGGGTCTTTGTCAGAGCTGGGCGCGTCTTTTTTAGAGCTACTTGAAAAATACTTGTTGGGGAAAAAGCAGGAACAGCAGCTGATGGGATTGCTGGGAGGAAGGATTTCAGCGAGAGCCCCGCTGGTTTATGTCCGTTTTGCAGCGTTCCGTTTGAGTTAGAGTTTGTTTAGAAAGTGATTTTTTTTTTAGGCTGTCTTCAAGTGCAATAGCAGTGCAGTGAAGCGCACTCAAGGTCCATCTTCTGGTTCCGTTGACACTCAGGAGAGGCTAGAGAAATAGGCTTTATTCTGACTTCCGCACCCTCTTTCACTTTGTTCTCCAGTTTTTGCCTTCTTCGTCTCCTTTCCACTCCATTTGTAACGCTAGTCATTGACCCCTCCACCCCCTTTTTAAAAATAATCTACTTCCCCTTCTTGCTGTTCCTCCGCTATAATTTTCGAAGTTTCTGCCCGTTTTGGCACTGTTAATTTTCTCCATCGTTCAAAGATTCCTTTTCCTTTTTCCCGTTTTCATTCCTCACTTTTAAACGTCCACGGTATTCTTCAGCCAGCCATCTGGGTGCTAGGGCGTCATGGGGGGGGGTGGGCTTAAGTTCTCCCCTGGGAACTCGGAGACTCAAAGGACTGAATTCATTCCTAAGTAGTCCATAGTGCCATCAGGTCACAAGTGGATTTTGCCTGTTTGCTTGGCGCATTTGTATTTTAGTGTTTTCTTACAGATCATGCTTTTGTGTCTAGTATTTTCTTCCTTTCTCCCTTTGTGTTTTTTCACTGTTAGTAAGAAAGATTGAGACAGTTTGGGGGCTAAAAGACTCTTCTTTGAGTTTTTAGTATGGCTGGCAGTCGTCAAGTGAACTACCACCTATAAAATTTATGAATTAAGGTAGTTTGAAAAATATAAGGGAACAGCTTCAGAAATTTGTAAATTAAAGCCTACCCCTTCTAACTACTGATTTAGTCCTTACCAGGCTTTTCAAAATGATTTATTTTTATGTGGGTGAGTGTATTTTGCCTGCATGTATATGCTTGGTGTCCTCAGAGGCTAAAAGAGGACAAATACCTAGAACTGGAGGCACAGTTAGTTGTGAACTGCCATGTGGGTGCTGGGGATTGAACCCAGGTTCTCTCGAAGAGCAGTCAGTGCTCTTAGCAGCCTAAGCTGTTGTCTTTAGCCCATCTCTCTAGCTCAATTGTTGGGTTTTAAGTGGTGGCTTATTGGTAGCCCTGAGGTCTCTTCAATGATTCCCATTAGGTTACACACAACAGTTCTTGTTCAGTAGCATTATGGGGCGTTAGACTTGGGACAGGTGGCTGCAGGACAGAGCCGCCATACTCTTGGACAGAAGTTAGAACCTACTGAGGAGCTCTACCCCTCTGACCAGTGATGATTGAGATGTGTTGTTTTGTGTTTGTCAAAGCCGGTTTTCCCCAGAGTTGTGCCAAGTTAAATAGTATCATTTGTGTTTTGTTCAGACATGGTTCATTTTCTGGAATGCAAATTTCAAAATTTGCTTAAGACTCCAGTCAGATTTTAGCAGTGATTCTTAAAATTTGTATGTATAAACATTCACTAGAAACAATTCTTTATCCAATTACTTTTTTGGGGACAAGGTCTTGATTTTATATACATACAGACACACATACACACACATATACATATATACATATGTGTGTGGTGTATGTGTGTATGTATGTAGTCCATGTTGAGCTCAAACCTTTATTTATTTTGAGGCAGGGATTCTGTAGGCCTGGCTGCTCTGGCCCCCTCTATGCAGACCAGGCTGGCCTCAAACTCATAGAGGTACTCATGCCTCTGCTTCCCAATTGCTGGGATTAAAGGTGTGTGCCAGTGTGTATAGCCCCCACTTCAAACTGAGTCATCCTGCTTCAGCCTTAGCCCAGTGCTAGTTTTAGGCTTATGCTACTGTACTTGGTAGGGGTATCTTTTTAAAATTAGGTTATGGCAGAACTCAGCAAGTTGTGTAATGTAAATGTTGCCTCTGAGATGGAATCATTTGAAAGATTCCATCCTACAGGGAAGCTCTTTTAGTAGGAAGGCAGACAACTTAAAATAGCTGCAGAAGTCCCTGAAACTGAAGAGATTCACTAGGCCTCTCCCTGCCAGAGTAGCAATGAAATCTGAGTCCCTTTTGGACTAAGAGAAACCATGTTGCAAAAAAGACTCTTTAGACCAGACCAGCTGCTTGGAAGAAGCAGGAACCAGTGGAGCTGCGGGAAGGTCAGACCAGAGGCCCTGGGAAGGACCCTCTCCAACCTGTTGAGCTGCCTGCAGGCTATGCAGTGCGCTCCAGGCTCCCAGTTTTGTCACCCAGGCTGGAGTGGGGCCTGGTGGTGCAGCTGTCTTTGAGTCATGTCTGCTCCTGTGAGTAACCCTTCACCCATATTCCTGTAACTCACTCCAGTAAAATCATTGGTTCACCAAGTTGGACTTCGGTGGCTTCCATACTTTTGTCTCTATCTGGGGTGAGTAGACATGTATGCTGTGTCTTCTCCAGGAAAAGTTTATCAAGCTGGCCCCACAATAAATTAGTCCCCAAATGGGCTGATTTAAAATAGACAACCTGGCTGGGCGGTGGTGGCGCACGCCTTTAATCCCAGCACTCGGGAGGCAGAGGCAGAGGTTCGAGGCCAGCCTTGTCTACAAGAGCTAGTTCCAGGACAGGCTCTAGAAACTACAGGGAAACCCTGTCTTGAAAAACCAAAAAAATAAAATAAAATAAAATAGACAACCTTTGTAAGTTTACATACAAATACCTGAATTAAAAGAATAAATTCCCCATTAGGAAGACCTCATGCAGGAATCAATAAAACTCAGAAATACATGTCAAGATACATGTAGCAAAAGGACATGCACTTTAAGTGGGTCAGAATTTGAGACATCTGCAACACAACTGAACAGCAGTAAAGAAAGTACAAGGTCAGGCTGTGTCATGGTGGTGCACACCTTTAATCCCAGCACTGGGACGCAGAGGCAGGCAGATCTCTGTGAGTTTGAGGCCAGTCTGATCTAGGAGTGAGTTCCAGGACAGCCAAGGCTACACAGAGAAACCCTGTCTCAAAAAACAAAAAGTACAAGGTCAGGCTAGGGCTGAGGCTTGGTCCGTAGTGTGTTTGCCAAGCATACAGGAGCCCAGATTGGATCCCTATACTACACTAGCAGGGTGAGGTGGTGCATGCCTGTAATCCCAGTACTTGGGAGGTGGAAACAGATCCGTTTAGGGCATCCTCTGCTACATAGAGTTGGAAGCCAGCCTGGACTACAAGAGGTGCTATCTGTCTCTAGACACAAATGGTGAGATGGTTCTCAGGCCCTGCTTTCCTGCAGCTGCATTCAAGGCGTCTGCACTAGGTTCATGAGTAGAGCGAGCCTTTTTATTTTTTATTTTTTATTTATTTTATTTATTTATTTATTTTTTTTTTGGTTTTTCGAGACAGGATTTCTCTGCAGCTTTAGAGCCTGTCCTGGAGCTAGCTCTTGTAGACCAGGCTGGTCTCGAACTCACAGAGATCCGCCTGCCTCTGCCTCCCGAGTGCTGGGATTATAGGCGTGCGCCACCGCCCGGCTAGAGCGAGCCTTTTTAGCACTCTGGTTCAGACCCGTAATCCTTGTACCTGAGAGGCTAAGGCAGGGGGACAACCCTGAGTTCAGGATTAGTACAAGCCATAGTAAGACTTTATCGTATAAAACAAAACACAAATGTCTTAACACTTGTAAAAGTTGAAACTATTCAAATAATCACTTAACATCAAACCAGAAGCCATTGAAATGGCTCAGCAGGTAAATGCTTGCTACCAAGCCTGCTGACCTGAGTTCTGTCCCTGGAACTTACTTGATGGAAGGAGAGAACTAACTCCCAAAAATCTCGACACGTAGGTGCACATGCACATACAAACACACGGATAGATAAATGTGAGAAAATCAAATCAATACTTCATGTCTGTGGCAAATAAAATTAGCATTTGACTTAGAAAACCTGAAGAGATTAGATTAGGTTATCCATAACCAAGGACTCCCAACCTTCCATTAAAGATAGCAACAACACCATACACTGTGCTATACACAACACTATTAAAGGAAAGAAACTTAAAGACAAACACGGGTACCCAATTTACATGTGCGCACATGTGCGTGCACACACACTGCCTGGTGATTGAGCCAGAGTTCAGTCAAGTGTGCTAAGCACATGCTTTCCCACTGTGCTGTCTCTTCAGCTCCTACCAGAGCTGACACTGCTCTTCTCAAGAAATGAAGTGGCAGGGCACATTAGCATTCCTAATGAGAGCATCTCTAAGCGGGTAGTTAGCACACATCTCGAGAGCCCATCACACGCAGTAAAGTCGAAAATACAGTTGTAATTGTTGAAGTGATAGGGGAATTGTATCTGAAAATGCAGCCTAAAGGATTTGATAAAAATTCTATTCTCTTTCTCTAAATTCTCTTTCCCTCTCCGTGGCACTAGGCCAGCCAGCATAGCTTACTGTTGAGTCTTCTTCTCTGGAGAGGCAGGAGAAATGCCATTCATTCAAGTAATGATCCTATCAGTTACACCTTTAGTACTGAGCAAGGCTTTTAAACGAGATGCAGTTTTCTGACCAGAAAATGGGATAATAGCTACCTTCTAAGATAGACTGAGCAGTCAGAGAGAGAAAGACACACACTCACAGAGAGAGAGAGAGAGAGAGAGAGAGAGAGAGAGAGAGAGAGAGAAAGAGAGAAAGAGAGAGAAGCATCTTGAATAGAGCCTGACAAGTCACTGGAAGTTAAACAACAAAACATAAATACAAGTCAAAGCAATGAGTTGAGGTGTCAGGGGCTGGAAAGATGGCTAAAAGGTAAAAAGCATTTATTCCTCTTCTGGGAACCTGTGTTTGAATCTCAGTACTCACCACACGGGGCAGCTCTCAAACTACCTTTAATTTCAGCTCCAGGAGATCCAACACCCTTTTCTGGTCTCCTTGGCACCAGGCATGCATGTGGTACACAGATGTACCTGCAGTCAAAACACACACATACTTAAAAATTGTAGATATAGTTTAATCTACAAAAATAACTACAGAGACTATATTGGGAAATTAAGGATACTGGGGCTAACCTTTGATTTTTTTTTAATTTGTTTGTTCAGACTTTTTCTTCCTTTTCTCCTGAGCGTCAGCACCACATAGACACGCAAAGGTATGGCCGTGAAGAACCAGCAGCAGTGTGTTTGCTAGGGTGGTGCCTTCTGACTTTGCTGAGGACATCCCTCGGGAGATCTCTCTCCTGGTAGCACTCACATCACCAGCCTGATTATCCTCAGCTTGAGTATCTACTGCCGGTCTGCTGCGTAGTAGCCCATTTGCTGCCAAATGCTTGATTAATGCTCCAAATGTTAACTTTAGAACAAAAGAGTAATAATCACTCGTGCCCCTCAAAGTGAGCTGCTGGGTGGTAATTAGCCAAGAAAGGTGCCACTGTAAACAATCCTCTCCCTTCTGCCAGGGCTCTTGTTTGTGTTTGTTTAGTTTGTATGTGAACTGTGACTGCAAACCGGAGTAGGGGTTTCATCTTCCCTTAAGTATGCGGAGATCAAGATTACGCCCCTGATCATGGCCACACCGTGCGTCCCAGGTCACTGTCAGTGGATGCACCGTGGGGAAGTTCTGACCTATGACTTTACATGGAGAAGTCTCCACCAACAGAATGCTGCGCACTCACTGCAGGGATCTCCTGACTGAGGAAAGCAGAGTAGGAACTGGATGAGACTGGGGTCGGACCATCTGGTACCAGCCTGTACTTAACCTGTCCCCAGAGAAGACATTTGAGGTGGGGAATGTGCCGTCTCTGCACTCTGGGGACCAATCAGGCGGATCACCTCAAATTCTTGAGACTGGTGTATATATAGGTGTCAGGCCAGCCATAACTCTGGTGTGAAACCCTTCCTTCCGCTGCCCCAGATATAACTTGATAGCTCAGATTTGCTGAAAGGGGTACTTGTTTGTTCGTTTTTCAAGACAGGGTCTCTGTAGCTTTACAGCCTGTACTGGAACTCGCTCTGTAGACCAAGCTGGCCTTGAACTCACAGAGATCCCCCTGCCTCTGCCTCCCCAGTGCTGGGATTAAAGGCTTGTGCCGCCAACCCCTGGAGAAAGGGATTACTTTTAAGTATAAATTAGAACTTCAACTCCGCTCTTGTGCTGTTTGGAAGTAGAGCTCCAAAGCTACAAAGAAACCCTGTCTCGAAAAACAAAACAAAACAACAACAAAAAAAGTAAAGTAGAGGCTATTCTGAATGTTAAACCTGGATCACCTATTTCAAGGACTAGAGAAGTTTCCTTGAGTCCTCTGGTGACCAAATGACAGGCTGGTGTGGACGATGCTAGTGCTCCTAGTATCGTTGTTGGTGGTAAAATGTATTCTAGGCTTGCTCTCTCACCTCCTTTTGAGAACAGGTCAAGGTTTAGTTTCAGTAAAGAGTAGAGCCGCTTAATACCCAAGTCCTGCACGGCTCTGACGGAGAATCTCAGGACACCAGCGGGTGGCGCGGAAAGGGGGGGGGGCGTGTATGCACCTCCGGAGCCTTGCTTTGCCCGGCCTGCCTTGGGTGCGGGAGAAGTGTGAAGGGGTGTTAGGGGAAAGGCTGAGACTGACGCCGGCTTTGGAGCTTACACCCTGCGGGAAGGAAGAGGAAGTGTATTCTGGAATAGCTTAAGCAGCTGCCGCTATTGGCCGCTGGGCCTGTCAGTCGCCTGGGGCTGAGGCTGAAAAGAGGAAGAAGGAGAGCTGTTGCCTGGAAGGGAGGAGGAGGGGGCTGAGCCCAGCGGAGCCAGGGGGCGTGGGGGCTGGGAGTGCAGGCCAATTGGCAGGGCGGGGCTGCCTTCGATCTGGCCACTTCTCTTAATCATCGCTCTTCTGATTCAGGGTGGCATTGTGTGTCCCAGTGTGCAAGAATAGCCCCAGAATCGGAAAGGCTGAACCCGGAGCTCTTCAGCAGGGAAGATTCCCTTCCCCCCTGCTTCAGGCTGCTGAGCACTGAGCGGCGCTCAGAATGGAAGCCATCGCCAAATATGACTTCAAAGCTACTGCTGACGATGAGCTGAGCTTCAAAAGGGGGGACATCCTTAAGGTGAGTGCTGATGGGATTGCCTCTCGTGCTTGGCTGCCTTCCCTCACCCTGGTAACACACAAAAACGCTGTGCTTTCTCTTTCCTCAGTGCACACTTTAACATCCGTCACCAGGTTTAATTGGATAGCTTGCCATAGTAGATGCCGAGCGATTACTAACTGTGGCATAAGAGAGTGGTGTGGTGTGTGCTCCTTAACTGCCTTTGTGTGATGTCTGTCTGTCTACTTATTGATACAGGCAGAGTCAGAAGAGATCATGAGTGATGGGTTTACCTTGTGAAGTTGTATTTTAAAAAACCCACAAGGAATGTTTTTAAATCCTGAATGTGAATAATTTATGTAAAAGCATTCCTCTAGTCTTGCTGTGCATAGCCAGAAGACTCTGCCTCTTGTCTTGGGGCCCTAGATTAGAAGCTGCTTAGGGAGAGGGTGAGTGTATGCCCAAACTCACTGAAGAGTTAGTTCATTGCCTTTCATTTCTGAGAAAAACTAATGGAGTTCCACATAACAGTGTTTAAGTTGCCCTTATACACTTTAGATTTTAGCTTTCTTTAGAGGAACTTGAACAATTACTGAGAATTAAAATGTAATTGCGTAAAAGATGGATACAGATTAAAAGTGAGCCTCTTCACGGTTTGGAGCTTATTGGGCTGTGCAGTGATACGGGCACTGGGTCCCCACCTAGCACATGGTGATTTACGCAGTTGGCTGGGGCAGCTCACCCTTTTGGTTATCGCTTTTCTTTACAGGGTGAGTGTTGTTTAAGAGTATGTGGACTCGAAGTGGGGAAACTAAAGCTTAATATTTTGCGTGCTGCTGTGTCTCAAGTTTTGATATTCCTTCCTCAGAGCCCTAGCCTAGATTGTCGGGGTTTCCCTGCTTTTTTGCTTTTTTTTCTACCCAAGTGCTACTCTTTGATTTTATAGAGGAAGAAGGTGAAAACGTGATTTATGGGAAGAACTATAAAGACTCATTATGTGAACCTATGGATGGTGATCAAGTCTGCCCTCAGTGCTCAAAGTGAGGGAATGTTATTATGTGACTACTTTTCCTGAGGAAATGCACACACACTCAGCCCAGATAGGGAGCCCACGACAGACCAAAGTCCAGCTCGGTGAGCCAGGAGGTTTTACTGGAGTGAGTTACAGGAATATGGGTGAGGGGTTACTCACAGGAGCAGACATGACTCAAAGACAGCTGCACCACCAGGTCCTACTCGAGCCTGTCACGGTTCACAAAAGCTGGAAAACCTGGAGCACCCTGGACAGCCTGTAGGGGGACACTGCTCTAAACCTCTGCAGGCAGCTGGTTTGGTCTCAGAGTCTACAGCTCCTCTCCTGAGCCTTTTCTTGTCCCATGGCTACTGAGAAGGAGACACTCCGTTTTTATTGCTTACTCTGGCAGGGAGGGGCCTAGTGAATCTGGTCAGTTTCAGGGACTTCCTGCAGCTAATTTGAGTTGCTTATTTCCCTTTTTAAAGATTTTACCTGTAGGATGGAATGTTTCAATATCAGAGGAAACTGTTACACATTTTCCACATCAAGGAGCTGGGCTCTGAAACCGATACACTGACCAGGGAGAGAGGCTAAATGTCAGTTGGCCTGCATGTGCGTCAGGCGGTGCTGAAAGGCTACTCCAGAAGTTAGCCCCTTCGTTGTGACACAAAGCTGTTTGAGAGATGGACAGAATCAGCCCTGGCTTCAGCGCCCATTGCTGGTTTCTTAGAGTGCTGGGACTTAGAGAGGGAGCTCCTGCTACTGAATGACTCTGCTATTGGCGCAGAGGTCATCTGCTCTGTGCTTACTGTGTACAGGAGAGAATCCACTTGCGCTGTCTCAGACTGAGGCTTACTCAGGCACTCAACGTTTGCAGCCTATACAGAACCCTTAAGAACCAGTTTTTTGTTTTTTTGTTTTGTTTTGTTTTTTGGGGGGCCAGGCTTGCTTAGAATTTACTATGTAGCCCAAGATTATAGGTGAGCTCCACCAGTCCTGACACAATTGTTTTGTTGTCTTGTAATGCATAGGGTTCCCATTAGACTTCCCCTGGTAACTTGGACTTGCAGGGCTGGCGGTTCATAGTCTTCCTGTCAGTTCATCCCATTGCCTGTTAACACCACATCTACAAATGAAAACAAACCAGGGACCCTGAACACCACCACTCCCTGGTGCTGTCTCTTGAGTCTGTCCTGCACCTAGACCATAAATGTTTGACATATTGTTCATGTCCTCCTGGGAATTCTTATGATGAGGAAGGTGAATCAGAATGTTCCCATTAACTTTCGCATTCTGTTTGGGAGAGAAAGCCATACACTTAGTTCTTTCCAAATCGGTAGATAACTGGGATATGAGGTCATGATGCCATTATTGCTTTTGAACAGTGGCCATTAGCTGTTTGTTAGTAATCTTGTGGCTCTACTCCAGAGAGCGAGAGCAAGTGCAAGCGAGTGTGAGTGTGTGACACAGTGACTGCCCTTTGTCTCAGCCCTGACACAGCTTCATGAGGAGGAGGGGCACTCTGGGTGAAGAACTGTTGGTAAAACAAACAAGCAGTTTTCTTCCTTTCTTCGGGAGTAAGCCCATGTCATCACTCACTTTGATATCATTTGATAGCTCTGGGCTCATCAAGGGCTGGAGTGGTGTGGAACACTTAAACTTTAATTGAAGTAGGGAGATATTTGTTGTTCCTTTTCTTTTCCTCTTTTTTTGTTTTGTTTGTTTTGGGGGTTTTTTGGTTTGTTTGTTTCTTTGCTTGTTCTGTTTTGATATGATTTGTTTGTTGCCTGTGCTGGTGTTGTTACTTGTCCTTCTCTACTGAAGCTTGTGTTTTGCCTGGAGAGCAGGGGCACTTAAGAAAGAGAAGACTTTCCTCCAAGCTTCAGGCTTTTGTATGGTTGAAATGCACTTAAGTTCCTTATTGTTGTGGTAGGTACTTGTCATGGGCCCTGAGAAAGGGACTGGGTTTGTAGCTCAGAGGTACGACACTTGCTAGGCATGTGAAAAAAATCCTTCGTATTTTTAGCCTTGGTCCTATAAAACTGCCATGTAGGGATGGCTTTTTTTTTTTTTTTTTTTTTTTTTTTTTTTTTTTTTTTGAGACAGGGTTTCTCTGTAGCTTTTATTTAACTTTATGTGCATTGGCATCAGATCTCCTGGAACTGGAGTTACAGACAGGTGTGAGCTGCCATCTGGGTGCTGGGAATTGAACCCGGGTCCCCTGGAAGAGCAGCCAATGCTCTCAACCACTGGGCTGTCTCTCCAGCCCCTCTCTGTAGCTTTGAGTCTGTCCTGGAACTCACTCTGTAGACCAGGCTGGCCTCAAACTCAGACATTCGCCTGTCTCTGCCTCCCGAGTGCTGAGATTAAAGACCAGCAGTAGGATGTCTTGACTACTTGGCACCGCTGCACAGGGATCCAGAGGCCATTTCAAGTCCACAGACCTTTGTGAATTCCATTGAGGTTGCTTGCTTCCTTCTTCAGTTCTGGAGGGGAGCAGCATTCCAGTCATTGAGGTGTCCGTGACCCACTGCTTTTACTGTCCTCCTGAACTGCTTGAGAAAAGGAGGTCTTGGGTTCACACTCTGCCCTTTGAGCATCGCCTGTCTCTGCCGCTTAGCTTACTTCAGTGTCTTATTTGCTGAGCAGGCCTGAACCGGACTCTGTGCTCATTGCCTTGGCTGGTGGGGACGAGGCATAAGCTACACTTTCTGTCTTCAGCAACTCTGAAAGAAAAATACATTACTGAACTAGGCGGCCCAAGGCTTAGCTTCAGGGTTTTGGAAGACAAAAGGCCCCTTAACTTAGATTCTTATTTTTACACTTACTTATTTGGGGGAAACGGGCACGCGTGCATGTATGTAGAGGTCAGTCCTTTCTTTCCTTCTTCAGTGTGGGTCCTGTGGGTGGTCAGCCTCAGGTCAACAAGCTTGGTGACAAGTGCATTCTACCCGCTGAGTCGTCTCACCAGCCCAGCCTGGGCTTTTATTAGGGGAGGTGTGGAGTCCCAAGCCTGGAATGTTCCAATCTTTATTGTGTGATCTAAGTACCCATGTGGTATTGGCTATTAGGAGGAAGAGGATGCCATGAGAGATGCTAAAGGAAAAATCATGGGCTTTCTGGCTGGCATCTAATGGTGTCTGTATCTCCCATGGGTCCAGGAAGGCTGCCCACTGGTGAGCACAGCCCGGTCTGCTTGGTTGGTTTTATCACAGCTGCAAGCAGGCCTATATTTCAGTGTATAAGGCTCACTTCAGATATTTGAATATAACATGGAAATAAATAAAAAGTAGGGCTGTTTTAAAATCTAGTGTTGGTATACTGAGAGATGCATTTATGATTACCTGTGGGTAATGTTGACTAAACTATAGTGCTGTATCTTAAGTACTTTTTTCTATTCTAGGAAAAAAAAACCCTACTTTTTTGTATGTCTTTTTAAAAATGATTATACAATATTATGGAAAGCTGCACATGTATAATGTGTTTTTTGAGCATATTTTCCAGCATTATTTTGTTCTCTGCTCTGTGGACAATTTCATTTCTACTTCTGTCATCAGTTTAGATCTATGTATGTCTGTGATTTTTGTGTATCTAAATTGCAGGATCACAAATGAGAGAAAACATGGTATTTGTCTTTCTGAGAGTGACTTAATTTTCTTAATAGAATTATCCGCAGTTGCCCCATTCTCCTGCAAATGATATAACTTCTTTTTTGTTTGGTTTTGGTTTGTTTGAGATAGGGTTTCTCTGTGTAGCCCTGGCTGTCCCGGCACACTCTCTGTAGACCAAGCTGGCCTCGAACTTAGAGATCTGCCTGCCTCTGCCTCTTGAGTGCTGGGATTAAAGGCATGTGCCACCACCTGGCTGTTAGTTTTTAATTTATCGTTGTCTTTATGTGCTTTTCTGTGTTTGTATGATGTGTGTATGAGTGTGTTGCGGTGTGCATGTTTTATGATGTGCGTGTTTGTATGATGTGTATATGAGCGTGCTGTGGTGTGCCTTTGGAGGCCAGAAAACAACTTTGAAGTTAGTTGTCTCCTTCCTCAGGATTTTTTTTAATTCTGTTAGTCGTGTTTGGGGTGCATTGTGAACATGTCACAGCACACATGTTTAAATCAGAAGGCAGTTTGTTGCTTTTGGCTTGCTCCTTCCATCATGTGAATCCTGGGGATTGAACTTGGGTCATCAAGTTTGGTGGCAAGAGCTTTTACCTGCTGGGCCATCGCATTGGCTTTGTCTTCAGATTTTAAAGGAATACCCATACTGATTTTCCTAGTGGCTGGAGTATTTTACATTCCCATCAGAAGTGTATGTAGGATTCCCTTTTGTCCAAATCTTCAGTATTTATTTATATTCTTTTTTAGATTTTTTAAATTTATTTTTATTTGCTATATATGAGTGTTTTTACCTGGGTGTATCTCTTTAAACCACATGTGTACAGTGCTTGAGGAGGCCAGACAGGGGCACTATTTTGACTGAGGTCAGGTAGAATCTCTGTAGTTATTTGGTTGATTGGCTGGTTTTGGTTTTGGGGGACAAGGTTTCTCTGTGTAGCCCTGACTGTTCTGGAACTCTGTAGACCAGACTGGCCTCGAACTCACAGAGGTCCTCCTGCCTCTGCCTCCCAAGTGCTGAATTAAAGTCACGTCCCTCTACCACCGAGCTTCAGCTTAAATTTTAGGATAACAGTTTGTGATTTGAGTTCTCTCAAGGCAAGTAAATTTATAGTCACTTTGTCAGCTGAACACAGAGTTTCCAAATCGGTGCTGAGAATGAACTTTCAGTTCCTTTGCATCTCGAGGAGCCTGGATACAGACCCACTTCCTTCTTCTGGGGAAGACATGACTGAGGATATGCAGTGTTCCCTGGGGACTTCACATTCTGCCTCTCTGACAGTAGGGTGAAGTTACTGTTGAACAGACACCATTTATGGAACTCCGGCTGGATGTCTTGACCTTAAGAACTTTTCCAGTGTTCTCTGGCACCAAAGGACTGGCACCATTAACCCCATGAAGGACCGATACCACGAACTCTATCATATTAGGGGTGTCTACGTAGGCTCAGAGACTAAGCCAGCCAGCATGGGTACTGGAATCCAAACTCTGGTTCTTAGGCAGAGCAGTCCATGCTCCTAAATGCTGAGCTATCTTTCTCTCTGGACCCTGGTTTTAAGTCTTTTAGGCTAAAGTGCACCATAATTGGTGCTTAGTATCAAAGCTTTGAGACAAAAAAAAAAAAAAAAAAAAAAAAAGCCCAAATGACTGAGTGACTGAGGCAAATCTTGCTCACTTGGCAAATACTCTTTGATTTCACCACTTTCTGGATGTGGGATGAGAGACAGTTACAGTGTATTCTAAAGAGTTAGACTCCATAGCCTGGTTTACAGAGTGAGTTCCAGGATAGCCAAGGCTACACAGAATCCCTGTCTCCAAAAAAAAAAAAAAAAAAAACAAACCCAAAAAACAAAACAAAGCTGGGCAGTGGTGGTGCACACCTTTAATCCCAGCATTTGGGAGGCAGAGGCAGGAGGATCTCTGTGAGTTTGAGACCAGCCTAGTCCAGACTAGAGTCTGAATCTTAGCTCTTCTACTAGACAATTGTGATTTTGGACAAAATTGCTTAACAATTTTCATTTTGGTCTTCCTCTCTGTAAGATGGGAGTGCTACTTGCCTTCCTAGGGCCACCGTAACGTTTAAAAGAGCTAAGTATGTGCTTAAAGCAGCGACTAACATGCATAGACCATAATTGGCTAGCTGCTATTAATTTTGCTAAAATTATTCAGGAGCATGAGTGGTGTCGGGAACTCTTAAGTCATATGCCTCTGCCAACTAATCTGGTAAGTGTGTATCTGTTATCTCAAATTCAGGGCTGCTAAACCCTGTCCCAGAGCTCAGATAAAAAAAAACATGGGTATTTGTTTGATTTTAGTTTTGGTTTGTTTGAGACAGGGTGTATGTAGCCCTTGCTGTCTTGGAATGCTATGTAGACCAGGATGGCTTTGTACTCACAGAGATCTGCCTACCTCTGTCTCCCAGGTGCTGGGATTAGAGGCATGACCCAACCCACTTAAACTTATTTACCATACATTATTAGAAAAAAAATAGGAAACTCCAAACACTATATAAATCGCTTTTAGTACTATTATTTCAGAAATATCCTAAGCTTTATCGTTATGCAGTACAGGCCAATGAAATGGCTCCATGGGTAAAGATGCTGCCAAACCCGGCGAGCTGGGTTCATTCCTGGAGCCCACAGGTGGAAGGAGAGGACTGACTCCTGGAAGTTGTCCTCTGACCTTCACATGTGTGCTTGCAAGTGAGTATGTGTGCAAGTGAGTCTAGATAAAAATAGTGTAACAAGAACCCGAAGGTGTAGCCCAGTGGCAGAGTGCATGTCTAACATGCATAGAGTTCTGTGTGTCCTCTCCAGCACTGGGGGAAAACAAAACACAGATCTAATATGCGCTCTTTCCTATATTTTACTAATTATTTTTAGTGGTTACATAATATATCAAGGTAGTGTTCTATAATTGACTTTCCTAGTTCCCTGTTGCTGGGTTTCTTGATTGTTTCTATTAATAATTTAGTTCTTAGTCTCAAGGGGGACATGGGTACTGTGTTGTCCTGCTGTCTGACTCCTGGACCGACATCACCTTCTTTAAGGCAGCTATTGAAAATGGCCTCTAGTTCTCAGCCGGAATAGGTCTGATAGTACATCTGTTTGCTCCGTTCTTAGTCCCCTGATAGCGGTAGGACATTTTTTCAGAGTCTGGCAGTGCTTTATGGGACTGTGACAACCAGATTTGTGAAATGCTTAAGCAGCTTTGATATCTAAAATGCTTGGTGGTTTCTGAGGCAGGGTTTACTTTGTGGCTTTCTTTAAGGTGATTGTTTGCCTTTCTAGCTCTGTCGTGAGGTTAATAAGTAATTATGGCAGTATAGAGGGACTT
This sequence comes from Arvicola amphibius, assembly GCF_903992535.2. Lineage (NCBI taxonomy): Eukaryota > Metazoa > Chordata > Mammalia > Rodentia > Cricetidae > Arvicola > Arvicola amphibius. The sequence goes on from NC_052050.1 coordinate 6,207,204, forward strand.
GGCATGCATTTCTAGATACTTTGTAGTTTGTTTTGAGATAGGGTTTTGCTTCACATACTTGGCTCACCTGAACAGTTAGACCAGGCTGGCCCCAACTCAGAGAGATCTGTTTGTGCCTCTGCCTGGACTAAAGGTGTGCACCACCAATACTGACTATATACGGTGGTTTCAGTCCAGATGTCCTTCTTTGAACCAAACGAATCTCTTCTAGATTTCTTCCTAACTCATGTCCAGAAAAAGATGGGAAGACAACTGGGTTTATTTAGTTTATGCTGCAAATGTGCTTTAAATAAAGTTAAGCTTTGCAGGGGGTTTGGAGAAACAGGTAGAATAAGGTAATGAACCTCCTCATTCAGGAACGTGCTCATTTGCAGTAGTCTGGATGGGTGGTGGAGGACTTTTGCTCTCTGGCCTGTGTGTTAACAGTAGGTGTGCTCGTAACAAAAGGAGGTGTGGCCAGTGGAGCTCCAGGCAGCAGTTTGTTTGTTTGTTTGTTTGTTTTTGTTTTGTTTTGTTTTGGAAGGTGTAGCTATGCAGCCCTCTGGTGGTAGTCCTCTCTGGCCTGAAAGTCACAGACATCCTGCTGCCTCAGCTTCTCAAGGACTAGAAACTTAGGCACATGTTCCTGTTAGAGCTCAACTGACTCTGCTAGTAATTCAGAGGTTTCTTCATCCCCTTTGGGATGAGTTTTTGGTTCAAGTCAAGCATCTGTCTGCTTTATTATGTCAGTTTCTCAGAATGTTTGGCTTTGAAAAATAGCTGAAGATTGAAAGTTAAGAATGGTTTATTAATTCTTTTACTTGGAGAATGTAAGGAAAGTGAGGTTATACTTTTTCCGTGGTCAGGTAACTTTTTTGAAATTAAGTAAATAATCTTGTCATGATTGGAAAATTTATAAAAAGCTTCCCCCATCAATGTTCAAGTTTTTAGAACTTTTCAGGAAACATTTAGTCTGTACAGTCACCATCCCTGTTTACTGTATGCAGCTATGTCACGGTTGCTGTGCTCTCAAATACAGTGATGCAAACCAGTAATAAAATCGGATTCCTAGAGCTCACTCTGTAGGCCTGACTGGTCTCAAACTCAGGAGATCCGCCTGCTTCTGCCTCCTGAGAGCTGGGGTTTAACTTCGGTTTTCTTTTTAATATATATGTTGATAGCCGTAAATTTCTCTCATTTTCTGCTTTAGCTTCATTCCATAAGTGGGCGTGTATTTTCCTTTTTTAAAATTATTTGTGTGTGTGTTTCATGTGTGTATTTCTGTTTGCACGTTTGAGCACACAGACACACTATCCTGAGAGTGGAGATCAGAGGACAACTTGCTAGAATCAGTTCTCACTTTCCCTTCTGTGCCAGGACTGAAATTCAGTTCTTCAGGCTTGGTGGTGCGCACCTTCCCCTACTGAACACCTTCCCTTGCTGAACACCTTCCCTTGCTGAACACCTTCCCCTGCTGAACACCTTCCCTGCTGAACACCTTCCCTGCTGAACACCTTCCCTGCTGAGCACCTTCCCTTCTGAACACCTTCCCCGCCCTCAGTTTTCGTTTTCGTTTCATTTTCTGATTTTCCTTTTATTTCTTTGACCTACTGTTTATTGAGGATCATGTTGTTTAATCTTTAGGTTCTTCTCTTTTAATTCTGTTGTGGTTGTCAATCTCACTTTGTATGGTTTAAATCTTTTTAGATTTATTGGAGCTTGTTTTGTGGCTTTATGGTGTGACCTGTGTAGAGCTAGAGAGTGCTCTGCTTTGTGATTGAGATGTTTCGGGAAGTCTCCTATAGCTGATCCTTTAGATTTAGGCGGTTAGTTACTTTTTTTGTATTTATGTTATGATACACTAGCATTTTGATGAATTCTTTTTTGTTGGTTTTTTGAGACAGGGTTTCTCTATAAAGTCCTGACAGTCCTGGAACTCACTTTGTAGATCAGGCTGGTCTTGAACTCATAAAGCTCTGACTGCCTCTGCCTCCTGAACTGATGATTTCTTAAAATTACCTACCTTGATATGTTATATCTACAAATACCGGTAGATTATAGGACTGCTGAGGTGGCTTGGTTGTAAAGGCACTAGTTGCCGAACATGACAACTTGAGTTGTCCTCTGACCTCGCTGGGCCATGCTCTGTGGCATACATACACATTAATAATGTTTTTCTAAAAGGGCTTTAAAGAAATCGCTGAGTATCTCCTAAGTTCTTAAACGGGTGCTGTGTTTAATGCTAAGGTTGATACAAAGACCAGGTTTCAAGGTCTAAATAATATTTAATGCCCTGTTTGCTGAAGATAGACATTGGGTATTTTGAATGGAACAGACTTTGTAAGACATTGGGCAGATTTCTGAGTTAATTTGAAGCTCTCACGACTGATTTTTGGCTGTGTAGCTATCTGTAACTTACTAAGGACTTGCTTCTAAATTTAGCGAAGCTCCGAAGCGTTGCTGGAGCTGTCCTAGAACACTTCAACTTGGAATTGCCTTTGAGAAATGTATTTGGCGGTCATGAAAGTAGATGTGAGCCATTGATAGCCTCATGGCATACCCACGAGCCTTGGACTTCTTCTGTCACTATTTTAGTTTCTGTGAAGTACTTGAGTTCAGTGCCTTCAAATTTCATGCCCACACTCTCTCTTTCAGGAAATACTTAATGGAACAGCTTTCTGTATAGAAAGTGTAGATAGGGCTGGAAGGTGCCCCGGGGGGTAGAAGCTCTTATGTGCATGCAGAACAGCCTGGGTTCCACCCCAGAGCCGCTTTGGGGAGACAGAACCCATTCTGAGAGTCCCTATGACCCGCACATGCTCTTTATGGCACGTACACATTCCATCCTCCCTTTCACCACAAACTTTCACACAAATACATTTTTTTAGAAAAGAAAATACAGAATAGAATGCTTACATGGAATTGCTATTTATTTATTTCCTTATTCATTAATGCTGTCACTGGGGATTGAAGCTCAGTCCTTGCACGTGCTAGGCAATTGCCGAGTGCTCACTTACCTAGGTGATAGTTCCTTCCCTTCCTCATCTCCTCTCCCTCTTTTCTTCGGATAGTCTCACTCTCCTGAAGTCACAACCCTCTTACTGCAGCCTCTGAGTACGAGAGCCTCTGCTGCTCCGGCTAGATGAGTGGAAGTGAGATGTCTGTGAATGGGGTCGCGTGTGGGACACTTGCCCAGCACTGCAAGTGGGAAGATTGTTCAGAGTTAAAGGAGCCCACACTTTCATTCATGGAACCTACACGTGTTTGTTAAATCCATGCTATTTATCAAATATAAAAGCACAGAATCCCCCCGGCTGTGGCTGATGAGAAGGGCTGAACTGCTGCTTACCAGCCCCACATCCCCTCTCCGTAAGAGTGAAGCTGGTGGATGTCGTCAGCAAGCACTGAGAAGGGAGTCTAAGGACAGTATCCAGTCTTGTCCTATGCTAAGAACATGTTCTACCACTGATCTGTTCTCACAACCCCTGAATGGAGATGTGTTTGTTTGTTTGATTTGAGACAGGTTGTCTCTGTATAGCCCTGGGTCTCCTGGAACTCAAAATGGACATCCCTTGTCTCGGGAGTTCTGGTATCCACTACACCTGGGTGAACACACTTTTAAACTTTAATTTAACATGTATGCACGCACAAAAGAGAGCATGTGCCATAGCCTGTGTGTGGAGGCAGAGGACAGCTCTCTATGGTCAGTTTTTTTTCCCCACTGTCAGGTCCAGGGCTCAAACTCAGGTGTTCGGGCTTGCGCGGTAAGAGCTTCTCACCCTTATCAGGCTGTCTTGCCAGTCCTCAAACATAGGCAGTCGATTGATCTGTCTGTCTTGTCTGTCTGTGAGGCAGGGTCTCACCTGTGTAGCCCTGTCTGGCCTCGAACTCACAGAGATCCGCCTGCCTCTGCCTCCTGAGTGTTCGGATTAAAGACGTGTGCACCACCACCTGGTGTGCTTGCTGTTTTTTTGTAGAGGACATGTATGCAGTTCCCAGCACCCACATAGAGACCCACAGCAGTCTATAACTCTGGTTCTAGGGGTCAGACTCCCTTTTCTGGCTTCCTGGTACCAGGAATGCATGCGGTACACAGACATACCGCCAGGCAAAACACTCATACACGTGAAGTAAAAATTGGTTCTTTACCCTTGCTGGCCATATTTCCACTTCTTGTAGCTGGGTGGCTGTGGTAATGCACACTGCAGGCACAAGTTTCTGTAGCCGTGTAGCAGTGTTACCACAGGCTTGCTGCAACTGTCACCGTCAGTGCTAGTTTGGTGCAGGGCATGGCTGGAGTTTCACTGAAGTCTGGGAACCCTCTTTCCACATGCACTGGTGGTTCCTGTAGACTTTGGAGGTGCTGCTGTGGACTGGGTAGAGAATTCAGGTGCGTTTTTTCTTTCCTAGAGATTTTGTCCTTGTCTACACACCTCCTTTCCTTTGAACCGTGGATTTTCCAAGCCCTTCTCTTACAGCACTTTGTCTGTGGTCTGTTCAGAGGCTGGTTCTGCAAACCTGCCATCACCTAGTCCTGTATCTTTATCACTCAATAAAGTTACAAGATCAGAGTGTCCCTGTGTGTCCCTTCTTGCAGTGGTCTGGGAGTGCTGCCTCTTCACATTCATGTGGCCGTGCCGTGGCCCATGTGATGTGGTCTTGAGGTGGCTGTGCCACGGCCCGTGTGATGTGGTCTTGAACTGAATGTGCAGACAGCAGCATCTTGAGGCACGTCCAGAGAGCAGAGGCAGCATTTCTTTGAATTCACCAAAACCATAATTAATGTATTTTTGTTCCAGAATTGTTTCACAGAAGCAAGGCGCAGCTTCACCTTCACTGTAAAGCTGTTTAGAGTTGAGTCTAACGCGCACCTCTATTGTGTAGTTTTGTGTTCTCAGTCAGAAAAGCGCTGTGGTGCTTCACGGGTAACACCCCCAGTAATTCAGAAACAGTGGCTCCAGCCGTACACAGCACATGCTCAGTTGGCAGTCAGTCATTTAGCTTCCTTGTTCACCGAGTGATCGCACATCCCTGGTCGTCAGCCATATTGCCCTTTTGGCCTGTACAACCTCTTCAAACTGCTGAGGTGTCCTGCCTTTCCACACAGCCTGGTGTTTGCCCAAGCTCCTGGTGGCCTTGGGATCACTTCTTTTCCTTCAGCTGCCTCACCACTGCCGGTACAGTCGTGCCTCTTGCTGCCACTTCGGCTCTCTCTCTCCCTGGACGAGACCCTTCTGCACCTGGGAGCCGTGTCAGGTTTTGGCACAGCAGTAGCCTCCTGAGTGTGGGGTTACAGACGTGGGCCACTGGAACTTGTCACCCTCCTCTTTTGTTGCTGTTAATACCCTGGTTAGCTTCTTAGCTACTTTTCCTCTTAATTTTTTTATAAAGTACAAGTATACTTTATTGTATCAATTACTAACCAAGTACAGTGGTACGTGCCTCTGATCCCGGGACTCAGGCGAAGGCGCAGGGATCAGAAATTCAAGGTCATCTCTGGCTATACAGTTAACTTTAGGCCAGCCTGGGTTGCATGAGACCTAGTGTCTTTAACTCCAATCCCAGCGATGTGACACATTGTGACACATTCTGCTGGCCTCTGTGGTCACTGCATGCAGAAGGTACACAGACATATATACAGGTAAAACACCCATACACAGAAAATAATTTTTTTTTTTTTTGGTTACGTGCCTCTGCATGACTGCATGAGAGCTGATGCCCTCAGAGGCTAGAGGTGTTAGATCTCCCTGGAGCTGCTATCACAGGAGTTTGAGCCACCCAATGTGGATGCTGGGAACAGAACTTGGGTCCTCTGCTAGAGCAGGACATCTGTCTAGTCTCTTGATTTTTTTTTTTTAAAAAGTCACTTAATAATCCAATTTTCAATTTTCATCAGTTTTATTTTGGACATTATAGTGACAACATTTTATTTTAGTGGTAGTCCAGCAGATGAGAAAATACCACTGTATGACAGGGTTCTAAAAGTTAGCTTGCCCGCCCCCCACCATCAGTTTTTCCCTTTATCCTTTCAGTGTAAACAAATCCAAACAATCCACGGGGGGGGGGGGAGATTTGAGATCCTCTGCCCATCCGTGTGCTCATGGCTCCAGGAGGGAGCAATTTGGAGACTGTGTTGTGGGAGAAGAGTCTTTCTGTCATAGATTCTGTTTGCTGCTGTACGTGAGATAGGCTGAGGACAAGTTTTCTTTTCTTTTTTTTTTCATGTTTCTCAAGCCTTGCCAGAGCGCTTAGCTTCGTAGGCAGCTGTTTAACTCTGAGCTGTGTCCTGCACTTGCAGGGAGCTCTCTGACCTCTTACTAATATGGCTAGTACCGCATGGTCTATGGTGCCAAACATAGCTGTAGTCAACCTGGAATGTGTCCAAACTACACAAGAGACTGGAATCCAGAAAGGACAGGTGGTGTGCGTTCTGTCTTGGTGAGAGCCGGGACATCTTCAGTAACAGTCACAGAGGAAGGTCTGATACACTTTTCAAAACTTGGGCATAAACTTTTGTTTTGATTCCTCTGACGGATTTCAGGCTACAGGATATTAATAACTCTTAGAAGCTAGTTCTTGGGGCGAATGCATTTTGCTGATAAACTTGGAGCTTGGGTGCTTTGTTAGTGAGTGACCTGTGCTGACATGTCGCCACACGTGGTGGTCAACAGCTGCAGAAGGACTTAATTTTACCACTGACTCCACGAGCCAGTGTAAATGGCAGTTTGGTATGTTCGTTTGTTCTGAATATCTGGATTTCTTCTGGTTGAACCTTGTTGGTGTACGTTTGCAGTGAATAAGTGCCTTACTGCTGATGCCCAGGCTCACCTTGAACTGGGCTCAGTTGGTCCTTGGGTTTCAGCCTCTTGAGCAGCCAGCACTGTCTTTAAATTTTTATGTTTGGCTAATAGCCTTGTGATGTAAAGAAACATTGACTTGTGCATAGAAGTCGGAGCTTCCACTCCTTAATCTAGCTAAACCTTATATAAATAAATTAGCCCCCCACCCCATTTGGATGCTGAACTGGGGCCTAAAAAAGTGTTCTGCGCTGAGCTCCAGTCCCAGAGACATTGAGCTCAGGTGGCTGATGATAAGTTGCTGTAATATAAGGGCTCAGTCAGAGCATGGTCCACTCCTGGGATCTTTTCAGCTTTGATGCTGCTGTGGAGACCAATTTAGTCTGCTAGGAATTTGGAGTAAAACGGGAAGCCTGTATACACTCATATACTTATAAACTGAGGCACAGTTTATAAGGGCGCTGTTACGGGAATACACACCCTGATTTAGAGATTTTATAATGAGATACAGTGACCGTCTACTCTAAAGTGTTTTGGATTCCTTACCAGGAAACGCATCATCTACGGCTGCTTCCTTCTGGGTATTAGAACCTTCTAAGTGGGAGCCTCATGAGTATAAGTGGACTCACGTGTAGTCACCACAGTGAAGTAAAGCCCTCATGAGGAGCAAGAAAATGGGCTCTTCTGGCTTGGCAGTGTTGGGAGTCAGGCCTACCCTACCACACAGTCTGACTCCTAACCCTTCCCCACACCTATAGGAATGTGTTTTCAACAGTGTTGTTACATAACTTAGTTCAGGCATTTGTCACTTATCTGGTTCAGGTGTGAACTGTGGGTCCATCAGAAGGCAGGAGGATCAGAAATTCAAATTTCATAATGAGTTCAAAGCCAGCCTGGGCCAAATGAGATTGTCACAATAACCAAAAGAAAAAAATGATAAAATATCAAGTATCTGTTCTGTCTTTAGGCAAGCTACTCCAGAGGCAGCAAAAGGGAGTTGTAAATCTAGAGTGTGGGCTTCAGAAAAGTTCCTATTCCTAGCACCACACAGAGGCTGGCACCATCAGGAACTCCTGTTCTGAGAGATCTGACATCTTCTTAGGTCTTTCTGGGCACCAGACACGCATGTGGTGTGGACGTATATGCAGGCAAAACACCCATACTCGTTAAGTGTTTTATCTGATACATATATGAGTATGCCTGGTGCGCTTGCAGGTCAGAATTGAGCCTCTGGAACTAGAGTCACAGGTAGCTAGCTGTAAGCCATATTGTAGGTGCTGGGAACCGAACCTGGGTCTTCTGGAAGAGCAGTCAGTGCTATTAACTACTGAGCTGTCTCTCCAGCCCCACACATGCTGATTGTAGTATATGCTGTGTCTTACATTACGGATCCATCACCACCACAGTTGTGTGAGTGAAACTTGAATAACCTGCCATAACTGTCCTGTGTAGACACCAGTGTTTCCTAAAGGTCACACAACTTGATACTTCCTCAGAAAAGGATAATGTTATTGTCACACCATTCCTTCCAGTTCTGGAGTTGGTAAATGTAAAGGCTCTGTCCATGAAGAGTTAAATGGTTGTAACCTAGCAACTTTTGAGCTCGCTCTCTCTCTCTCTCTCTCTCTCTCTCTCTCTCTCTCTCTCTCTCTCTCTCTCTCTCTCTCTCTCTCTTCCCCTTCCCTCCCCTCCCCTCCTAACAGATCTAGTGTTGCATGAGGCATTAGTTTCTGCCTTCTCCATGGACTTTTTCCAGTTTTAGCGTGAGCATCTGGACAGGCAGCAGATGGAGCTGCAATAGGATTGGTGTCAGACACCTGGCAGCTTGTAAAATTCACAGTCTTATTATAGCAATCCCTTGTTACTAGAATTGCCAGCGAATGTACAAAATAAAGATGGCCAATAGAGAGGAAAAGCCAGCAACATCACTGCTATCCTTTTTCATGATCTGCTGTGAAAAGTTTTAGGTATATGCTCAAAACTGCCAAGACAACGCTGGAGCTGGAGCTCAGTTGCTAGGTTCAGTCTGCAGAAAGCCCAGGTTCAGTCCCCAGCACTGATAAGCCAACAACAGCCATCCATATAGGGAAACAACAACACAAAACACTAATTCTGATACATTTAGCCTGATCTGCCTTCCAGAAAGTGAAATGAACCCCCCCATTTCAGGTGGGACCTGAATACTTGATAAATATCTATGCCCTCTCACTGACCTTCAAAGGGACTTACACCTCCCCGCTTCTTGCTTGAATGAAACAGTGGGGTTCAGTGTCAGACACTTGTGCGGCAGTTTGGAGGAATAGCACTGCTCTGAGTGCACTGCCCATTACTTGTTGGTTTGATAGAACTCTCAGCTGCAGAGATGACCTGACGACCAAAGGACTCTGTGGGCTGTGGACAGCAGTCTCTAGGGACAGTGTTCTGTTGTAGGTGGAGGGGCAGTGACACAGCAGCTGTGAACCATGGCTCTGGTGGTCAGATCTGAGTTCGCATCTGCATCTTCTATTTGCAAATTATCTGAGGCCGGGCAGTGGTGGCGCACAGCTTTAATCCCAGCACTCGGGAGGCAGAGGCAGGCGGATCTCTGTGAGTTCGAGGTCAGCCTGGTCTATAAGAGCTAGTTCCAGGACGAGCTCCAAAACTGTAGAGAAACCCTGTCTTGAGCCCCCCCCCCCAAAAAAAAAAAAAACAAATACAAATTATCTGGCCTCTCTGGAAGAACCTTCTATCCCTTCTTTCTTTCTCTTGTTGCATTTTTTGTCTCTCCATGTGTGCACAGTCACACATGCACAGACGCACAACACAGGTATGCATGCACAGCCCATGAGTGGAGGTCACAGGACAACTTTTCAGGACTCCTTCTTCCCTGCACAGTGTAGGTTCTAAGGATTGAATTCAGGTCGTCAGGCTTGGAGCAGGTATCTCCAAGTATCTGTTAAGCCATCTTGCCAGCCCCAGAGAATTTTAGATTCTTCATCTATAGAAATAAGACGGTACTGTCCACTTTACAGAGTTCATGACTTCTGCTCATGATAAAAATGTAATAAATTATGTTCTGTTTGGTTTGTGATGGGGTCTCATGATGTAGCTGAGGTGGGCAAATTGTGTAGCCCAGGCTAGCCCCAAACTTCCTGTCATAGTTGCTTAAATCCTGGGACTACAGTGTGTGTGTGCCACCAAACCCAGTATAAACTGTATTCTTTATTACAAGAGAAATTGTAGTGAGGAGCAGCGGGCTGTGTTCCTGCCGCCCAGCTCCCGGCCGCCTGGCTAGCTTATGCCCTGAAATAACAACACACAAACTGTATTCATTTAAACACTGCCTGGCCCGTTAGTTTCAGCCTCTTACTCACATCTTGATTAACCCATATCTAATAATCTGTGTAGCACCACGAAGTGGAGCCTTACCGGGAAGATTCTAGTGTACGTTCATCTTGGGCTGGCGCTTCATTGCATCTCTCAGAGAAGAGAGGCATGGCATCTGTCTCACTTAGGAGAGGCGTGGCATCTGACTGAGCCATCTGCCTCACTTCCTTCTTCCTGTTCTGTCTACTCCACCCACCTTAGGGCTGGCCCATTAAATGGGCCAAGGCAGTTTCTTTATTAACAAATGAAATCAACACAAACAGAAGACTCTCCCCCATCAAGAAATTCATTCATTCTTCTAAAATGTGTGATTACATAAAGGACACTGTGAAGAGCAACTAGGGATTCTTATACTCTGCTAGCGCAGTTGACTTTACTACGTGTGGTTATGTGGGTTCCAGAAGGGAAAAGTGACGGTGAGTGTCACGGCTGACGGGACTAAGTAAACACACAAAGAACAGCATTCGAAGTGGAGCTAACAGCGGTGTCACAGAGGTCTGCTGTGGAAGCAGTCTTCTGAACCGCAGTAGCCGAGGTTGGAGACGCAGGACAGTTCCCACCACGGAGTTGCGGTCCCGGGAAGAGTTATTTTGTGTTGGCTGTATTTTGTTGAAAAGAGTCGTGCCAGGTGGGCCTTGAACTTGTGGTTCTCCTGCTTCCCGTGTGTCAGGGTCTTAGGTCGGGGAAGGTTCTTTAAAGGCAGAGTGTGACTGAGGGCTTTAGCACAGTTGTTTCTGGTTTTTATTAACCACACTTGTATTTTAAGTGAGAAATTGTCACAGCAGAATGACAGAGGCAGGGAGGTCACTAAAAACGTTGTGTTCTTCATGTAGAGTTGATGCTAATGGGGAACATCTTATTTCCTCAGAGACGGAGAAGGGCATTTGGATAGAGAGGTGCTTTGGAATGTCACGCGAACAGCATGTATTCCACTTGATCATGGTTAAGTTTGAGCTGCTTGTCAGACATGAAAGATATACACATACACATATGTATACATACATGTGTGCACACACATACGTACATGTGTATGTGCGTGTTGGTTTGAGCCTGAAAGACATAGTCATGTAGAATGTAGTCAGTAATTTATGATTGTAAATGAACCTCTATATATGTGCACACGTGCATGCATGTAGTGCACAGACATTCATACAGGTAAAACACTCATATCTGTAAAAAATTTAACTTATGTGCATTGGTATTTTGTCTGCACGTATGTCTGGGTGAGGATGTCGAGTCCCTTGGAGGTAAAGTTATAGGCAGTTGTCAGTTGCCATGTCGATGGTGGGAATTGAACCCAGGTCCTCTCAAAGAACAGTCAACACTCTTAACCGCTGAGCCATCTCTCCAGCCTCTAAAAAATTAAATAAAAAAAAATCAGAAGTGCTGCTGAAGTCAGCCAAGGAAACCAGACCGACTTCCCCTTTGCCACTGGTTTCAGTCCACCCGGAATCTCATGTTTCTGCCCAAACATTAGGGCACTTGGACCAGATGAGAACATTTCATTGAGACAACATGCTTAAAATCCTTGAGAATGGATTTCTTGATTCTGCTTAGAAAACTAAATCTGGCCGAGCAGTGGTGGCTCACGCCTTTAATCCTAGCACTTGCCAGGCAAGGGTGGGTGGATCTCTGTGAGTTCGAGGCCAGCCTAGACTATAAGAGTTAGTTCCAGGACAGCCTGCAAAGCTACAGAGAGACCCTGTATCGAAAAACAAAATAAATAAATAAATAAATAAATAAATAAATAAATAAATAAATAAATAGAAAAGAAAACAAAGTCTGTGCAGTGGAAAATAATTTCCCCCTTCCCTAAGAGCCCATTTTGTGGCAAGGATAGGTTATGGGCTGTGCTTCCTGGACACGCCCCATTGGGCTTTTAAAGGGGAGCATCGTGGCTTTCTCCTGTTGTCTTTTTATCCACGTCCATGGTGCTGTCCATCCCTAAAATATTCCTTCTCCCCCGACCCCACGGGAAGCCTTCACATTCCACAGCGGTGCTTTATTTAGCCATCACAGTTGTCACATTAGTAATTGGGTGAGCCCAACTGGAGGTGGGGGGCTGTTCTGCCCTTTTGAAGATCAGCCCCCACACCACTGTACTTCGGTACCCACGCTGGAGCAGAGGCAACTGACTGGATCCTGAACTCAGACGTTTGATGGTGTGCGTGGGAGCATGTGTGGTTTTAGAATTTAAATTCAGGACGAAGCCCTGGCACCTGACAGCCGTAGAACACACTTTGCAGCAGACAGAACTTTTGTTCCTGCTTCTTTTGTCTTCACACCCAGCAGTTTACATAGCTTGTAAAGTGAGAATTATTCAGTACTTGTATCTGTGGCATTTTGGTCAAATCAACATGTTTAAAAATATCTGCAGACTTCCATAGGAATGCTTCCTGAATCCTGTGTGTTCTGAGTAATTTGGCAGGGAGTGAGTTGGATCTTGCATTCTTGGCAAGGATTGATGTCTCTACTAAGGGGTAAAATTTGGTTCCTAGAGTTTGGGGGTGAGAAAAATTCATAAATAAAATAACATATATAACAGTATGAAAATAGGTAAGAGTGTATCTTTGATACCTGGTTTTTATAAGAGATGGTGCACACATTTAATCCCAGCACTCAGGAGTTAGAAGCAGACAGATCTTTATGAGTTCAGGGCCAGCCTTGTCTACATAACGAGTCTCAGGCCAGCAAGGGTTACATGGTAAAACTCTTTATCTTGAAAAATAACTCAAGGGACTGGAGAGACAGCTCAGTGGTCAAGAGCACTGACTGCTCTTCCAGAGGATGTGGGTTCAGTTCCCAGTACTCACATGACAGTTAACAATTATCTGCAGCTTTGAGCTATGACACCTTCACACAGAGATCCATGCAGGCAAAACACATAAAATAAAAATAGTTAAATGAACGAATAAAACACCGTACTGGAGAGACATGGCTCAGCAGAAGATCTGGGTTGGATCCTAGCACCCACTTGGTGGCTCATTCATCTGCAGTTCCAGTTTTGTAGGAGCCGATAACCTTCTTCTTACTTCCATGGGCACCAGACACTCATGTGATACACAGGCATGCAGACAAAACACTCTTACACATAAATACATACAAAAATAAAAAAAAAAAGATTCTCTTTTTTGTTTGTGAAAATAAGCTAAAAAATACCATAAGCTGGAGGAAGTGAGCACTGGTTATTACGTTGTAATTGTTACTTATAGTGGAGAGTTCTTAATGTGTATGGAGGTCTGGAAACTTTCAGAATTTCTTTCTCAACCTTTTTCTTGTGTTGGTTCCAGGGCTTTAAACTTAGGTCCTCACCAGTGAGCCACCTCCCCAGCTCCTGGTTTTGGTAATTGTTCCCCTCTGTGACACAGCCATTTACTTGTGTCCTGGCTCCTTCACAGTTTAGTCGACCCCCCAAAGAAAAGAGTATTTATTTACTTTTATGTGTTTGCCTGCGTGTATGTCTGTGTGCCAGGTACAGGCCTGGTACTTGTGGAGGTCAGAGGAGGTGTGGGACCCCTGAGACTGGAATTGTAGGCACTTGTGAGCTGTGTTGGTGCTGGGAACCAATGCTGGGTCATCACAAAAGCCATCTCTCCAGCCCCCACCCCCTTTGAAATGAAACTGCTTAACAGAATTTTGATTTTCAGTTTGAGCATGGTCTGGTTATGTAAGTTCCAGCCTCAGACTCGGTCTTCCTGCTGCTTACTCCTGGGCAGCACATACGGTGAGCTCTCTCTCTCTCTCTCTCTCTCTCTCTCTCTCTCTCTCTCTCTCTCTCTCTCTCTGTGTGTGTGTGTGTGTGTTGAGATACCGTGTCTTTGTAGTTCAGATGACCTTGAACTTGTGATCCTCCTGCCTTAGCCTCTCAAGACATACACTATACCTGAAAACTGAGAATATAAGGCTGGGAAAAAATTATGGCCATTCAAAATCAAAAAACCCACAAAGGGCCATCCAATAAAGGAGGCACAATTTTCAAGACCAGATTAACTTTTTTCCTCTCCTAGTGCTGTAGGCTATGAGCTTAATGATGAAAATTGAACTGAATCTTCTAAAAATAGACATTCATGACACTAGACCCTTTTGCTGTGTGGAGGAGGATTACAAAGGCTGAGTGATTCTATTCTAAGCAGCTGATACAGTAGTCACACCCTAGTTGATGTCTGACCCTCATTTGGGTCAGGAGAACAACTTGCTGATGCTGGTCACCCTTTGCTTTCCAGGCAGTGTGGATATCGTTCTGTTGAATACTACCCACCCAAAATCATAGATGGTGCGCACAGTTCCCTTTCAGAGAGACATGAGATCAGGATGTTGTTCTTGTGGTCTGACACACCAGTGTTTGCCTTAACACCTCCTGTTATTAGCGCTTCTAATCCCTGTCTTCTCTGTGGGTTGTGACATTTTTGTGTAACCAAAGTGCTGATTTTCCACACTGCAGTGTGTAGGTGCTTAGAGAGAGCTACAGACTGAGCAGAGCGAGGCTTGTTGTCTTGGTGGGACATGCCAAGTGCAGCCCTGTCAGGATCTTCATTCTTTCCCAGCCTTCTGGCCCTGCAGCTGCTTACCAGGGGCCCTAAATGTTGTAATTAGCAGGACTGCCTCCACTTGAGCAGCAAAAGGAAGGGTAATTTAACCTGCCTGGTAGTGGTTATATTTGTCTCCAGTCCGTTGGAGATGCTCAGAGAAAGGGTTGCTTTGTCCTGGATTTTCATGCCCGTTTTCTTCATGAAAGGGGTCTGCTCATGGTCTTGTAAACCTTGAGTGTCACTTGGAAGCAGAGAAAGAATATGTGACAAGATACAAACGTGAATTAGGGTATGCTAGTTAAAGCTAAATGTTCCAGACGTAGAATCTAAAGGTGCTCCAAAGGCTGTAGCATCTTTTTCAATTAGTTATTTTTAAAAAGCAATGTCAGTGGTTAAGAGCACTTACTTGATCTTGCAGGGGACTTGCGTTCGGTTCCGAGCCCTCACATGAAGGCTCATAACTGTTTGCAGTGCCAGTTCCAGGGGATCTGGTGCCCTTGTTTGACCTCCTCAGGTGCTGTGAATACACAGGGTGCACGTGCAGGCAAAACATTTCTACACAAAATAAATTAACTGAAAAAAGAAGCCTGGGCGGAGTAGGAAGGGCTTCTGGGCCCCACCCCTCCTGGAGAATTTATGTGAACGGTTGCTGAAGAGGAGCCGATTTTATTTAGTGCTGTAGCCTAGTGAGGTGCCAGGGCTCCTTTGAAAAACCCTAATGAACCTCACTGGGCCACACACACCCCCAAATGGAAGCAGGATTGGGGTAGTTGGTGTCATTTGCCAGCTTGACCCACGTGGGAAGGGGAAAGCTCAGCTGAAGAATCGCCTCAGTCAGACAGTTCTCTGGGCTTGGGCTGTGTAAGAAAAGTAGCTAAACAAGCCAGCGAGCCACATTTCCTTCAGTTACCCCAGGTACCTGACCTTCCTCGGCCTTCCTTGACGATGCACCCCCCTCCTCCCCAAATACCACAGCAAAAGAAAAGCTAACTAAGGCCAGTTGGGAAGGAAAGGAGGATCAGCGGAACCTGGCGAGAAGTGAGAGGATAAGGAGGGCTGAACACGACCAAAATGTGTTGTGACGTGTGTGAAGATGTGCGAGGAAGCCATCATTGTGCATAGTTAATATGTGCTGATCTAGTTCCTAAAGGATAGTGTTGTAAATATTAGAGGAGAGTGCTGGGACACAGCTCAGCCGCAGAACTCTTCCCTACTGTGTTCGAGGTCCTGGGTATGGCCTCCACCATAGGGTGGGGTGGGCATTTGTTGGGGAGGGAAAAGCAAATTTAAATTCTTTAAATATGGCCTATTTTTAATGTTTGTTGTGGAGACTTTTCAAAACATTTCTGTAAAAAAAAAAAAAAACTTAGCTGGGCGGTGGTGGCGCACGCCTTTAATCCCAGCACTCGGGAAGCAGAGGCAGGCGGATCTCTGTGAGTTCGAGACCAGCCTGGTCTACAAGAGCTAGCTCCAGGTCAGGCTCTAATGCCGCAGAGACACCCTGTCTCGAAAAAAAAAAAAAAAAAAAAAAAAAAAAAAAAAACTTAAAGATTTGTTATATGAGCTTTTTGTCAATATGTATGTATATATGTGCCTAGAACACTCAAGAGTTCAAAAGAGGGTGTTAGATGCCCTGGGACTGGAGTTACAGATGGTTGTGAACCAGCATGTGGGTGCTGAGAACAAACCTGGGTCCTCAGAAAGAGCAGCCAGTGCTCTCAGCCTCTGAGCCATCTCTCCAGTCCTGAAATTTCTCTTTTGCCTAGTTTGCTGCAGTGGCCTTCTAGTCAATCACCTGGGCTTCCTGCTGCCCTCTCGTCCCCTCAGGTCTGTGGGCTGTATTCCAGCCCGAGTCATCATAAACCTGCTGAGTCCTCATTCTGCCCTTGAAAGAGCCTGCATGCTGTGGTCCAGTTCCCTGGCTCTCTGCTCTTGGGGCTCCACTTGCTGCCTAGCTCACTTGGTTTTAGCATTTCAGTCTCTAAACTGTGTAGGGCCCTGGGTGTAGCTCGGCAGGAGAGCGCTGAGTGTACAGTACACCATGCTAAACCCCTTCTTGCCCAGGGGTCTTTATTTAGGCTCTTCCTCTATTGTAATCTTTCTCTTGGCTCTCACTTGAATTCTCTGTCCTTATTTCTAGACCTGAACTTAGGGAGATCTTCCTCACAGTTACTGCTCTGCAGAGATTCTGGCCCCATCTTTGTGTGTGATTAGGTCTGCCCAGAGTGCTCACTGCCAGCTGACCTTCTCTTCACAGAAGTCATTAGACCTGAAGGTTTCTATTTTCTTTATTACTAATTATTACTTGGGAGGCGCTGTGTGGGTGTGTTGTCAGAACACACCCTGCAGAGTTGGTTATCTTCCCCTCGTGTGCATTTCAGGGCACTGAGCTACAGTTACAGGGCTTGCTTTCACCGTACATGAACACCTACCGCTGAGCGAGCGAGCTCTCTGGCCTCTGAAGTTGTAATTATCTTTTTTAAAAAAATTATCTGTTTATGTGTATGGGTGTTTTGCCTACATGTATGAATGTCTGGTGCCCTCAGAATCATACAAGAGTTTCAGATCCCCTGGGCATTGAACCCAGGTCCTCCAGAGCAACAGCCAAGTTATCTTGTTTGTGCACTGCCAGCTTCTAATGAGCCCTGTCTAAATAACTTTCCATGAAATTGTGTGTGTGTGTGTGTGTGCGTGCGTGCGTGCACTCGCATGCTGCAGTGCACGTGTCCAGGTCAGAGATAGCTTTCAGGATGCCTTTTTCCTTCCACCATTTGGGTCCTGGGATCAAAAATGTCTTCAAGCCTGAAAACAAAACCATTCCCTGCAGAGCCGTCTCACTGGTCTTAATACACCGTTCTGTGTCATCGCCGGGAGACAGGCTCAAATGTCTGAATAGTAGACACAGATCTGGAATGAGCTGCTTTATCCAGACCAGCTGCAGGAAATGGTGCCCTTGAAGTTTTCAGGGCTGGAGGGCTCTTCGGCCTTGTGATGGGTACAGGGACGATAGCTTGTCTGTCAGGCCGTAGCGCCTCTACAGTGGAGTGGCATTATCAGCCGATCATTTGTAAGAGATAGCTGTTTGATCCAGTCACAGCCAGCTGTCCAAAGCATTCAGTTAGTATTTGTCACTTAAACCCTGGATGGCCTGGTCACAGGAGGGCTGTGTGTAGCCTGGCAGAGAGCAGCAAGCAAACTGGGGTCTACTATGTCTTCTCTTCATTCTGCCTAGCTAAAGGACTAGAGCAGCAGTTCTCAACCTGTGGGTCACAGCCCCACAGAGGTCGCACATCAGATACCTTGCACTTCATATATTTACATTAGGATTAATAACAGGTGTGATGAAATAACAACATGAGGTCACAGTGCTAGGAAGGTTGAGGGCACTGTACTAGAGGGATGACAGTGTCCTGTCCGTGCCCCTCCCCCTCTGAGCTCTTCTCCCTGTCTGGCTCAGGTTTGGACTGCTTGTGTTCTGCAGATATTATATGAGCTTTCCACATCAATCATGTAGCTGATTGGAAACATTAATGTGAATTCATGTTCAACTCATAGTCAGCGATTCGCTTCTCATTTTTTATTCTCTTGTTCATAGATACTTCCGAGGGTGAGGACTGTCTTCCCTCATTCCCATTTCAGCATCCTAAACAAAGTCCTTCAGTGTGTCAGACAATTAAACATTAACTAAGTGCAGTTCAAAGGAGATGGCCAAAGTAATTCATTATGGCAGTCCGGTAATGACCGGGCTACACTTTCCAGGTCTTTGCACCCTCACACACTTACCAGCTCATCTTTTTAAGAGGCAGGATCTTGGGGCTGGAAAAAATAGCAGTGATACAGTGGTTGCCCGCCCTGAACACAAAGGGGACCAGAGAGGAAAGGTGGTGTCCCTCTGACCAGGCTGCCCAGACTAGCCTTGAGCTCTGGACTCCATCAGTCCTCCCGTCTCATCACCCAAGGAGCCCCCGTGCTTGGCTGTCTCTGTTGTTCCCCACCCAAACAGCAGTTTTCTACTTACTGTGAAGTTTAAGGTAGGATATGGTAGCTACTTGAGAATCTCAGCTCTGAAGAGGAGGCCTAAGGACAGCTTAGGTCTAGGAGTTCAGGGCCAGTCTGGGGAATAAAGACCCTGACTCGGGTCGGGACCTGCTAACGCTTCTTTTATAGTTTTCCTCTAGAAGAGTACACACCGCTCCAAACGCTCCACACAGTAGTTCAGTAGTTCCCTAGCGCCTTCTAGAAAATGCTGTGGTCTGGAAGGAGACACCCAACCCAAAGGAGGGGAGGACTTCCACTTCCACTGGGGAGGGGGCAATTCTGGACACAGACACCCTAGGGAAGGAGCCAAGAGATGAAATACTGACACTGGCCCCTGGCCCCACCTCAGGCCTCTGCACTCTGCGAACACTTGGGACCTGGAGTAAGGGAGCCTGTTTGTGGCCCATATAGATCCAGGACACAAAAAGACAGACAAAGAGGATTGCCACCTGCTTATTTGTAGAGATAGATAGATTTATTTTTTTATTTTATTTAAATAATTTTTTTTTCATTTATTTTACATACCAACCTCAGTTTCTCCCGCCCCAGCAGACAGGTATTTTTTGTCTACACTTAGATATTTTGACACTTATTGTGCGTGTGTAAGTCAGAAGACAGCCTGCCGGTGTGTGGGTTCTGGGATCACACACAGGTCATCACCTTGGAGGCAGATGCCTCTGCTGACATGCCTTTGCCGTCTCAGCGGCCCGTCTGCTCTTCATTCATGGTGTAGTCAGAAGGGGAAGCTTGCCTGGTGACTATAGAGCAAGCTTCATTTTTGGTTTGGTTCTCCTTCTTTGAGACAGCATCTCGTATGAGTCCTTCCTGGTTCCCTGGATCTCACAGAGATCCTCCTGCCCCTGACTCTCAAGTACTGGGATTATAAACGCATGGGCCACCATGTCAGTTTTTATAAAGCATTTTCCAGAAATTTCTACCCCCCTACGCCTTTTTTATTCTCCCTCTGTCGAGTGTGCTCCCCCGTACTGCCCCCCCAGCCTTGCCCACTGTCTTCTCCCTTGTTTGTGACCGTAGTGCCCACCTGTTACTCTCACAGCTGAAGCAGTGTTTGAGGAAGAGAGCTAATGTCCCTCCTGGGTGACTTACAGTGGTCGTCCAGGTTTGAAGGCTTTCATTTGTCCCATTGGTCAGCTCACAAATGCTTTTGACAGCCCTGTCCTCTAGAGGTTTTTACTTTGCAGCCCCATGCTTAACCTACCCATGACCCACACGTGTACTGAGTGTCAATGCTCCCTGTTAGCTGTCTGCATTCACCTCCACCCTGCATGAGGGTGCGTACCCCGCGGCCCTCATGTTTAGCGTGTGGTCACAGTAAACCTACACTAATTTGGCAGTAGCCCAGGCTAGCCTGGGGTCTACAGCTTCTCTCTCCTTTGTTGTTGAGAATGGTGGCTGTCTGGACTTAAAGACCCCCATGGAGTTCCCACTGTAAAGCTCACCAGGATCTCAAGGTGTCATTAACTGGGTGGGAGGGCTCTGCAGGGTGCTGGAGAATGAGCAGGTCTTGAGAAGAACAGAGCTGGTTGTCAAGAGCAGAAAATGTATGCTTGCTCACCTTACCTCAGTGTTGTGCTGTTTTGTGTTTTGCATAAGATGAAAAGCCTTGTGGTTGGGAGCAAGATGAAAAGGAACAGTAGCTTAAAAATACACATTAAAAGCGAGGCATGTTGGTACACACCTTTAATCCCGGCATTGGGGAGGCAGAGCAGATGGATCCCTGTTCGTTCAAAGCCAGCCTGGTCTACAGAGCTAGTTTCAGGACAGCCAGGTCTACATACATAGAGAGCCCTTGTTTTAGACAGACAGACAGAAAGCTGTTAAAGAGTTAGTTGTAGCTTACTGGTCGTTTCATCAGCTAGGGAGTTCTGATACCAGTTGTTAGGGAAACTTAGCTGTGTTCTGGTGAGTGACTGCTAAGTTTGGCCACGAGAACCCCTGTCCCACACTTGCTTGACAGCAAGCTGAGGAGTCTGCGCATTCCTTCCACTCAGCAGCTTTGCCTGGGCCAAGTGGTACGAACAGAAACAGTCCAGGCTCCTCCAGTTTTCCTCCTATCTCTTAGGCCAGGGTGAATGATCTTCCTTGGTGTGTTTAACCCCCGCCGTGGCACCCGTTAGTGCACCTACCCTACCTGGTGCAGCTGATGTTGGTCTGACTCTAGAATCCTGGACGGTGTCCCTTGTATCAGTTCTAGGTCTGGAGTGGGACTGTGGTGGCATTGAAGTTGTCTAGTATAAGCTGTGGTAAGGTTGACTGTCAGACTCTTTCAGTGCTGGGGATTGAGCATGCCCCAGCCCCTGGGTGTTCCTGGTGTACTCTGTGTGTGTGTATATGTGTGTGTGTCTGTGTGTGTGTGTGTGTGTTTTCAAGACAGGGTTTCTCTTTGTAGTTTTGGAGCCTGTCCTGGAACTTGCTCTGTAAGCCAGGCTGGCCTCGGACTCACAGAAATTCACCTGCCTCTGCCTCCCGAGTGCTGGGATTAAAGGCGTGCGCCACCGCTGCCCGGCAACATTTTGTCTTAAAATTCCCTGATGTGTCTGTGTTACTATCTCTCCACTTTGTTCCTCACTGCTGCAGTTGAAGTTCTAACATTCTGAGTCACCTGCCTTTCAGGAGTGTGGGTTTTTTGTTTTGTTTTGTTTAAATGAACCACCAAAGCCATTTGCTTTGAGTAGAAACCCTTTGTACCCCTTTGTGTTTTTTTGTTTTGGTGTTTTTGGTTTTGGTTTTTGGTTTTTTGAGACAGCATTTCTCTGTAGCTTTGGAGCCTATCCTGGAACTTGCTCTTGTAGACCAGGCTGGCCTCGAACTCACAGAGATCCGCCTGCCTCTGCCTCCCGAGTGCTGGGATTAAAGGCACACGCCTCCATTGCCCAGCTGTACCCCTTTGTAAAAAGTCTCCTATGTTAATTATCTGTGCATTTGAGTTTCATTGTCTGCAGATTGTCTGTGTGGACTAACATCACGTAAATGTGAACCATTTTCTTGTTTGGTCAAGGACCAGCAGCAACGTTTCTAAGTGACAACTGAACCAGGAGGAACTGAGGAATAGCAGTTTAGTTTTGAGTACTAAACTGTCTTGGAGAAAGAAAGACTGTGATTGGTGACCTTCCCCGCCCCCATCCTATTAGGTTTATTTTAATGATACCTGGATAGCAGGTCAGCAGGGTCTCTGCTCAGCAGCTCTAAAAGAGAGGCCCCCAGTCTGCCCGAGACAGATCACTTCAAAAAGGCACTCTTAGAGGGAAAAGGGCCTAAGTCTCTCTTACATTTCTCTATATAAAATCAGCAGAGAGGAGCCACCAAGAGAGTAACACAGAAACCAGCCCACATAGCTCAGAGTTAAAGGGCATTGCATACTAATGACAAGAATGTGTTGTTAGTGCCTAGCCCAACACACACACGACAGCACACCAACACACACCACACATACACACTACAACACACACAAACCAAAACACACCACACACATCCTATATACCACATATACACCTCACATCACACATACACCAACACCACACACACACATACACATCATCTTTCCTTTCTCTTCAACCTGCAGCAAGGACTTGAGAAGAGGGAGGCCTCATGTTCAAACCCCCACTTCTCCCTTCTGTCTGGTATGAAGTTGATAATCAGCACTCTGGGTGATAGATACAGTGACCCAGAGCAGGGCCTGGTCCCCACCTTTCTCAGTGATCTTCTTGTAATGATGGTCACTCTTCTTAATTATTCAAGTTCTGATATCTTCAATTTTTTTTTATTTTGTTTTGGGGTTTTTGTTTGTTTCCGTTGATTTTTTTAAGACAGTGTTTCTCTGTGTAGTCCTAGCTGTCCTGGGACTCACTGTATAGACCAAGCTAGCCTCGAACTCACAGAGATCCACCTGCTGGGATTAAAGACATATGCCACCACCGCCTAGCTATCTTTGAACTTCTTTTTTGTTTGGTTTTTTTGGGGGGGTTGTTGTTTGTTTTGGGTGGTTTTTTGTTGTTTTGTTTTGTTTTTGTTTTCAAGACAGGGTTTCTCTGTGGCTTTGGAGCCTGTCCTGGAACTAGCTCTGTAGGCCAGGCTGGCCTCGAACTCACAGAGATCCGCCTGCCTCTGCCTCCCGAGTGCTGGGGTTAAAGGCATGCGCCACCATGGCCTGGTCTCTTTGAACTTCTTAAGGTGTTCTTGCATCTCAAAGATGCCAGTGTGGTCCTGGCTCATAATGCGATGACTTTTAGGTGTGGGGAGCATGTTTGCCTCTACATCAGTTGCAGTCCAGTGAAAAATAAAAAGCTCCAAGGTCTCCCAGACCATTGTTGGAAATGTTGCTGGAGGAAGCGTGGCTGTAAAATAAAGCTTCATGGAGTGGGCATGCAGCACTGGGCGGACCCTCTTGCCCAGCTGCACAAGGCCCTTAGCACTGAAGTTAGTCACATGCAAGAAGAAGATGGCATCTTCCTGTTTCCAGGAAGCATCCTGCCCCACGGTGGAAGTGGGATTAGAACTCTGGTAGAAACCAACACACTTCCTCTTTCCTAAGCCAGGCAAAGCCTTGCCTCCCTTACCCACGTCATGGCCACATGTCCCACCCATGCTCACAGCTCTATTCTGAAACCTTGTGTCTTAGAGACAGTGCATACAGCAGCCTTATGCCATGATTCTGTGTCCTCACATCTGGAGGTACACCTTGACCATTTGGGAGTTACAGGCAAGCTCATTACCTAATTCTGTTCTGTATTTTGCCTCTCTTTCTTTGGAGCCAATTCAGGGTGATCTATCTTTTTCTAAGACCTGAAGTGGTTCTGCTGGCCATGGTGGTTCACATAGCCCTGTGTCCGCATCTTGGGGCAAATGAGATAGGAAAATTACTGTGAATTCTGGCCAACCTGTGCTGCCTAGCAAGACTCCTCCTCAGAATCCCTCCACCCCACCCTCTAGAATAGAGTTTCTTGTTTTTGTCAGTTAATGAGTATGCACTATTTTCTTGATAATTTAGAGGTCCCGCTTGCTCTGCTGTGCTGTGGGCATCACTCAAAACAAAGCCCATGGATGAGTCACTACCTCAGCATGCACCTCGTGCCATTTGAGAGGAACCCAGTTGAGCATTGGGTGTTGAACTAGCTTCAGGACACTGGTAGGTTAGTTTGGAGAGTCCAAAGCCTGCCAGTTACACAGAGTAGTGGCAAATAAGACATTCTAAGGGACTATGTTGTTGCTGACTAATCTTCCCCAGCTGCTGGGAAACTAAAGCCGAGAGAGAAGGGTAGCTAAGGTTTTATGAATCTGGAAAGAGTTTACTAGAGGAGGGGAACCAAACCACAGGACAAGATAGGGTGCTTAGGGGGTGGTAAGCTAACTGCTTTGCCTGACCTGAGGGTTTATGTGCAGAGTTACCGGGTAAACGGATGTCTTGGTCAGTGTTCTGTGGCTGTGAAGAGACACTATGACTATAACAACTCCTATAAAGGAAACCATTTAATTGGGGCTGGCTTACAGTCTCAGAGGCTCAGTCCATTGTTATCATGGCAGAGAAGCACGGCAGTAGAGAGACTTGTGCTATAGAAGGAGCTGAGAGCTCCACATCCAGATCCTCAGGTGGCAAGGAGAGAGCAACACTGGACCAAGCCCACCTCCAGGGACAGGCCACACCTCTTAATCCTTTTCAAGTAGTGCTGTTCCCTGAAAACTCCACATTCAAATAGATGAGCCTGTGGGGGCCATGCTTTCTTTCTTTGGTTGGGTTTTTTTGTTTGTTTGTTTGGTTGGTTTTGTTTTTTGGTTTTCGGGATGGTTTCTTTCTGTAACAGCTCTGGGTGTCCTGGAACTCACCTTGTAGACCAGGCTGGCAGCACTACCACCCCATCCCTCCAGCTCTGGAGCATCCTACTCAAATCACCACGCCAGGCAAAGAGTAATTCAGACTCAGAAGGTAGTCTTCTGTGTAAGGTTTTTGTTGTTGTTGTTTTGTTTTGTTTTTTCCCCCAGGTTTTTTTTTTTTTTTTTTTTTTTTCCGAGACAGGGTTTCTCTGTTTCTTTGGAGCCTGTCCTGGAACTAGCTCTTGTAGACCAGGCTGGTCTCGAACTCACAGAGATCCGCCTGCCTCTGCCTCCCGAGTGCTGGGATTAAAGGCGTGCGCCACCACCGCCCGGCAGTATTTTTTTTTCCCCAGTTTTGTTTTGTTTTTAAAGCAGAAAATCAGCATTCTCTGAACTGGTTTGAAATAGTAAATAGATTGACCTCAAGTAGTCCAGGCTTGCACCGTAGTGCCATTGCTGGGCGTTGGTGGGCCAACTAAATGGGCTGCTTAGGAGGTGACAGTCAGAGAAGAAAAGTTTGAAGAATGCTTTCTACCAGTAGGACCTGAGAAGCAGATTGTCCTCCCTCTTTTCTTTGTTATTTGACACCATTGCATAATTGCCTATTTCAGTGAATAGGTTTTTAAGAATTGTCTAATAAGCCAGGCAGTGGTTGCGCACGTCTTTAATCCCAGCACTCTGGGGGCAGAGGCAGACGGATCTCTGAGTAAGAGACCAGCAAGGTCTACACAACTAGTTCCAGGAAAGCCGAGCTGTTTACAAAGAGAAACCCTGTCTCGAAAAACCAAAAGGAAAAAAAAAATGTTTAATAAAACAACATAGTTTGGGGAGATACCCTCCGTAGTTACATACAGTTTTATCAATATCAAGATCAGAATAGGTTTTTTTGTTTGTTTGTTTTTTAATTTCATAAGGTGCCTGGCCTGACTGGGGAGTGGCTCAGCGTGTTCTCACTGAGTTGTGGCCTTGTAGCAGCTGTCCTGAGCCAGTGCAGGGCGGACTAGAGCTGGTGACCTTTGTGCATTTAGTGAGCAGATGGAGGCGTCTGTGGAACCAGGAACCTTCCTTACCCAGTATCCCTAAATTCATTTCTGTCTGTCGCTTCACAGTGAGCCAAGGTGTTGTGGATTCTGCCTGCGCCTTTAATCCCAGCACCTGGGGAAGAGGCAGCAGGACCTGGAGTTCAGAGCCTATGTACGGTACGTAGCAAGACTGTCTCCAGAGAAAAAGAACGGTAAAGAGGAAAGGAAAAATAGGTTCATAATGGCTCATCTGCAGTGTGGGTGTTTTTCATGGCTTGGCACCCAGGATGATAGGCAGCTCAGCAAAGATGTTTCTCATGCTGAGCAGAACCTGCAGCAGATGGGTGTGGTGACTGCAAGGCGCTTGCTCAAAGTGCTGGTGAGGCAGTGTGGCTCAGGCCTGAGTCAGTGCCGTGCAGGCAACAGACTGGTGAGTGGCCCCATCATTTCTGTGTAATAAGTGACAGCAACTGGAAGGAACTACTTTAAATAGCTCTCAGGACTTTTACCCTCGTGAGAGGCCAGTAGAGTTTGCTTTTAAGGGTTTTTTTTAAAAAAGTGTGTTTGTTTTGTTCTGTTGAAAGTATGTGAGACGTGAGGCTGGGAGATGGCTCAGTGGGTCAGAACACTTGCTATACAAGCTCAAGGACCAGAGTTCAAATCCCTAGCACCCACACAAAAGATTAGGCATTGCCATGTGTGCCTGTAACCCCAGCACTGGTCACTGGCAGTAATAAGGTGACTTGAGGCTTGCTGTCCTGCCAGCCAGCCTGGCCGAGATGGCACACTTACGATTCGGTGAGACATGTCTTAGGGGAGGAAGCAGACCAGTGATAGAGGAAGACACTAATTCCCTCCTGGCCTCCGCATGTCTGTGTGTGAACTCACACTCACACACAGGCACGTCGCTCATACACATTACGTGTCTTTACATGTCATGGTAGTGTTTCAGTAGTATTCTGTTGAGGTTGCTTAATTGGTTGGGTTGTCGATACCTGGACTGAACTTCTGATGTTAAATTTCTGCCAAGAAAAAGAGCTTTAAAAATGTCACTCGATACATAAGTGCTCTTACAGAGAGTGTTTCATAGGTTGGTGAGATTTTGGACAAATTTTTCTTTGAACAAATTTTCTATTTATCTTTTTTATTGGGTGGGCATCCGGGTGCCACCCATGAGTGTTCTTTCTTTCCACCATTGGGTCCTGAGGCTAGAACTCCGGTCAAGGTTTGGTGGCTACAAGTGTCTTTACGCACTGAGCCATCTTGCTGGCTCAGCTCTAACTTTTTTTGTTTGTTTGGTTGGTTTTTTGAGACAAGAGTTTCTCTGTGTAACAGCCCTAGCTGTCCTGAAACTTGCTCTGTAGACCAGGCTGGTCTCGAACTCACAGGGATCCGCCTGCCTCTGCCTCCCAGGTGCTGGGATTAAAGGTGTGTGCCACCACTGTCCGGTCAGTTCTAACTTTTGGTTGAGGTTTGATACACAGCAAAATTCATGTCATAAGTGAATTTCCACAAGCAACACGCCTAAATAAGCAGCACCAGGAGAGGATGCACACAAGTCCCACCACGGCATCCCCACTGTGTGCCCTCTACTTCCCTTCTGACAGTTTCAGAGTCTCTGTAGGGGGGAGGGAAGAGCCCTTCTCTGAAACTGGCTCCTCTTCCTTTTACAGTCTCATCTCTTGATCAGTCGGTTTCCGTTGAACCAAAGTGCTTGTGTGTGTGGAGGGATGGGGGTTGTATAGCTCCTGAGTCATAGCTCAAAGTAGAACGGCCAGACAAAAATGCAGCTGTGGGTGATGGCTGGAGAGATTCCTTGGAATATTCAAAGTGGAGCTGAATGTGGGTTGGTTAGGTCACCTGTTGAGAGGAGGTAACAGATGAGCAATCTCTTAAGTGCCTTCAGCAGGAAGCGGGCGGGAGAAACAGCTTCCTCATTCTCGGCTCAGAACAAGCCCTGAACTCCTGTGAGGGCTGTCAGCTAGAAACAGGCTCTCCAGGTGTCCTGGGTTACCCTCCACTCTACTTTAAACTCATGTTCACTTTTGTAGCCTTTGCTAGTTTGTTCAAACTTTTAGACAAAAAAGTTAATTTAGGGGACAGGCATTAGTGGCACATGCCATTAATCCCAGCACTCAGGAGACAGAGGGCAGGAGATCTCTGTTGAGTTCAAGGCCAGCCTGCTGTGCAGAATTAGTTCAAAAAAGAAAAAGAAAATTAATTTGGAGCTGGGTGTGGTGGTACATGCCTTTTTCAAGGCCAACCTAGCCTATGTAATGAGTTCCAGGCAACTGGGGCTATGTAGAGAGACCCTGTCTCAAAAAACAAACAAAAGTTAGTTTGGTGGGCTAGAGAGATAGCTCAGCAGCTAAGAGCGTGTGTGTATTGCTCTTTCAGAGGACCCGATTTTGATTCACAGCACCCACATTGGGCAGCTCAAAACTGCCTGTAATTTCAGCTCCAGAGGATCCAGCACTTTCTGGCCTCTAATGCCACCTACCCTTAAACGCACATATATGCACATAGACACACCCTTTTTTATTGGCTCTTGCTCTCATGGTTGATGAGTGTTTTGCCTGCATGTATATCTGTGCATTCCATTCATCCCTGGTGACAGCAGACTTCAGAAGAGGACATTGGATCCCTAGAACTGGAATTACAGGTGGTTGTGAGCATCCATGTGGGTGCTGGGAATTGAACACAGGTCCTCTGGAAGAATAGCCAGCACTGAGTCATCTCTCCGGCCCAAAAAAGTTGATTTTTGAGTTATGTTATTCTGGTGCCAAGCTTCCCCGTGAAAGCTGTTGTATGTGCAGAGCAGGAAGCCCTGACCTCCGTCCCCCAGGTGACATTCATGTGACACTCCTGTGCTTGCCCCCAGCATGGCCAGCCTGTTCTTAAATCTAGAGCACAGACACAAAGTAGCACCGTGGCTGTCTGGCATTCCCAGATAACCGAAATTGTAGTCATTCATGTGCCAAGCATCATATTTCCCTGCCATCTGGGAGACAAAGCTGTAATAACACCTTTAGGTGATGTTTGGTGCTGTAGAAAACCATGGCTGTAAACAGTCTCCACACATGGAGTTCCCTTTATCTCATGCATAGCAGAGCAATACTTAGGGGTACTGGTCTCTGTCTTGGGAAAGATGGCAGTGAGAACTTGCAGCTTCTGGCACTCCTTGGCATGTAATGATGTTTGTTTTCTACAGGGCTGCTGGGTGCAGTCTAATTGGCCATTGTTAAATGAGTCTCTTACTCTCTTCTGTTGCATAAATAGGTCACAGCCGGTGTCTTGTCAGCCTAGCTCATCTGCTTTGCACGAATCCAGAGCGTGCGGTGCACCCCAGCAGCTCTTGCCCAAGCTTGCCGGCTGCTTTGTCATCACCAGAGGGTCGTTTTTCACAAGATGCTTGTGAGGCCACATTTTTTTTGAAGCCCTTATTTTTGATTGATAAGAGTACTGGCCTTAAGCAACTTTAAAAAAGCAGAGCCTGTCTTAGTGGGCTGGTGAGAGCTCTGTGCTTCAAAGACGGGCTCTTCCTCTTATTCCCAATCCCCTGTCCTTGGTGTGCCTGTGTGAGCAACAGAATGAATGCCTTTGCTGGCCATGCACAGGTCTGTGTTTGCTAATGAAGACTTTTAAATTATGTGTGTCCTACATAGTGATTCATCCAGATCTTCAATAAAGTGTGAGTGATTTCTCAAAGACTCTGTGTGTGCCTGTGTGTATGTACATGTTCCACACAAATGTAAATGCTCTTGGAGGCCAGAAGAGGACATGAGATCCCCTGGAGTTGGAGTTGCCCCTGTTTGTGATCTGCCCAGTGAGGATGCTGGGAGCCAAAACTGGGTTCTATGCAAGAGAAGCAAGTGCTCTGTGCCTCCTGTCCAGCCCCTGTTCCTTGCTTTGTTTTGTTTTGGTTTGGTTTTGAGACAGACCTGGCTGTCCTGGAACTCACAGAGATCTGCCCATCTCTGCCTCCCGAGTGCTAGGATTAATAGTGTTTGGTTCTCTCTCTGCCTTGGGTTCTGGGCTCCCACTCGTCAGGCTTGCATAGTAATCAGTCACCCATTGGGTCAGCTTGCCAGCCCATGGGTGTTTGAGGGGAAAAAACAATAAAAGAAAAGCAAGATTTAAATTTGGTGTGGTACTTTATGCCTCTAATTCCAGCATACGGGAGACTGAAACAAGAAGATTGCCCTTAGTCTCAGGCCAGCCTGAGGTTCACAGTCCAAGGCCAGCTATAAACCCCCATCTCATAAAAACAAAACAAATAGAAATCCATCCTTCCTGCACTCTGGGTATATGAGACTCTTGGGAATTGGAGGCGGTCTCATTGAGTTGAGTGTTTACCGTTTCTTTATTAGCTTTTGTAGAATTGGCCCTGTTGGCTTTTGTTTTGAGACAGTGTCACTATGTAGCCCTGACTGACCTGGAACTCTATATAAACTGGGCTGGTCTCAAACTCATAGCGATCTGCCTGCCTCTGCCTCCTGAGTGCTGGAACTAAATGCATGTGCCACCACACCTGCCCCTCATTGATATTTGTATACATACACCTAAAGACGGTGACTGTCACCTGTAGCTAGAGGCTGGCCAGCATGACAGACAGGCGGCAGTATGACGGAGCTCTTTGACTTGATGCCTTTGTTGGGATGTGTATGGTCTCGGCTGCAACTGACAGGTTGTTGCCCCTTTTGATGTGTTATGCCACTTTAAAATGTCAACATGCGAATATCAGCCATGCCAGAGCTTTCTGATTTCTAACATGACTGATGTTCAGCCTCTCAAAGTCACTTTGTTTAAAAAAAAAAAAAAAAACACCTTACCAACTTCCCTTTAGAAGTTCATTGTCCAGTGTCGACTGACCACCACCGTGTCAGTGAGCATTTCCTTTGCCCCATTATGAGGTTGAGCTCACTTCTGTATTTTCTCTTCCTCCGTCCTTTCTTTTTTTTTTTTTTACTTATACACATTTTAATAATATAATTTTAAAAGATGCAGCTATTTTTAAAATTGAGACAAAATATGATTAAAAAAACAACAAAAAGTGTGTTTAATTAATGACAACAGAGAGAGCTGGTAAAGAAACGCAGGTGAATTTGGTCAAGTAAGAATTAGAACTGAGGAGCTCCATAATTTCTTTTAGAGACAGGGTCCTACTGTACCTCAAAGCGTTCAGCAAACCTTCTACTTCTGCTCTGATTGTTGACATTTGAGGTGGAGGCCACCACATGTCTTCTGCATTTTCATTCTTAATACCAACCTTAAACCAGGCATGGTGGTACACACCTGTAATCCTAGAATTGGGAAGGAGGAGGATTGAGAGTTCTGACAAGTCTGAGCTTGTTACATAATGAGTTCTAATCAGTCTGATCTACAAGGTGAGACCCAATCTCAAAACCAGCCAAACAACCCACAAACGTGCCTGTGATCCTAGCACTTGGGAGCGGGGAGGCAGCAGGATCAGAAATTCAAGGTCATCCCCAGCCACCAAGTTCAAGCCTAACCTAGGCTAGAAGAAACTGTTTACATTATTTATGCCCACTGCCCTCTGCCTTTGGTTACCTGGGGGCTGGAGAGATGGCTCAGTGGTTAAGAGCACTGCCTGCTCTTCCAAAGGTCCTAAGTTCAATTCCC